>NC_081346.1:9580763-9728502 GCF_029784015.1 Lycium ferocissimum | reverse complement strand
ATAGATTAATAAAAAATTTTTAAAAAAAAATCTCAAAAGCAAAAAATAAACCGAATTTTGGATGTAATGAATTTTCCCAAAAATAAACAAAAGAAGATTTTAAAAGATTAGAACAAAAATTTGATTTTCTAAAATCACAAGAATTAGAAATAGATAGAAAAATTCAGCTTTTAAACAATAAGTTCAATCTAGAAAAACTACCCAGAAAAAGCGAAATAGAAAGACTAATTCGAACTATTACATAAAAACCTAAAGAATTAGAAATAAAGACAACCCAATTGGTATATACGTATAACACAAGTAGTAAGTTAACTAGTGATATTGCGAATTAAAAAAGACAATAGAAACATTAAAAGAAATTTCTCTTTCATGAATAAATTAGAACCAATATAACGACGCAATACAATTAACAACTACATTTTCGGCCTAACCCGGGGAAAGGTTGCGATTACGCCCCTCAAAAGCGAATCTGATCAAATAATAATAAAACAAAATAACACTATAATAGCACTACTATTAGAAGTCAACAAAAAACTAGATAAAATTATTAAGGATAAACAAGAGCTAATACGAAATCCCCAAGAAATAAAGAAATATACGATTTGATAGTAAATGTGTTAAAGGGTATAAATAACACCTTTAAAAAGTAAGAGTCAAAAATAGTAGAAAAACGCAAAAAACGTACCTTCTTCCAAGTAGGACAAACGAAGAAAGACCAAGAATAAGTTTTTCAGATAATCTAAAAGGAGACAAGAAGATAGTCAACAATTAGACAATGTAATAAACATAGATAAAGATATACAAATTTCAAGAAATCCTTTCGACTACTTAACCCAAAGACCTTATATACAATATAGGACACTTCTCAAGTACCGCACAATTATATAGCGCATTATAGAGAAAAACAATTATCACCATAAGAAATAATGTCCTGACAATAAATCTAATTAATTCTGAATCAGTAAGACAAATAAAAAAAATCTAAAAAGAGTTTAATGCATATGGCATTAATAATAATCTATATCTATATCTATATCTATATCTATATCTATATCTATATTATATTAAAAGCATGTAGGCTCCAGAAAAGTTAAATTACGTAAATACCCTCTAAATAATTTAACTATTTAATTTTAAAAAAATAAATGCCATAAATAACTCCCAATTAGGCGACCGAAACTTTAAAAAAAGGCTTTTCAGAAAGGGATCCCACCGATTGAGCAAGAGTTGCCAGACACAACCTTTGGCCATTAGACATTTCAATACACCGATGCGAAATTCTAAAATACTATCACTCTATTGAACTTGCTTTTTTCACAATATTTATGCTTTACGGTTCTCAAAAAAATAATATATTATGCGGCTTTAAAAATTTCTGTAGCCCAATCCAAATGTTTTGGCTTCCTCCATTACCACAATATAATACTCCATCTAATTATAATTGCAGCAATCCACCGTTTCCACATGGCCTACAATGGCACATTTTATGACCACAGTTGTTTCCGACAAGGTCGAACAACACCATCTTCTCAATTTTCTAAGGTATGTACTTAGTGAAATTCTATAAATGATTCAATTATCAGGACCAATATGATACTCCTTCCCTCCCATTTTAACTGTTACTTTAGTTTTTTTTATGCTCATTAAAAAATAATAAATATAAGGTATAATTTACTAAGTTACTCCTATTTAATAAAAGTAGAATGATGTATTTCTGTTAAATACTATGCAATCAAGTGTATAGTTGAAAACAATTACTAATTTTAATTTTCATTTCCTAAAGTGACAATTATTTTAAGATTAATTTTTTTTTAAGTTAAAGTGACTATTAATTTGTCATGGAGGATCGGAGTATATCATATTGTTTTTGTTAGTACTATTCCCTCCGTTTCAATTTTTTGCCTGGTTTTGACTTGACACGGAATTTAAGAAAGTAAAGAAGACTTTTAAATCTTTTTATCTTAAACTAAAGATATGAAAATGTTAGAGAAACTGTAATTCATTGTTTAAAGATATTGATTAAATTTTGTATTAGGGGCTGTGACCAATTAGCTTGAAAAAAATGAAACATGGAGTATGATGATTCTTGCTATTCCTTATGATTCTGGTGAAACTATTAAATGAAATAACACATCCAATTGAAAGTTAAACCAAATATTTTCTCTACTATATCTCAATGTGGATTTGAACAGTGATAAAAGTTGTCTTTTTAGTACTTCCGGGGCTTTCTAATATGGGTTTGGCGCTCATTCCTTTCTTTTGTTTAACTTGAGATTGAGTGTTATATATATATATATATATATATATATATATATATATATATATATCACATGACTATTTTAGATTGGAATATATTGAACTTCCAAAATGATTTCGTCGAGCAATGATATGTCCAAGTCTTCAGTACTATTTGAAATTAAATGATTTCTTTCATTAGCTTTTCCTTAAAAATGCTTTATGAATAAAATATTGTGCGTATAAGATATCTCAGTTATTACATTTGTATAATTAAACAAGAAAATATAGTTAAACACTTTGTATTAACACAAAGATTTTGTTACTTAGTGTTTCCTCCATCTTACTTCTCAAAACCCCAACACACTCCACATAGAAAAGTCTACTGATTTTGCGATAAACAAGTCTGATCCTATTTTATGGAAAAGGAGTTCAATAACGATGAGGACGAAAAGAAACACTGAAGATTAACATACAATAACTAATAAGAAAATTAAAACCAACAAAAAATATTAGTTCGTCTTTCTTATAGTGAAATAAACTACAACTAGCTAGCTTGTTTTTGATGTTGTATTTGACGGAAAAAAGCATTATTATTGGTGTGTCAACCTAAATATAAAATTTAGTGGTTTTTATATGAAATCATCTTGTGTTGGTATAACATTCAAAATTTGATTTGTAATCTAGCAGCAATCATTTTGATCCATAATTCTTCAGATCTTATTCTTATTGGTTTTCATAGATCATCCATCTGTATTAACATGTAAATACAAATATTCAATCAAAAAAAGATGTAAACACAATATTTAGACTATAAGTGTAAGTCAATTCTATATAGTTATTTGTTTAGTAAAATAATACTATTTTCATAAGTTCATATATCAGGTTACTGTACTCAATGCTTTGTTTTGATACTATTGATATTATTTTGCAATATTGTCATCTACAAAATATGACATACACGTGCAACGCACGTGCCTAGAAACTAGTAGGATTAAAAGGATTAACTAGAAAGAACTTAGGAACTAAAGTACTGGTTATAATTTATGACGATAGATGGTTAGATTTAAAGAAATCTATAATAGGATTAATAAAAGTAGATATGACAAATAATGGAGGAATATTTTATATAAGTCCAAACTTTATGATAAATCTTGCAGGATTTGAAAAAAAAAATTAAAATAGAAATACAGACTAAAGGATATGAAGAAATGAATAATGGAAATAATTTATTAATGTGTGTAGGATTTTTAGGAAAAAATGGAAAATAATAGTAATACTAAATTTAAGATTAAAGTAGATGAGGTAGTAGAAGTAATGAGAAATAGAGGAATAAAGTTAATAAAACTCATAAAGATAAATCCTGAAGAATACGCAGGATTAGAATGGCATTTAGAAGACTTTAATAAGAAAAAAAAAATACTAAAATCAGAATCTCATTTAATGTATACTAATTCTAGAGGAGAAACTTCAATTAGATTCACAAACTATAACTACACTACCCAACGAGATTTAGATGAAGAAAGCACATTAGAAGATACTGAATCTGGATTGATGAATATTGAAATAACACAAGAAGGCTTTGAAGTAGACATAGAGCTTAGAAAAAGCAAGGGAAATTCATAGAAAAGATAAAAACAAGAATTTCAAATGTTAAGGATATAAGTTAGGAAATTTAACACTGGAAGAAACGATAGAACATTTCAAAAAATGTGAACTAAGAACAAATAATTGGGGATATAGAGCAGAAAGTATTTCACAAAAGAAATAAAAAAAAATTGATAAAATCCTAGTTGAAATATAAGATAGTCTTTGAAGAAACAGAACTACACTCAATAATAAGTTTAAAAAAAATTAATGGAATACACCTCAACCATTTCTAGCCCATTTCAAAAGACAAGTGAACCAATTACGGTAGATACTAGTATGGGAAATATGCCTAGAAGAAGAGTTTTTGGAATAGGCCAAGAAATATCTATAGAAAATATAAAACCAGCAAGAAAAAGAATGCCTATAGAAGAACATATTAAGTTACAAGAAGCAGGTAATAAGGGCAAAATACTAAATATAGCAGCCCACGATCCACAACTTGGAACTCAGTAATAGATTTGTGGAAAAAAACAGTAGCAGCAGAACATATAAAAACATATCACGATGCAGAAGCAGAAACAATGTATAAATATATGGAAACTTTTTTAGAAGAATCAACAGAAGGATTATGGGAAGCATATAAGTCAGAATTCCCACAAGAATTTCAAGCTTTGGTAGCCATCCCTATAGTTTTACAAATAAAGTACATAGTTTAATCACAGGAGAAGACCCAAATAGTGCATTAATAGCATTACAAAGAAATGCAGTAATAAAACTCGAACAATTAAGCATAAGTAGTTGGTTTCATATTAAGAAATATTTAAATGACTATTTTTATTCTTGTACTATTAGTGGAAATACTTTTGATCAAGAATTAGGAAAAAAATTATTTAATAAATTACCAGGAGCTTTAGGTAAAGAAATAGAAGATAGATGGTACAAAAGAGAAGGATTAATGACATCCTAATCCAAGATGGCCGATAGGAAAAAAAATACAACACATAATGGAAATACTACAAGAAATATGTACACATATACAGATATAGAAACGGTTAAAGCAAAATGAAATAAGTTTCTATAAAAATGTAGCATACACAACTCAATGTTACGACAAGGACAGTTATAAAAAGAAAAGATATAGAAAGTATAGACCACAGTACAATAGATGTTATAATAAAAAGAAATATTATCTTAGAAAATAATCAACTAGAAAGCCTTTTAGGTAGAAATAGCCCTGTTAGAAAATATAGAACAGAGAGAAATTACAAAAATAGATTAGAATGTTTTACTTGTGGAAGTATAGAATATTTAGCAAATACGTGTCCAAAAAGAATAATAATAAAACAAGAAATTCGCAGTTAATAGAAGGCTTTCAAGAAACCTTAATAAATGTAGATAAATACATGTCTGATAATGAAAGTATACATTCTATAGTAGGTGTAGACACAGAAGAAAAAAATAAAACAGACTCATCAGATTCAGAAGAAGAAGAAGAATTAATAAATGAAATAGGATTAGAAAAATTGGATTTAGAAGCAATCCAAGCGAGCACATTAGTAAATATCTCTGAAGAATGGAATCACAAATTTGACATAAACAAAGGATTAGATAGTAACTAATGTTTTCTATGTAACTGGTACCCTAGTAAAGATTAAAGAGTTAAATGTAAGAAATGTTATTTAGAAGGATGTGTTATGTGCATAGAAAAAGAGTTTGATACAAAGGTAAATAAAGAAGAAAAATATAAAGAGATAAATGATCCTACAGTCAATTTAAGAGTAATGACATTGGAAACAAGAATAAATGAATTGAAAAAAAGAATACAGAAATTAGAAAAAGGAAAACAAAAAGAAGATCATGAAGAAAATAAGGCTGAAGGTATAGTTTCATCTAATACCAAACAAACTTTAATTAGAGTTTTCAAGCCAATACAGGACGACTATGAACAAGAAGAATTAATGAGTGTAGAAGATTATGAGGCATTAGTATGTAATGAAGATAAAAAATAAAGTACAATAAAAATACTTGCAAGGATTAAAATCGACGATTATGAAATAGAGACACTAGCATTAGTAGATTCGGGATGCACAAAGTGTATCATAAATAAAAGGATAGTTCCACCAAATTTAATAAAAACTCTAGAAAAACCAGTTGCAGCAATGCAAATGGATGGAACACGTAATATATATAAACATTATGTTGATAAATCACAAATCAGCTTCATAAATACATGTTCAAAATTTTATAAGCCTAGTTACAAGATGGATAAAATATGGGTAAGAGACTAAAATATAAATGTAGACTTTGTAATAGGACTAAGTTTTATGTTACATAATAATGGTAGTTGTTTGCTCACTAGAGATGGAGTAATTTTCTTAAAAAATATTACTCATACATCAAAGATAAACGATCAAAGTTTATGAAACTTAAATAAGACATAAGAAAATCTGGCCATGAGACCATGTTAACCTACAAAAAAAACAGGATAGGTGTTGTGAAGACTGTAAAGGCAATAACACATGTTGTAAAGAAAAAACAGAATAAAAAATGTAGTTCTAGAAGATAAAGAAGATGAAGATATATTAGAAAAAGATTATACCTTAATAGATGTAGAAACATAATTATATAATTTTAAAACAGGAATAGAAAAAATTGGAGTAATAAAAAATCAAAGAGATTTAAATAAAATAATAAAAATACTAGATAAAATAGAAATAATAGGAGAAAAATCTCTAAAACATTGGGAAAATAATAAGATTGTATGTAGGTTAGATATAATAAACTCAGAATACATAATAAAAACATCCTCAATAGAAGCTACAAATCAAGACTTAGAAGATTTTAAGACTCAGATCAAAGAATTAATGAATTTAGGAGTAATAAGGAGATCTACTTCTAAATACAGATCAGCAGCTTTTATGGTAAGAAACCATAGAGAAATAATAAGAGAAAAATCTAGAATGGTAATAAATTATAAAAGATTTAATGATAATACTAGAACAGATGGATACAAACTACCAAATATAATAGAATACAAGGAAAGAAAATATTTAGTAAATTTGATTGTAAATCAAGATACTGGCAGGTAAAAATGCATGAAGACAGTATAGAATGAACAACATTTACTTGTCCTGAAGGACATTTTGAATGGTTAGTAATGCCATTTGGGTTAAAGACAGCTCCACCAATTTTTGAAAGAAAATGGATAGAATATTTGGGGAATATAAAAGATTTGTATTAGTATATGTAGATGATATATTAGTATTTAGTAAAGATATTAAAGAACATCTAGGACATTTACAGACTGTATTTAGACTATTTGTAGAAAATTGAATAATAATTAGTAAAAAGAAGATGAAATTATGTAAAAATTATATAAATTTCTTAGGAGTAGGAGAAAATTAAATTACAACCCCATATAGCTAAAAAAAAGCTTTAGAAAAGCCAAATAAATTAGATAATATTAAAGATTTACAAAATTTCTAGGAATAGTAAACTATGCTAGAAATTTTATAGAAGGCTTAGGAAAAATAGCAAGACCTTTATATTCTAAGACAGGTTCCGTTCTACAGGACAAAAATATTTTAATACAGAAGATATTAAATTAGTACAAAAAATTAAAGAAAATAAAAAATATTCCTGACTTAAACGTGCCATTAGAAACAAACTACTTAATTATAGAAACAGATGATAGTTTTGAAGGATGGGGAACAGTTTTAAAAGCAAGACCTAATAAATATATTAACAAGAGTGAAGAAAAAATATGTGCTTACCAAAGTAGCAAGTATAAGTAAAAAGGAAATATGAGTAGTATAGATGCAGAAATATTAGCTGTAATTTACGGATTAAATAGTTTTAGATTATATATATTTTAAATAAGCTTGAAATATTAATTAGAACTGATTGTGAAGCTATAGTTAAATTTCATCCGAAAATAAATGATAAAAATAGTAGTCGAAGAAGATAGTTAAATTTTATAGATACTATATCAATTTATAATTTAATATTTGAACATATTAAAGGAAAGGATAATAACTTAGCAAACAAGTAGGTTAAAATTATTGTTAACTAATAAAAATGTTTATCTTGACGACATGAGACCAACAATTCCCAAGATTGCAGACAAGGGAAAAAGCATTCAAGCCTTACCTTCAGACATATATACTTAGACAGTATTACGTAGTCTTCATTTTAAGCCACAACCTTTGGTAGATGATACTATTATAGACAAAATATGATTTGGAAAGCATAATTTGATAGATTTTCCACCTTTAAATATGTCATTCAGAATATTAGCAGAATTTGTAATAGACAAACAACAAAAATGTTTAGTAGACAATTTATGGATAGCATATAATAAAAAAGACACAAAATATTTTATAGCAACTTTAAATGCTTTATGCCGATATTTCACAGACAAAAACCAAGAAAATGGATTTAAATATTATGTTGTAATACATGGCAAGATAAACAGTATTTTACAAACTTGGATAGAAGTTATAGATTCGATAAAGAATATAGAAAAGCCTCTTTTTAAAGGTTTTAATGATTTCACAGAAGCACTAGATTATGCTAGAGGAATATTAGGACCAAATTATAATATTTCTCCAGCACTCAGACAAAATCCAGAAAAGACCCACCAATACAAATATCCAGAAAGACAAAGACAAAGTAATTTTTTGTGACCACTGCTCATCTATAAATGAGCATTCAAAAGATTAAACCAAAAAAATGAGACGCGATACACGAAAAAACAAGACTCATGGAGCAAGTGAAACTTTTAGAACACCGACTCCAGGCAGTAACATTCGAACTAGCCCAATCAGAGAGTTTTCCATCTCAAGACAAAATGGATGAGAAGGGTGTGCATTTCCCAATGAATGCAATGAAATCCAGCGTGTCGAATAGAGATACGGCTAGTCGGTTCAAATGGTAGCCGGTAAAGACTCATCAAATTCGTTAATGGTACGTCACTTTGCCAAAAAGCGAAGATGAAGGTTGTTCATCAATTCAGAAAAGATGAAGACTACAAAAGACATTTGTACAAGGAGAAGCCATAGAAAAGAAAAGCATAATTTCAAAAAAGAAAAGAAATGACAAAATTGAAGACATGGTAAAACAGACATTAGAGAAGTTTTTTCAAGAAAAAGAAAATCAAGACAAGCCTACCGTAAAAAATCCTAGTCTAGGAATGCCCCAATACACAGTTCAGACCCTGAAGATTTCAACGAAGATTTTCAGAATGCTAAAGGGATGACTTTCGATTCAATAGCCCTGCACAATCTCGACACGTGAAAAAGCCAGCAAACATATAATCATGACAGCTAAGAAAAGATAAAGCAAACTTAGCAGAGAAAGCAACAAAGACGATGAGGCAACTTTATTAAAAACTAGCTTTATTAAAGCAATTACAGGACCAGCAAGGACAATAATGCAAGCTTTTTCTAAAAAATTCATGTGACGATGGGGCCTAAAAGAGTACCCGGCTGAAGTCAGAAAGATTCTTCAATTAAAACAAAATCCGAAGTTGAAGTCCGGAAGCATCTATAAATAGAGACCTCTTATAAAGAACAAAGACATCAAGAAATCCAACCACTGAGCAACATCCATAAAAACTCATAGTCCCCTTCCTTTTCACCAAATGCCCCAACTCATCTTCCAAATCTCAAACCTTGTAATATAAACCTTCTTGTAAAATAGTACTAGTTTTTAAATAAGCTTCCAAGTGTAAGAAGTCGTTTTTGGGGTTCCTCGAAAGGGAAACCTCTCTCCATTTTTAGGTCATGTAAGTCTTTATAACTATGTTTCTGTATTACTTTCCGTTTATGTATATTATTAGTTTGTTTGTTGTAAAAATCTATGTTATATAAATTCATGTTTAAATAGTTTCTTGTTATTATGGATCTATTACTCTTAGTATATGGTTATTCTCTTAATTTCTTAATAAATTCGATGGATTAACTTGTAAATTCTTAGGTTTTAAGAGGCCTTTAAAATGTCCCAAGATTATACAGGACGAAATGTTGGCCATGTACGGGGTGTGGTTAAAGAAGAGACTTATTAAGAACAAAGGTTAAGAGAAAGAGATGAATTTAAATGTAGTAACAAGAATCCCGGCGGGCCGAGTCCGGATTAAAAAAAAAAAAAAAAAAAAAAACTAAAAGGGAGAAAGAAAAAACAAAAATTTAGATGTATAACTACACGAAGAAAAGATAGTCAATGAGTGAGGAAATACCGAGTAGGATTGCTAAAATTTAATATCAAAACAGTCATCCAAAACAATGGTCATCTAGTCATCCAAATTTTCTGATGAAATTTAATTATAGCTTCACAATCAATTCTAATTGATATTATTTTTTATTTTTTCTTTAATTTTTTGTACTAATTTAATATCTTCTGTATTAAAATATTTTTGTCCTGTAGAACTGTCTTAGAATATAGAGGTCCAGCTATTTTTTCTAACTCTTTTATATAGGTTAGATATAATAAACCCAGAATACATGATAAAAACAACCACAATAAGCTACAAATCAAGACTTATGTATATATATATATATATACTAGTTATGTAAAGCCCGTCTTAAGCCCGCCCCAAACTCAAGATATAAAAAGTAGATATTTTAATTAAAGAAATATAATTTGTGTTAGTACAAGTGTACAACAACAACAACAACAACAACCATATACCCGTGTAGTCCACAAGTAGGTAATTACGTTAGTAATAATTAAATTTCATATAAGTATATTTTCAATACATGAAAGCAACATTTTCATTCCACTCCTTTAATATTTTAACTTCCATTTTGATGAAATTATTTACTTCAAATCAAATGTAGATTTTAATTTGACATTTATAAGTTATGTATCCTAATTTCTGAAGTTATTTAGTTCTAAATAAATAATCTATACATAGTTAATGAACTTTTAAGACAAATACATAATTTAACTTGTGCAGCGGATGGAGTTGCTTCTCCCTTAATTAGGGATTAAGGGTTCGAACATGGATATGAAAAAAATCTTTGGAGGGAGCGCTTCCCCCGAATAAGCGCGATACCGTGCGAATTATCTGGATTAATTGGGCTCAAATGCGGATATTGAGCACCAAACAGAAAACCAAAGAACATGAAAAATGAGGTAGGAGATTCGATAGCTTTTGAAAAGTAGACCTTAAAAAAAAATTGACTTAAATATATAAGATTATGACGTAAAAGTAATTAATTAAAAAGTTTTAAAAAAATTTGAAAATTCTTGTGAGGACTACAAAAGTCCCTAAATTTACTCTTATATATAATAGTAATATATATTTGCTAACCTACAACTAGGGCTGTTCACGGTTTTGGTTAAAACCAAAACCAAACCGAAAATTTAACCAAACCGAATAAAAAAATTGACATTTGGTTTGGTTTGGTTTGATTTGGTTTTAAATTTTAAAAACCGATAATATTTGGTTTGGTTATGGTTATATTAAAAAATAACCGAATAAATAACCGAACCAAACCTATAAATTATATACATAAATTTTATAATTATTTATATGTATAATATTAGTTTTTCATAAATAATTATAAATATTTTATACCTTTTAATCATTAATTTGATTTCTGATCTACTTATTTCACATGATTTTTTAAGGCCCGTGTTTTTAAAAATATGTTCAAGCCCCATGTCTTTAAGTCTTTTAACTCTTTAAGTGTTAAGTGTAAACCTCTTAACATGGTTTTCCTAACGTTAGAGTCTAATGTCTTTAACTTAAGTTTTTAGCCTTTCTTTGTCGCCCATTTGATTTTAGGTTGTTTTCCTTCTTTTTCCAATTTATACCTTTTCTTTTTTCTTGTCTGAATGGGACCTAAACTCCTAATATTTTTCATATGAAAAGGACGGAGGTTGTAGATTTGGAGGTTCACTATAGAGATACTTGTAACATTAGCATTTGCCGCAACTCAAGCATATGGTAATGTCCTAATACTTCTTCCGTGGATAATTCTCCTAAAAAGAGAAAAGAACAACTCTCGTAGTCGAGACCATAGCCTTAGGGATAATGATAAAAACATACGAAGTTTGGGATCATTAAGAAAAGCTTTTTTTTTAATAAAATGGGAGAATTGAGGGCAAAATGCAAGTACTGCCCCAAAGTTTGAGATCATTACACAATTTTTTTTTATTTCATATATTTTCATTTTAATTTTAGGTAGTCTTTATGTTTAATTAATATGTATGTTTGTAACAACAACTAAAAGCTCCTATGCTCTACTTTATTTCCAGGTATGTATATTAAGATGACAAAAATGGTGCCCACTACTTAGTTAGTTTTTAGCTTTATATATAATAGTTTAACAACTTTGGAGTAACTTGAAGACGACACTATCACTAATAGTGAAAATGTTTTACATGATGTATGTTCCACCTTAAACTATAAATAAAAGATATTGTTTGAACAAAAAAAAAATACATGTCTTTTTTCAACTTTTTAATGTTCTTCATGTCTCGTCAATACAGTATAAATGTAAAAATCTAATTCAAACCGAACCAAACCGATAATAACCAAACGGTGGTTATTATTTATTTATTTGGTTATGGTTTTAGACATTTAAAAAGCAGATTAAATTGGTTTGGTTATGGTTTTAATCAATAACCAACCCAAACCGAACCATGAACACCCCTACCTACAACATGAAAGTTGTAGGATAGCAATGTACCCACTTTTTGTTTGACTAAAAATACCCCTGCTAGCTCACTAAAGTAAATACGTTTAGGGGCTTATTGGTCTTTTTCCCAAATTCCCAAATTTCTTTCCCTTTCTCCAATAACTTGTTCCCAGATTAAACTTCAAAAAAGCAATACTGAATGGTATTTCGTCTGATACTGCTTCACCATTTTAGCACACACTGAGTGGTCTTTGTGGAGAAAAATAAAGAAAATGAGTGAGTGAAAAAAGATGGGTTTGCTTTAAGTTGGAACAATCTGTTGGAGTTGAAAATCTACGAAAAAACCTAGGCAGACACTTTGTTATGTATAGACGCAGATCTTCTAAATTCCTTTGGTCTCAATACATGCTTTCTAATTGTCGCTTTTATAATGATGAAATAAATCAAAATTATCCCGACAAATTATTGTTCAACGAACTCAATATGTAGCCAGTAAAGAAAAACATTGCAAAGAAAATTTTCTTTCTTCTCTGTGCTCTTTACATACATGCATCAAGTCCACTAATTATTAGGATTTCTAACACTCAAAAAATCAAGATTTTCACAAAAGCTGACCATAACTTCTTAAATCTTCTCATATTCATTTTTTTTTTTTTTTTTTTGCACTGCACGACATTGGAAGAAGGGGAGAGATAGAGAAGAAAAGGAAGTATAAACTTGGAAGATCAGATAAGAATCATGGGAATTTGGATAAAAGACCAATAAGCCTCTAAAAGTATTTACTTTAGTGAGCTAGCAGGGGTATTTTAGTCAAATAAAAAGTGGGTATATTGCTATCCTACAACTTTCATGTTGTAGGTTAGCAAGACCCATATATAATTGAATTGCAGTTAGTATTAGTGTTTGGGAAAAAATGAATTTGTTTGTACCAAAGAAAGAAAGAAATTTTAAATATAATAATTAGAATTAAAAGAGGGGAAAACGTATAGAAATTAAAAAGTAAGAAAACAAAAACAAGCCGGTTAAAGTGGGATTAGAACTTAATTTAAGAATTATATTTTTGATCTCATAGGATAAAGAAAAATCACGTGCCCTTTTACTGGACAAAAGGGAGTAGCATAAGAAATGATATCACTTAAAATCATTATCCTTTAAACTTCACCATTTAAATAGGAGATAAACACTGTAAGCCCTAACAACTTCAGTTTTAAAATTTTTGGAATAACAATAATTTATATTAATATTATAAAATAAGGATAATTAGGATCGTAGGTTCCTATGTTTTCAAAATGTGTATTTAAATTTTAAATAACTATTCCTAACGAATTGATATGATTTTTGAATTTGAGTTTAAATAAAATTCGAGTTGTATTCCAATTCTTTAGGCCTCTTATATATACCTCTTCAGTGAAACATAAATCAATATTTATTCTCTCATATCCAGACATCTGGCCAGCAATCAATAAGTGAGCTATCTGAACCTTTATTCTTTAAAAACTATTATCTTATAATGTATTTTATTTTGGTCACGTTATTGGTAGTGAACTTTTTATTTGAATGTAAATTTGAGATTCTATAGATGATAGTAGTTTTTTTAAAGTTTATAGCGTTTAACCCACTTTTGTGATAGGCTATCCATCAACTTCCAATTATGAACAAAGAATTATGGTGATCTTGAAAAAATTATTATAGATTTGAAAATTCTAATATTCTGCTCGATATTAAGACTTTAACTAATGCAGTACCACCTTGTTATTAAAGTTTCTACTAAATCATAATCAAAATTATTTGTTTCTACTAAACCAACGAGTGATAGATATGTGTTATTTACATAGATATTTGTCACTTCATATGTATGTGTCTACTTGAACAATGTTTATGAGTGTGTGATTATAGTTTCGTAAGCTTATGTCTTAATATATAATTTATTTTTGTCATATAGGTTTTCTACAATGGATAAAAAAATTATAGGTTATGCACATCAAATTTCTCTCAATAATTATCAAGGTACATTATTATGCTTGATTTAACTTTATTATAAGTATTGTTATTTTGTTTACAATTAACATTACATTTATCTTTTGTTACAGATGTAACTAAGGATTCTGAAGTTTCCACAAATATGATATATACAAATATTTTACAAATGCGAAATGAATATTTGAAAAATAAACAAGTACAATGGAGAACCGAAATATATAAAGGAGTTTTACCAAATTGTCAAGGTATAATTTCATGCTTGATTTAAAGTTGTTATTATTATTATTATTAGTAGTAGTAGTAGTAGTTTGTTTTTGTTTACAATAACATTACACATTTATCTTTTGTCACAGATGTAACTAAGATATCTGAAGTTTCCATGATGTATACAAATATCTCACAAATGCGAAATAGATATTTGAAAAATGGACAAGCGCGACGGATAGACGAAATATGTAAAAGAGTTTTACCAAATCATTTGCTTTTATTTTTCTCTCTTTGGAATGCTTTATATGGCTGTTATGATTATATGTATCTGTTTTACCTTTCTAACTTCAAAATTAACTAGATAAGTGTTTTTAATTGTAATTGAATTTTGAATGATATCAACTATGAGAAGGAGATGAGGCTTCTATTAAATAAGTTATTACCTTTGTGGCTTAGTAAAATAATTATATAAACAAATATTAGACGGATCAGCAATCTTTTTAAAGTAGTTGGGTTCCATAGCATATTTATATTTAATAAAAATATTAATTTATACACTATTATGTATTAATTAGAGAGTTAATTTTAAAAATCATATAAAGAATTTATTCTTTAAGTTCCCTATTTTGCACTTTTTACAATATTTTAAAGATAAGCTTTAATGTATTTTGTATGATCAAAATCACATATCTATTGTTTATTTGGTATCAACGAAGTAATCTTTTGGTAATTTGAAAGGAATATTTATAATGTTATGAATAATTTTTTTCAAATACATCAATACATTTTTTTTGAATTTCAATTGAAAGATTAAATCTTTGAAATTTGAATTTGAAAACAAATTGTGAAAGATAAAGTTTTTGAATTAAATTTGTATGGGGACAAAGATAATGTGAGGATATCGATACATTTGAATTTGATCTTTCCTCTGTTTACAAGATTTAATTGGTACATTCCTCGCCTTCTCTTCATTCTTTGAATCCCACTTTTTCATAAGTGTCTGACTTTTAATAATGCAAAAACTTTCATATATATTTTTTTATTATTGTTATATTAGTTCTCTTTTACTTATGTAAAATGTATTGCAGTTATATGTAGATGAAGATATATATTTATTGAGCTAGAATCGCAAATGGAGAATAGTCAAAATATTAATGAGGTAGAATAACCTAGAATATATTTGTTTGTTCACTATTAGTAAGTTTTGAAACGTAACAAGTTTCATTAAAAAATAATTCAATTATCCTAAAGGTTTTTGTTTAGATTGTGTTGAAGTTTGCATTTATCATCTTTTCGCATTCTCATATATCATTCTGCTGGATGACATTTTTCTTTTGGCTATATAGCTTTCTTTGTTACACAATCCAACATTTTTCTTTTAAAATTATTCAAATATTATGTGACAAATTTGAACATTAAAATGGGGGTCAGTGTCATAAAGAAATCAAGTGAGATAATTATACTATTGCAACCACTAGAGAGGTTAGTGTTACGAAGGAAAATTTTAAAAGTGTTCTCACTTAAATTATCCCAATATTAAAAGGAGAATAGGCAGTGAAGATATTAAATCGAGGGACGAGCTAATAATAGAATGTGACATATCCAAAGAGCAGGCTGTGTACAAATTCTACTTGGTTAAATACAATCTTTCAATTTTGACAAAAAAAGTGATGTTAGTTTTTGAATTGTAATTAAAACATAAAGTTTTAAAATTAAGTATGATATTTTTTAAAAATTGTATTGAAAGATTATCTCAAATTTGAATTAGAAGATAAAAATTATGTTATTATGTCTTAACAGATTAAACAAATAAATATAAAAGTTAACTAATTAAATATTATTTTTTAATATCATAACTCCTTTTAAATATGTCAATGGTATATTATAGCGAGATTTCCTTTTTGTCTTCATATCAAAATGTCTAAATTAGTTGCAATCGTGAAATGATTTTAAGTGTCAATTTAAATTTTCAATATAGTTTTTTTTTGTTTGAGTATACATCATTGATAACGTTAAATTTAGTATATTAATAGTTATACTTAATATCTCACAATTTTATTGATTTTAAATATGTAAATGCGATATGACAAAAAATTATCATATAAAATAACAAGATAATAATTTTTCACGATTAATTTTCTTTGATACTGGCCGCCGCGCATAGCGCGGGTACGAAAACTAGTCATATAACGACTCCAATTTGTTTGGGCCTAAGAAACAGTAATTGTTGTATAGTACGTATTAGTATATGATGAAATAAGGAAAATGATATATGTGGTCTTTTATTGAATCGAAGATTAGAAAAATGAGATTTTTAATTTTTATTATTTATTATTGATAAAAGAGTGCGTTGTGCGTTTGCATTTGTGTCTCCCCCAGACTCCAGAAACCTATGGACCCTCCCAATGGTCCCTCCAAGAGTTTAATACAAAACTTAATATATTGACACATCTAAATTCTCTCTCTTAGTGCAATTTAATTAGCAGGACAAGAATGTGTGCGCTATTACGTACATAGACGCTTAATCTATTTATATGTCTAGTTAAATAAAATTTATATATGTAACATTTTTAATAATGCCATGTTTTACAAGTACTAATAAGTAAATAACCCATTGTCAAATATCATTTTCTCCTCAATTAGCAAATTAACAAAACGAGTAAGGAGTGCCACACTCAGTGACAATAGCCCCACCACAAGAGTGTCTAAAACAAAAAACAAAAAAAGCTGTCGCATATAAGGAACATTTTGCATTTTTGTTTTCTTTTTCCCCACAAGAGAAAAAGGCCAAAAGTAATGGATGCATCCTTTTTTTTATTATTTTTATTTTTAAATGACATCTTCAAGACATAGAATAAGAGAATCATTGATAAAGATGATAGGGAGAACTTATATATATATATATATATATCTTAAGGAGAAATATTTACGAAACGTGACGATAGTTTATATTTACAAAACATAACATTACAAACCCTATACAAAACATGTTTTAAAAAAAAAAAAAAAAAAAAAAAAATTAAATACCTATATACAAAACATGTTTAAAAAAAAAATATTAAAAAAAAAATTAAATATTTTTTTCGCTAAAAAATATATGTATGAAAGTTTTATGAAATGTGTATATCTCGCTCAAGACTTAAAAAGTTCGCTCAAAATTTAGTGTATGAAAAATGTATGAAATATGTATATCTTGTTCAAGGCTTAAAAATTTTATCAAAATTGTATGCGTGAAATTGTATCTCGCTCAAGTCTTAGAATTTCATTCACATTTTTTGTATATAAAGTTCATATTAGGTTCGAAAAAATTAATACAACTACAACAACATTTGGAGTAACAATTTCATACAAAAATATATATATGAAAGTTTTATGAAATGTGTATATCTCGTATAAAAAGTTCATGTTAGAAAAATGTATATCTTGTTCAAGGCTTAAAAAAATTAATACAAATACAACAACATTTTGGTATACAACATTTGATACAACAACATTGGATACAACATTCAAGACTTAAAATAATCGCAAATTGTTGTGTATGAAATGTGTATATCTTGCTCAAGGCTTAAAAAGTTCGCTCAAATTTTATGTATGAAGAACGTATGAAATGTGTATATCTCGATCAAGGCTTAATTACATTAGGCTCAAAATTTTATGCATGAGAATGGTATGAAATGTGTATATCTCGCTCAAGACTTAGAATTTCATCCACATTTTTTGTATATAAAGTTCATATTAGGTTCCTGAAAAATTAATACAACTACAACAACATTGTGGAGTAACAACTTTCATACAATATTCAAGGCTTAAAGTTTTCGCTCACAATATTGTGTATGAAAATTATATTAAAAATTTCACTCACACATACGCATTTCATACATTTTTCATACAGTTTCATACACAAAAATTTGAGGTAATTTTTTAAGCCTTTGAGTAAACAAAATAATTTAAAAATATAAAAATTATTTTTTAAAAAATATATATATAAATAAAAAAAATATATATATATATATATATATATATTTTTAAAATATATATATTTTCTGGAAAAAAAAAAATGAAAAATATATGAAAATCCGTCATGTTTCGTAATATATCATTATGTTTTATAAATAAGGAAAACTATCGTCACATTGCATAAATATTTTTCCGTAACATGTATATACACGTAGTTTTCTCAAGATGATATCACCTGAAATCCTAAAAAACTTGATGGGCTGCTTAAATTTCTGTGATGAAGCTTTAAATGGGCTGTTCACTGCATATTCTAGCAATTGTGAGTTTTGGCTGAATTTGATCATTTAGGAGTCATGGGCTACTTTTGATGGGTTCCTAACCTTCAGAAAATTGCACATATAGGTGATCTTAAACTTCAGTCCCCACTTGACAAAATCTTTATCAAATGACCTTAACTCAAAAAAATTGTTGGGCAGAAATTATTTGCCCATCAGTCATTTCTAGTTATAATATGCACATAAGTTAGTTTTGCATCTGAGGCAGGAATTTGAGACATTTCAATAAGTTACATAGATTAAAGATAGCGTAATTTATCATCAGTTGGATAGAATTTTTCAGTTGTATTGATTAACTTTACTTTTATTAATCATGATCAAAGTCAATTGTATTTTTTTGAACAATAATTTAACAATACATTCAATTAAAGAAATGTAGAATATTATTTTGTGGATTATAAGAATGGCTCTTTATAATGTAGAGAAAAAAGTTGTGAACAATTGAATAATACAAGCAACTCATGCCAAGACATCACAACTTGTAACTAATTTAACACAATAGTGAATAATTGACCAACACATGAACTTTTGCCTATAAGGCAGAACTAGTGGCCAGTTGAGCAGGTTCAGTATCTCTAACTTATTGAAATCTCCCGAACTTCTGATAGACATAACTCATTTATGCCCATAACTTATGCCTAATGGGCAACAAAAGTTTTGCCTAATGAATTTTCTGAAGCAGAGACCATTTAAAAAAAAAAAAAAAATTGTTAAGTTGGGCCAAAAATTCAAAGTCATCCGTTATGAAGGTCAGTTCTGTAAATCATCCCTTAACTTTGATGTTTGGATAAGGGGCTTTTACATAGAGATACAAATCGCTTTTGTTGAATGCAACTTAATTACATATCATATAAAATCCGACTTATAAATCTCATTTGTTAATATAGTATCCCACCATTTTGTTAATATTTACCGTTTCTTCCCCGTTCAGAAACCCTTTCCCAGCCCCTCCGATGATTTTTTCAAACTCCTACAAGTTTTTTTCGGATTTTTAACTATTTGTACTAAACTTTATTTTCAGTTTAAAAGAAGCTAAATTTTGAATAGTTTTGAGATGTTGACTTTTTTCTAAGCAAATCCGCTAAGCGAGGTATTTAGGGCTAGTTTTTTATTAATAAACAAAAGTGAACCTTAAAGAGAAGACCACAAAAAATCACTAAACTATTTTTATAACAACAAATCATTCAAATTTGTCGAAGTCACAACAAGTCAATAAACAATTTCTTTAACCAAAAAACTGGTTGAACTTTGCGTAGGGTACTTGTATATAGCACATCGAGATGTCGATTAGTTTTCCTAAGTGTCATATATAAATTATCTTTTTTATTTTCCTAATGGCTTTATGTGAGACTTATGGGCAACTCGAGTGACATTTTGATTACAAAAAATAGTTTAGTAATTTTCGTGACACTTAATTAAGTTGAAGTGTTTTTTTTGTATGAAAACTACTTTAGTGAGATAAAATTAAAGAACTCGTGAGACTAATTGAAAAGAAAAAAAAAGGATAAGAATGTTAAAACTCTAGGAAAGGAAAGGAATATAATTTAAAAAAAAGTTATGTTCATCCTCTTTTAAGTTGGCGTGGAGGAGATGAGCTGTGTAAACTTAACACTTTATGCCTTTTTTCTTCTCACATTACACCAAACAACATAATAATGTTCCCAACATGGTCTTTTGCTTCCTTTTTAATGTTTTCCTGTTTGGTTTGGCCTACAACTACTTATAAGGCCTATATGCCAGATTATAAAGGTACCCTCCATGAAAAAGGTTCTATTTGCTTTCCAGTTTCCATCATTGTTTCCTGCTCTTAATTGAATGCAACACTCACCGTAACAAATGTGTTTCCAATTAATAGGATTCGCCAACCATCTCATCAATTGCATGGGATACTTACGTACCTGTCTTTATATATTCGTATCAATGGATGAATATGGAAGAATGTGTTGTTGAATATTTTAATTAGCAATTTAAGTTGTATTCGCCAACATTTGCACAATTTTTTTTTGCATCATCAGTGTAGTTTAATTTATTATATAAAGCTAGTTAACATTTTTCTCAGGTAATTAATTAATGATTATTATAGAAATTTACTTGCAATTACTTTATAAATGACTTGGTAGTTTGAGTTATTTCCGCCGAATTCATTGATTATAAGTTGTAATAATATTAGGTACATATAATCATATTATATTGAACGTCTAATTTTATGAAAATATTTATGTTCCTCTTGCTAGCGTTAATTAGAAGGTGTTGAATCCTATTCGTTAGTATGTGTAAATGACGGACTACCAGATTTGATCTGTTAAGAGACTTTGTGTGTCAATAGAAAATGTAGGAATTAGTGTTAAAGAATCATAAATTATTTAAATATTGATACAAGAACTGTCCAAAATACGCATAATGAATATCATTCATATAACCGATCTTAGTTAATTTGTAATTGTGAAATCATAAATTTTCGAAGCCAATTTATTGTTCGACTATATTGAATTCAGATATATAAACAAGAAAATTTAAAAAAGAAAAAGAAAAAAGAGAGAGAGGTCAACTTGATAAACACGTCTCGCTGGACAAAATTAGAGATGCCCTCATCCCTGTGTCTTGGCTTTTCAAAATGTGTAATAAATACAGGGATTGCAATTTATTTTTTAAAAAATTTGGACGAAACAAACTGCTTTATTGACTTTCTCTTAGCTTCTCCTGCTTGACCACATTGTTTATCCAGCCACGCCTACTTCCACACACTTTAATTTTCATATAATATAGTAAGATGTCCCTTTCTTATCTTTAAGAATCTCGCGGAATTTCAACTAAATATTAATTGAATAATACGCTGAGAAAATAACTCCCAAATGGATTCTTTGTTTGAATTTTTTGTTTATACGGCCATATTATAAAATGAAAATATTGGGGCAAACCTCTTACCAATCATACTAATTGCTGCATCAAGGGTGCAACTTAATGAAAATGAAGTGGCAACTTAATGAAAATGAAGTAATTGAGAACTATGAGATTTCCGGTTTGAATCTAAGCAGAGGCAAATCACTATGTGATTTTTGTGTCTAGTCTTGATGGACAGAGTTACTCTGCGGAATTAGTTAAAGTGTGTGCAAGCTGATGACAAGAACACCACATTATTTTTAAAAAATCATACTAATTGTTTCAGGATGTTACCATTTGGATGACTTAATGTACGTACCAATGGTTTCAATTGGGACCCAAGTTGTTCGTCACAACCTCAATGTAACAAAGCATTTCAACTAAGAAACTTTGGTTTTTTGTTGTTGTCGAAGCAGCCATATGGCAACAGTAACTATTTGAACATGTTTCTGCCTCATGTCAATCTCAAATCATCACCCGTTCCATTAGCACAAAATGATGTATAAGACTCGGGAATTAAAAATTACCAAAATCATTTTACATATTAAGTAAACTTTAAACCACATATTACTTCAAACTATCATCACTGGTGACATGACCTGTCTTTCTTCTTTACATTCTACAAAAACATGATGCTTAAATTAGAAAATTAATGGCAACTTTAGACTAGAAATATCGTGGTGAAAGGAGGTGAAGTCCTTTCTTGCTATTGTACGCTAGCGCAGAATTATTTTGAAGAACCTTTATAGCCTGCTTTCAACTAGTTTCCATATTTTGACTTACTAAAGCAAGAATGACATTTAGTCAAACGGTCACGCTATCCAAATACAGTGACCTTTTACCTGCTTACTAATTAGTAATTATGTCAATGTATATTATCTTATTGTTTGGTACCTATTGTTGCATGTGACATCAGTAGCCGAGAAGAAAGGGAATAGGTGTAAGAATATTTTTAATGATGTAAGGTTTTTTGGGAAAATCGTGCGGCTAGAC
Organism: Lycium ferocissimum; assembly: GCF_029784015.1. Lineage (NCBI taxonomy): Eukaryota > Viridiplantae > Streptophyta > Magnoliopsida > Solanales > Solanaceae > Lycium > Lycium ferocissimum. Next base: position 9,705,680 of record NC_081346.1, on the reverse strand, counting down.
CTAAACGGATAATATCATAACATGTTAAGAATATTTTTAGATTGTTTTTTTACTTTTACTCGTAGCTTTGGAAACGCATATACAAAAAAGAAGCCAGTGAAGAACTTGGTTGATGTGGGTGACAAAGTTAATTTTCAAATTGGTATGTGCAAAAGGTTCAGATGAAAAGAAAAGAAACATATATATAAATATAAGGTATAAGAATACTTGTGTGAGACCTTTGGGACATTATTTTTTCCAATTTTTTTTTACCCGAGTGGCATATATACACATGCCAATTAGGGTCAGATTAAGTTCTTGATTCCAATTAATATTCGCATTTCAAATATGTTACTGTTATTGTTAATGAAGTATGTTGTGTTCAAGAGCAACACTCGTCGATACTCTTTTTTATTGGCTACGAGTGGTTGACATTTTTACACCATATGGATATCAAGTGAAAGAAAATTTTAAAGAAAAAAGGAAAAAATATTAAGTCACTACAGTGATCAGAGTTCATCTGCTTAATAAATAATTTATTTGCACCGTCTCATAAATCCAGATACCGGATGATTTAAAATAAAAAAAAACTCACGTTAGTTCTAACTTGGGATTTCGACAAATCTGCAATTCTGGGCTTAGAGAGATTTACACATGATAAATCATGCCTTAAGAAACGTTTTGTTCATCGTCATTGAGTCATATTGAAAAAGTTCCAAAACTATATTTACTTATTTTCGAGAAAAGAGGGGAATAAAGTCGAAATGCAGTTTGAACAGGAGTAAAGGTTGGAGTTGGAAAAAACCCACCATGATTATTACAAAGTTAGCTCAATCTAATCATGTTTTTTCTCCCAATCCAATATAGTTTAGTTTGGTAGCGCCCAAAACAATAATCTATCTTGTGGCAGTGTTTTAGGACTTGATGTGTGGCATCAAACAAAGAAATCGTTCAACAACTATAAACCACCCAATCCACCGATGACCTAGTACACCGAAATCATGACTTGGGTCCATGCACATATAGGAAATTGGAGTAATTAAATTGAGAAGGTGACACCTACTAATTACACCGTACGTTTCATATTATTTGTCGTTTTTTATTTTACACGCCTCTTAAGAAACTATTAATAGAAAAATGACATAGGGTACCTTCTTAAGACTCTTTATTACAAAAATATATAGATAGTTTTCCGTATTTACAAAACATAACAATATTTTACGAAACATGACGGATTTTCATATATTTTTCATTTTTTTAATTTTTTCAGAAAATATTTTTTTTAAAAAAAATATATTTTTTAAAAAATTAGAAGGGGTATTTGACAAACTTTACCCTTATTTATATCTAAGTTATAATCTCTCTCAATTAAATGTTTACTCCATTTATGTGTCATCTCCATTAGTGACAAAATTATACATTAATTGTGTCTTGAACTCCTAAAGCGAAAAATAATTTATAATAACCACAACCAGCGTTCTAAAAGGTGTGTGTGGGGGGGGGGAGAGGCAAGACGTTTTATGCAGCACTGGGCGTAAGTCCCATGGATCTACGGGGTGTATGTCCTATGTATCTTCAATTTTATAATTTTATTACTAAAAAATAAGCAAATGTAAAGTTTTCATTAAAATTCTGCTAGTAAATCAAATAAATCACCAATAATGTAAAAAGAATTATTATAATTATTATTTGAGAAAGGTAACAACACAAAAAATCATAATAGCCTAGATAATCTTTAAAATGAAATCTTCATTCACTTCACATCAATCTCCAGATCTATTAGTCCTTCCCACCCTCAACTAAATATTTGCACCGACTTTTATTTATATATTCAAAGAAGGAGAAGAGCCAAAAGTGTAAGAGCAATGACAAAAAATGAATGAAATTGCTTCAGGAATATAGAGCTATGCAATCTCTATCATATCAATTTCAGACATAATCATCTAAAAGAACTATTCATGGTTGTGTTATTTTCTATGAGAATTGCTTTCTTTATTTATATATTTTAAGAAAAATCACAACAACATGAAAACATGATAACATAAAGTATAAATATCATTACACCAATAATAAAAATCATAATCTATAGTAAAAATAATTTTAAATAATAAAAATTAAATTTAACGCCCGGGGATTACGCTTTTGCGCCCGGGACTTACACCAAAATTCTAGAGCGTACGCCCTATGGATCTACGCCTTTCATTTGCGTCCGGTGCGTTTTTGGTAAGGCCCGCCTCGGGACTCGTCCTGAAAATCCTTCTAAAAACACTGATCACAACAAATAATTTGAGACGGTGGGAGTATTAGATAGTTTACTGAACTGGCAACTTCGCATGTTTTGACTCTCTCCCCCTAATTTTCTTGTTAAAGCTCTCTGTATTTCATTTATTTGACATTAGTATTTTTACTTGATGAGTCAAAAAAATTCTTCTTAATTTGTTCTTTGAAATATTTTCGTAGAGTTCTATTTAGAAAGAAAATCAAATTAAATTTACCAAAAGTCAAGCTATACATCTCAATTTTAGCATTCTTTTTTGAGGCCAAAAGTTTATTATATTTTCAAGTTGGTCTAATTCTTGTAGAAAATATCAATGGTCCTTGAAGCAATCATGATAGTTTGTGGTAGGTGTGGACTGTGGATTGCGGAGAGAGAAGGAGACAAAGTAGACTCGGTAAACTCAACCAAAAAAAGTAAAAAAGGATATATTTTTACAAAAAAGATATAATTGACTGGGTCTGTTAATTATAGTCTATCATATTCATCTTCACTTTGCTTGTCCTCGGGAGAAAAAAACAGTACAAATTAAGACCTTAATCTCTTCAAAAAACAGTACAAATTAGACCTTAATCTCTTCCTCACTAGCCTCCAAACTAAGAAATTGCAATTTTCCCTTCATCTTCTTGTACACCTTATGGAATCAGGTAAAAGTTATCTTAATGTATAAATTCGCTTTGTATGAATAATATCCTTAATATATAAATTTCGTGTTGGATAATTAATATCCTAGTTTGGTTTATCTAGTGGAAATGAACTTTTCTAGAAGGCTTTGATGACTAAGTACCAGAAGGAATTTGCTATTTTGCGGTTGACCAACTCTTTAGTTGAGCAAGTAAAGTTCATTTATTCCATTCTTCAGTTGGGCAATACCTTCCAGCTTACTTTTCCATTAAAGAATTTCGTGTAAGTTCATACCCATGGAATTAATACTACTCATTATTCCCCCGTCAACATAAGAACTGAACTACCTAGAAATTAAAATACCAAATTCAAATCAAATGTTACAAATTTGAATTCCGTTTCCTCTTAACTTCTAATTCACTTTTTTGCCTCATCTTTTATTAATTTCAAGAAATGCAAAAAATGAAAGGAAAAAACATACATCTATCTATTACATCCTCCGTTCCAATTTACATAACACTCTTTTATTTTTAGTTAGTTCAAAAAAGAATAATATGTTTCTATATTTAGAATAATTTCTTTTTTATATAATTTTCATTTTACCCTTAATGAAATGATTTCTAGCAATAAAAATTTCTTTTAATTGTTTAGACCATACAATTAAAAAAAAATCATTTCGTTTCATACAACGTAATAGGCCTGCGTCCAATTCTATGTGTCTACCGTCCTCTTCGTTACCAATATTAGAATAGATTCATTTTAAAGAATACATGACATTTCTCCAATATTTTCTTTCTTTTTAATTAAATTCTCTTATTTAAATTTAATTTAAAGTAGTTCATAGAAAAAGATAGTCAATTTTAAAATACTCGTGTAACAACATCTAGCAATAAATGGACTTTATTCAAAAAACTACTAACTCCCCAACTGACCCCGCGTTTTCTTTTTCTTTCTCTCTCTCACGAAATCCTGAAAATAGCACTAACTCCCTTTAGTCTTTGCCGTGCCATGTCCTCTTTCTCCACCTCCAGCCACCACCTCAACAACCACCTCTAGCCACCAGTTTTAACATCAAAACAACCCATTTGATCACTTCATCAATATGGGTAACTGTAGCACTTGCATAAGACCAGAAGAAGCATCCAAAACCAATCCTCAAACAACACAACCTAAGAAACCAAGAGAACGTAGACCAAACCCATACTCAGGTTCACCTGCCCCGATCCGTGTACTCAAAGACTTCTTCCCTAAAACACGAATATCCGATAAATATGTTCTAGGACGTGAACTTGGTCGGGGTGAATTTGGAGTCACCTACCTTTGTACAGACAGGGAAACACGTGAAGCTCTAGCATGCAAATCCATTTCCAAGAAGAAGCTAAGAACAGCTGTTGATATCGAAGATGTTAGAAGAGAAGTTGCTATTATGTCAAGTTTGCCTGATCACTCTAATATTGTTAAGTTGAGAGCTACTTATGAAGATAATGAAGCTGTGCATCTTGTTATGGAGTTGTGTGAAGGTGGAGAGTTGTTTGATAGAATTGTAGCTAGAGGGCATTATAGTGAAAGAGCTGCAGCTGGGGTTGCTAGAACTGTAGCTGAGGTTGTAAGGATGTGTCATGCTAATGGTGTTATGCATAGGGATTTGAAACCTGAGAATTTTCTGTTTGCTAATAAGAAAGAACATTCTGCTCTTAAGGCCATTGATTTTGGCCTATCTGTGTTTTTCAAGCCTGGTATGTGTTCTAATTTCTTTCAATTTCTAATGAATTAGTAGTATGGTTGAGATTTGTTAGTGAAAAAGGCACCCTTTCGATTCTTGGAATTGTTTCTGTGATCAATTTTCCTCTGCCCCATAAAAAGCGATTCTTTTTGTCTGTTTTAATTTTTAGTAATTTTTTAATGTAATTAGGGGAAAGATTCTCTGAGATTGTGGGAAGTCCATACTACATGGCACCAGAGGTGTTGAAGCGGAATTATGGACCAGAGGTTGATATTTGGAGTGCTGGTGTCATCCTTTATATTTTGTTATGTGGGGTTCCTCCATTTTGGGCTGGTATATATTATTTTTTCCAGCAACCTTTTTGAGTTCTTATGTTTGTTATTACTTGTGTCCTTTTCTTAATCTGATTTATCTTTTGCAGAAACTGAACAAGGGGTTGCTCTTGCAATTTTGAGAGGAGTGATTGATTTTAAAAGAGAACCATGGCCTCAAGTTTCTGATAAAGCAAAAAATCTTGTAAGGCAGATGTTGGAACCAGACCCCAAGAAGCGGTTGACAGCCCAACAGGTCCTTGGTAAGTATTTTTCAACTCACAGCTTGTGGGATCCAAGTAAACGGCTGCCCTGGACATGGAAAATTGTATGATAAGCCAAGAGATTATTTGAGATATTGTTTTTCAAGTTGAGGGTTGAAGATCGATCCACAGTATTACTTAAGGTTAGAGGAGCAGGAAGAAAAAATGTGGGGTTGGATTTGGACTCGTTCAAAGGCATTAGGAAACATTTTATGATTTGATTCAATGTTCTATGCAAACTGATTTATTGTGGGTATCCTTCTAAATACTCTATAGTATTTTCTGCCAGTCTACTGGAAAAGTGGGGCTTTCCTCAAGGAATCCTGGCTTTAATTTGAACGATTAGGCATACTGATTTGTGGAGAAAAATGTTTGTTATTTTTCTGGATTTTCATTGCATTTGTTCTTATTCTCTTCTCTCCTTGAGTATGCTGGGCTCCGAGGCGTGATTGAGCTATATGGTATCTCGATGAATCAAATTTGTTTTGGCAGGAACAGTTTCATGCCTTTGTATTGTAACTATTTTTGTGTCTCACTTTATCTTGCTGTTTATGTTAATCTACTAAAGATCCAGCTGTTTATTTCACTTTGCATTTTTTGTTTTTTCCAGAACAGGGTGAGTCCCAGTTATGTGGTAGTTATGAAATCTTTCCCCGCCCCCTTCGCCACCCTTTGTTCCCCTGAATTCTTCAGAGATATCAACTTCTAGGCCCATGCTCGAAGACTCACGTATCTCTAAAAAATTCAGGACCATGCTCAAAACTCAGACATCAGAATGCGAGATATCCAGAGTTTCCTATGCCTTTGTAATTAGTAATAGGACTAATAATGAAGATAGGAACTACTGAATAGTTGATGAATTGAATGTAAATAATATGCTGATTCTCACTGACAAAGATCTTATTTTACTTTTAGAATGTCAACAACAAATGCAGCTTTATAATGTAAAAATGTTCAAACTAATAACCTTTTCCACGTCATCAGTTTAATGTATTTAATTCTGTCTACTTTTTTGCAGATCACCCCTGGATACAAAATGCAAAAAAAGCTTCAAATGTTCCACTGGGAGATATTGTTAGGACAAGACTGAAGCAATTTTCTATCATGAACAGATTCAAAAAGAGAGCATTGCGGGTAAGCTTCTAATTTGTTTAAGCATTATCAAATCTAATTTTGGTTTTACATATGGGTGGAGATACGCAAGAGAAGGCCAATGGAAACCATTTTAGTCTTATTTGGTAAAATCAAAGAGATAGAGAGAGTTGCTATGTAACTGTAAATGATGTGTTATATGTGGCTCATGTCCTGACTTTTCCAAGGCTTTTACTGGTTGGGTAGTTATCCATCATTAAGTTTATGTGCTTTAATTTGAAATATTTTGGCACCTGTCAAATTGCATAGGTCATTGCCGAACACTTAAAACTTGAAGAGATTGAAGTAATCAGAGAGATGTTTGCATTGATGGACTCTGATGGTGATGGGAAAATAACATATGATGAACTAAAGACCGGACTTAGAAAAGTCGGTTCCCAGTTGGCAGAAGCAGAGATGAAGTTGCTGATGGATGTGGTAAACATTCCTGTCCATTTAAACACGCTGTAACAGTATTTTGTTCTTTCTTCTGGTTGGTTTATGAGATTTACAAGCTTTATATGCCAAAATACGTGAACATATTTTGCATCTATTTACTCAGTTTCTTGTATGCTTCCTTGTTTTTGTATGTGCTGCTGTAACTTATAGTTCCTTTTGAGTTTCTTCACGTTTAACCATCTCACTCTACCAGTCTCTATTGTCATCCTCACAGTTTTGTGTAATATATATACACATTATATGTTTGTATGTTTGATCTCTCTCTTATGCTGGGTTTTATCTGATTCTACAATTCTGATAGTAGACATGGTACCAGGATCCTTACCTAATACAAATTTACTGCTAGAGTTTAGCTTATCAATATAATGAAGCAGGTAAAGCATGTTTGTGTTTTCTAACTAATATCATCTCCATCACTTCTCCTTTTTCTTGCCTTTCTCCAAATTCTACTGTCCTATCTAAAGAAATGTATTCTGATGTGTTTCATGGTAACTACCCAAGTTCTGTTATGTCATCTGGTGTCTTTTTGCTGTGCATTAGTAATGAGGGCAAATAATAAGCTGTTCTGCAGAACTCTCTCCCTCTCTCTCTCTCTCTGCCCCTCTTCCATTTAAACTGTGAGTTTGGCAGAAGTTTCCAAGTGATGTAAAAGCAGTCACTGCTACTGATTCTCAATTATTCTTGTTCTGTCCTACTTGGTTTCTCCTGATTGTTTCAAGTGCCGGGGCTTTTGAAGGAGAGGGGAAATTGATAGTTCCACGTGTCTTTTCGTCCTACATCACTTACTTTACCATAGCTCAGAGATTAGCGTATTTGGCTGGTGGGAGCATCATGTTACTTTTTCACATCTGTCAGATGGTTATTTTGTACAAAATATTGGCTCTGAAGACTCTACATGTTGCATTTATTTAAGGAATCAGCTTTTTCTCCTTCTATTTTCATTAGATGTAAGCATGCATATATTGCATGAAGGCTGTTAAATAGGCAAGAAATCCCATTACATAATTGAGGAAGTATAGGCATGGTTTCCAACACCATAGATAGTGTGGCTGAAGAAGTTATTGTTACCACATCGACACTTCGAAATGGTGTGAGATAGGGAGGCTATTGCATCTTATTGAATGTATGAAGGTAAAAAAGCTAGACCAAGAGAATGGAAGCAAAGGATCTATAAAGATGATACCTGTTTGTTCGGAGTAAGATTTAGTTGCTGTTACACTTACAGTTGGTCTGATGTTTGTGGAGGAACCCTTTTAGTCCGGTTAGAGAAGTGTATGGTTAGAATTTTCAATATAAGGATAACTTTGAGATCTAAAGATCCAGTTGTTTTACAAAATCCTTTGTTTTCCTTAAGGCAAGATATTTGCAAGCAAAGTAGTAATATTAAAATGACTTGGGCTAGAATAGAGCAGATTTAAGAGGATTCATATAGAAACCCCAATTTTGTTAGTGTTGAGACATAGTTGATTGATATTGGAAGGTAAGCTATGTCACATGATAGATTTCGGAATGATTTCCTACCTTCTTTAAGTAGACTTCTTGAAAAGTTTCAATTAGATAATTTTATCAAGACGTTAATAACTATACCTGGAACTCAGGCTATATGTGGGATAAAAAAATTGCATATGATACTTGTCTTGCATTGAAATAAGTGGATAAATAATACTCCACAGGGATTGGACTTATGGTATTATGCATCTCCCATTTGTTGGATAAATTTTTATCACCGTTGTGATATATTCTCTCCGTTATAATTTATGTGGCGGTGTTTGATTCGGCACAAAGTTTAAGAAAGAAAGAAACCCTTTTGGAACTTGTGGTTTTAAACTTGCCATGTTTGACATGGTTATGACTTATGCCTGATCATCAAAATAATTGATCTTATAGACCTTTACTATCTTTTTTTCTGCACTCTCTCAAGTCCCAATACAGCCTGGTTGACATTTGTAGCCTATTTTTTGGCCATCAAAGATTCCAAAGTATTCTGTTGTAAATCTGATGCAGCTTTTATATGCAAATTCTCGAGCTTTTTCCCATTTGGTAAATTGGTCGTTTGAGCAAACTCTATTGCACATACAGTAATTTTCCCCTCAGAAATAGATTAATTAAATATTATTGCCTGACGGCTGCTGAACCTAATATTTGATTAGGCTGATGTTGATGGAAATGGAGTTCTGGACTATGGGGAGTTTGTAGCAGTTATAATCCACTTACAGAGAATGGAAAATGATGAGCATTTTCGTAGAGCATTTATGTTCTTTGACAAGGATGGAAGTGGTTATATTGAGCTTGATGAGCTACGAGAAGCTTTAGCAGATGAATCAGGAGCATGCGACACTGATGTACTGAATGAGATCATGCGCGAAGTTGATACGGACAAGGTTAGACTCGTCTTCTTCTCTCCGTTTACTCCTCCTGCCTCTTCTCATCGCTTTTTCAATATTAAGAGAAACGAGCTAGAATGATTCTTAACATTAATCATTAGAATGATTCTTAACATTAATCATTGTTAAAGAAGCTTGTTGGATCTTTTGAAATGCTGAAAGAGATGAAATGTTTTTGGGAATGTAACATGAAAAGTAAATGCCGCACTTGTAAATTTGTCCGATCGTATTTCCCCTTCCAATGTCTCCTGGCTCTGATGTGTCATGGCAGTTTTACATTATTATTGTGTTTTCTCAGGATGGGCAAATCAGTTATGAGGAGTTTGTAGCAATGATGAAGGCAGGAACTGATTGGAGAAAGGCATCTCGTCAATACTCAAGAGAAAGATTCAAAAGCTTAAGTGTTAATCTAATGAAGGATGGGTCTCTACAGCTTCAGGATGTGCTCAGTGGCCAAACAGTCGTTGTTTAAGTTAAAAAGGCTTCAGTTACTATTCTAATGATTTCCATTGGTTGTTTTAATGGGTTTCGATCATCGCAAATCAAAGCAAATCTGATCATCGATATTCCAATTCTTGGAAAATATTGATATTCAGAAGATCAGATCTTTGAGAGTGCGATTCGGAGTATTATGTAGGTATGCTTGGGTTGTACTGCTGGAACTTTTTTCTTGGATATATGGGAAATGCAGAAGGGTTTGAAGTTGGGTGGATGACATGTAGATTAATGCTTTGTTTTAAGGCTTTTGTAGGGTTTTTTTTTATTTTTTATTTTTATTTTTAACAGAAGTTTTACATATTTGTCCCACTTTTGTATATGTTTTGCAAACTTACAATTGCTTTTAAGTAAAGATTTGTATTTATGATTTCCTGAGACTGCACAGGCTGCATATAAACTCTTACTGCACATGTCCTGCCTCCGAATGAATGAAAATTTCCTTTGAGTTTGTGTTTTGCACTTCTTTTTCCTTGATCTTCTTGCGAATGGATTTATGCATTTTCAATTATTTGAGAACTAAATGGCAGTTCTTCCTGATCGTATGACTAAACTGGAATCTCATATGGTTCTTTTATGTTCCTAAATTTTACAGAAGATGCGGATTGGGCAGGATGTTCTAAATTTGTTAATTGGAACAATTTTCAATATAGAGCGACTTCGGTGACTTTTAAAGGTATGTTCTTTGTCTAGGAAGCTCAGTTCAAAATAATGTTCTTTAACTTTAATACCATGATTTTCTTTTCTAAATTTACAGTTTAATGCTAAGATACGTAGCTGCTAACGAATTTGGTGTTTTAGCTTTGCATTTAGACTTACCTTACTTTTGTTTAGAACCATTTAACATAGAACTTTTCACTGTTTCTCAAGACCTGCATGTCAATTGTCAAATGTCCATGGAAGAGTTTAAGTCTTCCGCTGTGCACCAAACTCATACCTAATAACAGGTATGGCTCAAGAATATGACCCCCCCAAAAAAAGGAGAAAAGCTGAAGTGGATCCTAATGGCTTGATGAACTTGAAAAATGAAAACTACTATACATTTATATGAAATTATCTAATCTCATGTGACTGAGGTTTTATTTGGTCCACAGGTGCAACCGTGCAAGTTCACGTGGGTAAACATTTCCCTTCTTTCTAGTTCTACATGAGTAGAAACATATTATTAAAGCTACTTGCCTATTTACCAGTAGGCTTCAACCTAGATGTAAGGGCCCTTAGAGAAACTCGAGTTATCCAAGTGGGCTCTATTGTGTTCACATATTTGGTTCATTTGAATTGACTTTACTTTAGCTAGGTAGTCATAATCCATATTTTTTTGGATTGCCCATATTTTCTTTTGGGGTTCGCATCTTTTTAAATTTTCAAAATTTTATATTTGTGATCTTTAAATTTTGTCCTTCGCATACAACTTGAAGGAAGGTGGGCGAACTTATGAGCATGGTTTAGTTACGTCAGATAACTTTGAGCATACTTCAAAAGTTTATGTCTGATGGGTACAGTTTTAGTTAAGGCATAGAGAAAAATACATAAATTCCCGTTAAAAGTATGGAGATGACACCTTTTTTCAAAAAGATACCTTAACTTATGCGGGAGTCTACCCCCCCGAATTAACTTCAAAAATAGTATATATTCACCCTTTTCGATTAACCCCAAGTATAAGAAGATCTGTGCAACTCACGCACCAATCATCACTTGCCACGTGTCAAATTGATTTTTAAATTTTTTGATTTTTTATTTTTCCTATTTGATTCCTTTTCTTTCTTTTCTTTTATTTTTCTTTCCCCCTTCTTCTTCACCTAAAGACCTTCTATAGAAGTTCCCTTTACTTAGCCACCCATAATCCACCGCGGATTGCCCGCACTACCAATTCCATTTGTGACCACCGAAAGTTGCCAAACCACCACCAAATAATTAAAATTAGCACCAAACCAAATCGAAATTTAAATCTACATCCATCCATAGAGAACTTCTTACCCCCAAATCAATATCCCTTAACCTCACCACTTTCAACAACTTTAAAATAGTATAAAAATTAATCAACCCAACTAAAAAAAAACCACCATTCCATCTTGATTTTTAAATTTTTTGATTTTTAGCATTAACCATCTTTCCTTTTAAATCAAACTCTTGAAAATTAGAAATCCCCCACCTTAGCCACCCCATCACCCCATCTCCAATGACTTACCCCAAGCTCCATAACAAAAATCAAAAGCAAAAAAAGACAGAGAATAAGGACGATTCGGAAAAGTCCATAGAAGAACTATCTTGAAGAAACAGAGGAAAAAACAAAAAGAAAAAAAGGGTAACCAATTGGGTCTTCTTGGTGAAAAATATAAGGAAAAGAAAATATTAAATAAAATAAATAAAGTAAAAGGAAAACGTATTTTTAATGAAACAAATCTTTGAAATGAATTAAAAAAAAAAAAAATTACCTCACGCGCTATTGGAGAGTGAATACACTCTATATGCCACGTGGGCTCATAAGGGGGTGATAAATCCACTGTAAACAAGATTAAGGGGGTGTTAGGACCCCCGCAAAGTTTAGGTGTCTTATTGAAAAAGATATCATCTCCAGGGGATATTTATGTATTCTCTCTTAAGGCATAACTAAAAGTTTACCTTGAAAAGTAAAAAAAAAATAAAAATATATATATATATATATATATATGCCTCAAGACAAAGTCTGCCGAAGGAGACATAGCGAAATTTAAACTCTTGAAAAGTAAAATAAAATAAAAAATATATGCCTCACAGAAATATACTTTTAAAAATATAACTAAAAGTATACCGGAGGGGGCATAGCAAAATTCAAACTCTGTCTTGCGATTTTTTAAAATCGAATAACTAAAAGTCGAAGGGCAACATTTAAAGACACCCCGGAGGACAATAGTCAAAATCATACTCCACCTGGGCTTCACATTACCAGATGTTAGGGCCGTCGCTATTTGGCGATTTCTTAAAAAAAATTTGACTTATGGTTGGGGTTCATGGTTCGGTTTGGAACCCATATTGGTTAAAACCATAACCAAACCAATTTAGTCGGTTTTTAAATGTCTAAAACCATAACCAAACCAAAGGTTTGGGCAAAATTTAAAGACCACCCCAACCAAATATTCTCTCTCACATTCTTCAAATTTTGAAGTTCTTTTTTGCCCGTCAAAATCTGATGTAAAATGAAAAGAGATAGTAGGGGTTTTTACTTTTACCCTTACACTTACGGGCTTCACACATATTCTTTTAAGACATGGGCCTTAAAAATAAGTAGACAAAAATTAAATTAATAATTAAAAGGTATAAAATATCTTTAATTATTTATGAAAAGTTAATATTATATATATAAATAATTATAAATTTTATGTATATAATTATTTGGCGATTTCTAACCATAACCAAACCAAATATTAGGTCAATTTAAAACCAAACCAAACCAAATTACTCAAATGACTACCTTATGGTAGTTTCCTATCATTTATAGCTACCCTTTTAAATATTACCATTTGTAGCTATATTTTCTCAAATTAAGGTATTTTTTCGGATGTATTTGATGCGTGTAAATTCATAGAAAACAAGAAAAAGAAAACATATCCCTTGATTTTAGGCCATAACGGTGGGATCATTTAATTAGTTATTAATTGGTATTTTTTACCATACTCTTCCACAAAATCAGATTTTAGATTTCTTTTCCATAACCATTTTCTATTCCTTCATCTAATCTTCAACATTCAAACGTAAAAAATCAAAAATTCAAAATTTGAAAACATTCGACAGCCAATGTATTTGAAGTTTTCAATATTGATTTCGTTTTTTATTTACCCATGTATTTGATAGCATAACTAATGTATTTGAAGTTTCCAATCAAACGTATTTTATATTAAATATCATGTATTTGTGTGAGTAACAATTTGCATCACCCATGTATTTAGTGGTAATGTATTTGAAGTTTTCAATATTGATTTCGTTTTTTATTTACCCATGTATTTGATAGCGTAACTAATGTATTTGAAGTTTCCAATCAAACCCCATGTATTTTATATTAAATCTCATGTATTTGTGTGAGTAACAATTTGCATCACCTATGTATTTGATGGGATTAATTTGAACAAAATACATAAATATATAGAAAAATTACCATGTATTTGCGTAACCGTGTATTTGAAACTAGATGAATCGATGGAATTAATTTGAACAAAATACACAAATATATAGAAAAACTTACAAAAATACACCACCAACCATAACAATTGGTAGTTATATCATAGAACATACACAAATACATATATTTTTCATCTTCTCAAAAACCCTAAAAAACTTTCTCTCTCCCCTTCTCTCGTGTGCGCCGCCATAACCAACACCACGGCCTGGAGCAAAAACAATCACTTCCACCAAGTTGTTTTTGTGGAAGAATAATAACACAAATAGCAAAAATTTCACGAAACAAAGGAGATGGGATAGAATGTGAAAGAGGCCCACTTTGACCACATATGCCTTGAATCGAAATAACCGTATCGAAAATACCGTTTAATTGCAATATCCCAAAATGAAAAATCGAATTTTGCGAAGGGTGAAGAGAGGAAGAAGACGACTATTTCACCGGGCAATGAGATTCTTACCTTTTTTAAAAGGTAAGAATTTATGAAAAGGAGAGAGAATTAATGTATATTAAATGATTAATATTGTTACCATTAAAAGGGGATATGGGATTGGAGGTGCTAATTTTTAGGTGTATTTGTGAAATGGTAATTGAAAGTTACTGTGTAGTTATAATAGTTAAATTAGAAAAGTATTTAGTTATTATTAGTAATTAAAATAAAAGGTAGTTATTACCACTAATTATGTATTAGAAGTAGCTATAATGAGTAAAAATTCCTTCTTAGGTAAAAACCAACCAATCCATTGGATTTCTACGATAATGTCAGCCGAAGGGTTAGGTTCAACGATAACTAACTATACATATTATATTGTGTAGGTTTCCTACTTTTTGATACATAGCTTCTACATAGGTGGTCTTCCCACATTAATAAAATTATGACCTTATAAAAAAGTTATACTCCCTCCGTCTCAATTTGTTTGACATTTTTCGCTTTTTGAGAGTCAAACTTCTTAACTTTGACCATGTGTTTGAATATTAAATCTTTAGTTTTTTTAAAATAAAATTTATATAAAAGTACTATAAGTCACCATAATTGATAATTTAAAATATTTAAAAAACATAAGAAAATTACGGTCAAAGAACAACTCATTTGACTCTTGAAAAACGAAAAGTGTCAAACAAATTGAGACGGATGGAGTAGTAGCTAACTTTAAATAACCTTAGGGTTGTGAATGGAAAGTGAAGTTTCGTGTTTGGTAAAATTGGTTGAAGTGTCGGGACTTAAAAGGTGCTAAGACGCCCTTGTCTATAGAACCTAATTATACATGTATGATTTCAGCATTTTCTTCTTTAATACTACGTAGTTTCCTTTTAATTATAGGCTGAATGGGTTAAAATCTGAGTAGATAAATTTTAACAGCAAGTGGATTAGGTGCTCTCATTTGATAATAATAATAATAATTATAGAAAAAAAAAAAAAAAAAAGGGATTAGGTGCTCTCAATAAATGAGGATTTGCAGATCAACTCCTAACTCCTAAGAACTGTTTGGCCATGTGATTTTTAGAATCTTTCTTCCTTGTGAGATATGTGCTACGTTTAGAATACAGCCAAACAATTTACAGGAAAGTGGAGATTTAAGGGGATTTATAATTAAGAGTTAGTTAAATGATCAATCATTGCACCCAACGTGCAAATAAAGTGTTCAACTTTCACAATCAGCAGATGGGCAAAAAGCCTAAAGGAATATTGCAGAAATTATTCCTGGGACTTATAGAGAATGTGAGTAACAATTTAGGCTGCATGTAATTAAGCGGTTTGAGTTCTATATATGAAAATGTACATGCTTTTTTTGCTTGACGAAGTGACCCTTCCAGATAGGTACTTTTGAGCATCGTGCTAGATCGGCTCACTTTATTAATTATCCTTTATAACTTTGCCTAACATTTTTTTTGGTTTTAGCTATCCTAATGACATAATCATATCCATCAATGAATTTAATCTGCCTTTGTGGCTCTTCAACTAAAAAAATAATAATAATCCAACGATTCAACCTTTTAGGAGAACGCAACACATTAGTAGTAAGAAATGGTTCTTTACGATTAGGTAGAGGTCCTTGAGGTAGATATAGAAATGTTAATTAAATTAAAGTGTGTGACAAATTTATCTAAAAGCTAAGCTTAAAGTATTAGAGAAACCATACTTTTATATTTTCAATTATGCGTTCAACATGTACCCTCACGTGCAAGCATAATTCTTTTTATAGGTCAAAAACGTGAAAATTCTTTTTGATAATGCGTGGCGGTGAGAACTCGAAATCAGGAACTCTGTATGCTCCAATATCATGTTGAAGTGTGCCACCATCTCATCTAAAATTTTAAGGTACTAGAGAAAATGCACATTTATTTACATATACTAGTGTCATTTGACCGATGCTAAGACCGGGCCCAAACCGACGTTGAAAATTCAATTTCTAGATATTTTTTAAATTTTTTATGCTCTTGCTTCTTTGTTTTTATAACATCAGTTTAATACTTTTGAAAGACTTCTAAAATATTAAAGCACAAAAACTTATCTGAAAGTTAAAAGAAAGAATTTTTCTTAGTTTATATTTTAGATTTTTTAGAACAAAAATCAAACATTTGAAAGCTTTTCTAATTTTCATTTTACTTAATCTTTTTTGAGATTAAAGTATCCGGTGATCCAAACTGAGCTTTTCATATGTTAAATTAATTTCATTTGTTTCTTTGAATTGAACCCATATTGGCTGACTTATTTTTTTACCAAAGATATTACAGTATTCAATTAACGTCAAAAATATTTGATGAAAATATATTGCTGCATGATGAAATCAATAATGTTAACTTACAAATAAATATAAATAATTACAAATGAATATAAATAACTAAAAGTCTTGATATTAAAAGAAATTTTTGTAGATGTTCTTTCAAATTAAATCACACACAAAAAAACACTTAAAATTCAATAGAATTAAATTGCTCTTACTTTAAGTTTTCTTTTTCCTTCCAAAAGATGCAAGTTTAAAAAATAACGTTTTTTTTTTTTTTTAATTTAATGAACCATTTTATGAAATCTACGTTGTAATAACTTTTTCATGTTGAACATAACTATTTTGTCCTAAACTATATAAAATATTTATTATATGTTATTTTGGAAAATATTTTAATATTAATAAAAGTAAAATATACTTTTTGCAATTGTCTAGTATTATTACTATTTGAAGATCAAATTGTATTTTCTTTAAGTACAATATTTTTTCAAACATTTCAGAATATATATAAAACTAATATTTTTTATAGTTACTCATTTAATATAGTAATTTATTAAATAAATTTTATGTGAAAAGCGTGCGCATGTAAAATTTGACTAATTAACTACCGTACTTCGAAATTCATTTTTCGATTGAGACGGAGGCACTATAACTTACATTTTTGATACATTTTTAAAGTATTTAACAATGATATAAGTTATTTATATCTATTCTTTCAATTTAAAACTTAATCCAAACTTAAGTGAAATCTTTGTAAATTACTTATATTCGCCAACATGTTCGAGATAAAATTATAGGAGAATAATAAAAGAATTACTAAAAGGTGTCACATCGCAAACAGACGTGAGTGGCACCCACGCTAGTCCTACAGTGGGCGAACCAATCCCTTAACCCATTATCAAGCCAATTTCGATTACTTAAACCAATTAATAAATATTGCTCACGAATAATGGAATAAAATGTCTGACAATAAAATAAAATAAACTAAATAGCAAGTGCGGAAATCTAGCTATTACATCTCCAAAATCTGAAAGTCACCGTGCAAGGACTCTAACCAACAATGTCTAAAAGAAGAGATCTTTGTCTAATAATAAACATAATGTCTGGGATGAAAATAGACACTGAAATAAAGAAAGATCTTCAGGCGGCATGGCATGGATAGGAGCTCACCCTCTGATCTTGGTAACTGATAACTCAACTAGATGCAAGGTCTGGAAGACGTCTCTGGCTCAAAATATGCACTCACAAAAAAAAAGTGCAGCAAGTGTAGGTCAGTACAAGCAACGCGTACTAGTAGGTATCATAGGCCGACTAAGATTAGTATCATGCATACATACATACATACATAAAATAAATGAAATAGGCAGATAGGCACAACAAACATTTATCACAAATAAGATCCTCAAATAATCTACTTTCAGAATAAGTCACCAATTATCAACAATGAAACACCAATACTCAAGCTGAAAGTAAAACGATAAACAATAAAGTTCCAACTCTGTCACATATCTGTAACACATGCTAAATGGTAATGTTTTCCCCAAATAGCCATGACCTGCAGGGGACCCATAGTGTCCATGTACCACTCGTTCCGGAAAGAACCTCGGACCATGAGCTCACATTAGGCTATATCGTCACCCCCTGTCAAATGTGCCTTAAAAGATATATATGTTCCATCTCAATCATTATCAACAACGTCTCATAATCAAATCACAAGGAATGACTCGAGAACACATATCAAGTCAACCTCAATGAAGTATAACCAAATAACACAAGTCACAATAAGACCCACACATAGTCTGCTTAATGATAATATAATATGAAGCTATCTCAATCATTCTCTGAAGGGCATATATGAACACCTTCCTTACAACAGTCTTAAAATACAATTCAAGTTTATCAACTTCAACAATGGAGAAACACTTCACACAATTTAATCATACAACTAACAACAATCACCCAAACTCTATGTCCGAAGTCCTAGACATGCTTTCTCTCATAGATTCTACGATATATACAATCAACTAATCAAAGTCTAACTCAAGTAAACCGTAACCTACCTCGAAGCTGAACTGGAACAATGCAATCACTCCACAATAGTTTTTCCTTTCCTCAAAGCTTCGGGACGTTTGAAGTCTAGAATTACAATTCTAAGTGAAGGATCATCAACTTAACAATAACAAATTGGGGATGACAACCCCACCAATTCTACCCTTAATCAAATGAGTTAATTAACCTTAGGATCATAATCATCCTAATGCTAGTCTCAAGCATCATATTGAATCAATTAATGGGTTCTCTAATCATTTCAACCCTACAAATATGGTTTTAGCCAAAGTTCTTATTTTTGTTGGAACCCTAGGTCTCAACAACCAATTTCCATCATTGAATATCAAGTTCTCATGCTATGAAGCGATATTCTCTACTCTTAGATAATTAAACAACATTAAACAACAATAGACAATACCCATTAATATTCTAGGGTTTCCTCGGTATTTGTGCTCTACCCTTCAATTCCCATTAAAGGTCCTTTGATTGAAACAAGAATAGAATAAGAACATTACGCGAAGAAAGTTAGTTATTAAGGCTTACCCTTGATGGAGAATAGTGCCCTAGCCTTAGAAAGACGCCTCTATGCTCTTGGGAACTGTTTTTGGGATTATGTGAGGAGTGAGGTCGAAATAAGGTATTTAACTTCGGGTTTTTGATTTAATGAGTACCGCTGCAGCGGTCCCCGCTTCGCTGTAGCGGCCTCGTTGCAACGAGAACCACCCTCGCTGCAGCGGGCCCTTGAAGAATCCACCCTTCGCTACAGTGGTGTATTTTAGGAAGTGAGCATGAAATTTTTCACATTTTTATACTTAGTCTCTCAAAATCATTCAAAGGCCCTATGAACACAAGCCAACAAACAACCCAAGTTAAAAACACATTACAGAGTCACTTATAAGTCACAAAACACAACATAAAACACAACCCAATTTATTTAGGTCCGCTCATTCCTAACCTCGGTAAAGTTCTAGCAAGGGTAGAAAGGTCAAAACACGCATAACGACCAAACGGGTCATTACAAAGGAATAAATAAAAAATTAAAATAGCAAGTGATAAATGGTAAATAACATGATTAAATAATAAATAGTATTATAAGAATAATATTTAATTTAATATTAAACCTATATTAAGATATAGTTGAATGACGGGATAATTCTTATGTGTCTAAATAAATTCTTAAAGAAAAATATAATTTGAAACAATTTTAATAATATTTTCATATAAAAGACTCAAATGTGTATGAGTATGTTTTGTAGGGGTCATTATAACTTTTTCATAACATTATCATTTTTAGTAGCATGAAAAATTTCTTAAAATTCTCAAAATTTATCAAAATGTGTGAGGAGGTAAAATGAGTCAAAAAAATTCATGTAGGACTATAAAAAATTGCACATTCTCCCTTATATAGTAGTAAAAATTATGACTTCAACAAGAAAAAGTGAAAGTTAGTGCTCCTATTTTATGTGACGACGTTGGGTTGGTTACTTAGTTTAATACATAGTTTAAAATAAGAATATATATATATATATATATAATATATATATATATATATATATATATATATATATTACACTATTGATAAAATAATGAATCACAAAAAGTAGTTGAATAATTAACTTGATAGGATTAAAGTCGCATTAGTTCAATTTTGGAGATATTAAGAGATCGCCCTGAACTTATCTCCCTTTCTAAATCTTGCCATTCGATGAATTGTAATATATTTGCTTGTATATATTATTATTATCATAAATATTACTAGTAGTATAGTTCCTGGGGAGATCGTACAACCACTCCTTGAGATATTTTATTCAATAAACTATTGAATATAGCTTGCAGCTGGGTAAGCTAATAAATAATAAATGCCAGACATGGTTCATGAAGTTATGTGTTGTTCAGCCCATACATTGCGTGGATTGTGGCGTCCCCCAAGACCCTAAAGTTTCATCTCCCCGATTGTATGAGAGCTTTAATTTACGCTTAATGCATATGCGATTTTCTAAATTTGTCCCTTTTTTCATTTTGGCACCTCAATTAAGTATTGTTCCTATTTATTTTCTGAACCCGTTCCAAGTGTGTCTATCAAACACAATCCGACTTACATAGTATTTCATCTTCAATGTAGCAACATGCTAATATATATATTCTAAGTTAATTAAGCCATCTTTTAACTAAGATTAGCAGCAATTGAGAGGGAAAAAATGAGCATCTCTTAATTAAGCTGGCAGTGAAAGAGCAGAACTAACAGAAACCGAAACATCCATGGACATAAAGAATAGCTTACCACATGTCTAAAATATTACTCCGCCTTTATTTCCCTAATTCAATTTCTACTTCTAATAAAAATTCAAATTTAAGGGGTTTAATAGACACACTTGAGGACAAGTTCAGGGGGTTTAATAGGAACAACACTTACGTGTCAAAATGAAAAAAAAAAAAAAAAAAAAAAAGAGAGGCAAGTTTAGAGGGCTGCATATGCATTAAGCCTTTAATTTACTACTAACACAATCTCCATGAATGTTTAGAATTTATATCCTCTAAAATTATTCAACACAAGAATAATACTACTCCCTGCGTCCATTTTTACTTGTCATGTATTGACTTGGCACGCCTATTAAGGTGCAAAAAATAGAATGCCAAGTTTACTTTACTGTATCACTTTTTGAATATAATAAATGCAATATTTTGGGAAATGTATTGAGAAGTGACTATAAAATAATAAGGGTAATTGAGGAAGTAAGTATAGCATTATGTCTTGGTTTTCTAAACTAGACAAGTAAAAGTGAAAATCTATTTTTAGTATAGCGGACAAGTAAAAATGGACGGAGGGAATAGTAATTACTATGCCTTAATCCCCAACAAATTACAATCGGTTATATAAATCCTTACTGGTCATATTTCTATTTTTAAGCTCAACTCATGTGATCGTAATACTAAATAAAAATAATGATAAAAAATTATTTCACGCACCTTTAAAAATATTTGATAGTGTCAATGATACCGACAATTTATCTATCATCTAAATATTTCACTTAATAGTAACACTTTACTGATTGAATAGCAGTAAGAAGCCAATATGCAGAAAAGTGGAGTAACTAATTAACTAATGCTTCTTGGTTTTCTAAAATTGTCCAAATTTTGAAATAAATTTTATCAAACTAGTAATATTTGCTATCAGACAAGATGTACAAACATTTTACTTCACTGCTGAAGCAATTCGATCAGGTCTATAATAACATTCACGGCTCAATTCACTGAACAGTCATTTTAATTAAGCTTGAAAGAACTGTATAATATTGTTTGAAATCCCTAACTCCTTTTATCCACCGCAATGTGGTCACTTCTGTAAATTTAATCTTATTGATTAAATTATTAGTACAAATTTTGGGATACTTTGGATTACCAAATAAAAGTGGAAATGCCAAAAACAAAATCTCAAATCTGAGCCAAGCTTGATGCTAAAAGAGATACCAAGAAATAAAATCCAATATATAAGGTGACAAGGCAGTCGCTTGCACTAGTAGATGGTCCACATACATTAATTAAAAGACGTGTCTATCCACACATCCAAAATTACGACGCTAAAAAGGCCCTGCGAATTAATGACCACTGTCTCAGCAAATGAAAAGTAGACATCATTTCTATTTCAGCTCAAGAAAATCAAATAGGTTACTTATTTTAGTGAGTTGTATATTATTATTCCTAACTATATATTACTCCTATAACGTAATGGAAGGTCCCATCAAAGAAACAGTGATACCGCATTATTATATTTTGTAGAAAAAAATTAGGTAAAGTATGAGGTGTTACGGATGGGTACGGAAGGTACTTTGTTTGGGAAGGGGACAAATATCATGTGATGTGGTTTTCAAATTTGGTGTTTGTACTGCTACTATGGCCTTCGGTTTAGTCCACAAGTCAGTCAAATTGGTTTACAAAATCATGATGCTATATATATGCCGCGTGTCTTCTTTCCCTTTTCCCTTCGTCGCAATGCCCATCCTTCCATTCCTCCATACTGTTGCTCTAGTTTTTTTTTTTTTAATTACTTTGGTATTATATTTTTTTCTTCCAACTTTGCTTCGAAATCTTCTCCTTTGAGCAGCGAATTCATCGAAAATAAAATCTCTCTCACAAAGGTAGAATTAAGGTCTACCTACATCTTATCTTCTCCAGACCCCACTTGTGAGATTACAATGAATGTATATGTTATTATTGTATTGTTACTCTAGTTTTTGGCTTCTCAGTATCCATTGATTGATTAAAATTGAAGGGATAGTTAGACGGTAATTGATAATGACGAGATTACTATCTAAATATTTCTTCCGTTAAGGGCACTTTATTTTTTTTCCAAAAAAAAAAAAAAAAAAAAAAAAAACATAGTTCCTTTGTTATCAGTAATAATTATATATATATATATATTTATATATATATATATATACTATTTTAAAAGCATGAATATAAATGTTGATTGACCAAAATATCCTTTAACTATCGAACGACTTTTATATCCTTAATAAGCTCTAATCCTATTTCTTTTCTATAATATTAATGTACAAAAATGTAAAATACTTCATTAGAGTTGTATAGTCGAAATCAAAATATAATGGTGTATTCTTATCTTTAAAAAAACCAATTCGTAGCATAACAATTTCAATCCTAATAATAATCAAATTCTTGGACTTATTTCATTCTTGAACAGTAAAACGATCCAATTTTTTTTTTTTTTTTTAATTCCAATCCTATTCACAATCAAACTCTCCCGTAGGACATATATTTTATATATCTTAGTTCTTTTTTCTCGTGCAATGCTAAAAAGCATATTTTTATTGTTAACTCTACTTAGAGTACACAAGTTATTATGTATAAAAAGAGCTACAAACATACGTACACTAAATATATTTATCTATAGTATACATTTCTAAGACACAATGGTTCAATTATACCAGGATCCTTGAAGATGCATCTAAAGGTAAGAGGCGTGATACCTTGATAGGTTATCGAATGTGGGTTATTTCTATTTTAATAGTTTGTAAGCATTAAATATTTTTCACTATATATTGTAAACTAGAAAAGTTAGTGTAATTATAAAATTGGGAATGTTAAATTGTCTAATAACATCTTTTACCTCACTATTAAAGTTAATGTCCAATAATATTTTTGTAATATAATGTAATTACAAGTAATATAATGTAATTACAAGTAATATTACCTAACATTTTTTATGTGATAAATTGATAGGGAATAATGTGCGTACATATATATATATATATATATATATATATATATATATATATATATAATATATATATATATATATATATATATATATATATATATGTTGTAGGGATCTATCTAGTAGCTCAGTTGATTGGCTACCTGAACTTTCACCTTGTTGGTGAGGGTTCGAATCCCACGTTATAATCCCCTTCCCATTAACCCCCGCCCCCAACACCCCCAGCCCACCCCCCATGTAATAATAATAAAAAAAAAGTACACGTATATTTTTCAAAAAAATAAATTAAAAAAATACACGCATATTCTTGTTCTGCATTCTATTCCAAATAATTAATGTATTAATAGATACATCAATTCTAACATAATTTTATGCGACTGTTATTAATTAGTACCATCAATCAAACGTTACTACTACTACTACTACAACAACAACAACGTAGCCAGTGAAATCCACAATGTGGAGTCTAGGGAGGATAAAGTATACGTTGATCTTATCCCTACAATGTACGGAGTTGGCTGTTTTAGAAAGACCCTCAGCTCAAGAGAAAGCGTGGCAGAAAAAGGTCAGATAAGGACAAGCAATTCAAAGCAGTATAAAAATGAAACAGTGAAAGATCAAAGACCATGAT
The DNA here is from genome assembly GCF_029784015.1 of Lycium ferocissimum. Taxonomy (NCBI): domain Eukaryota; kingdom Viridiplantae; phylum Streptophyta; class Magnoliopsida; order Solanales; family Solanaceae; genus Lycium; species Lycium ferocissimum. The sequence goes on along the minus strand of NC_081346.1, from coordinate 9,681,241 downwards.
AAAACAATCTGGAAAAAAAAGAAATAGATGAATAAAATACTCGAAGTACAAGGAATAATAGATAGTAGTAGAAAATCAAGGACAAGAAACTATAGGGCAAAACTGAGAATACTAAGTACTAAGTAGAATGACGAAAATACTACTTATCCTATTGGGAAGGAAAATAATACTAGTCGTACCACTTGCCTTCTATCCTAATCCTCGATCTCCACACCCTCCTATATATCTAGGGTCATGTCCTCTTTAAGCTGAAGACTTGTCATGACCTGGCTGATCACCTCTCCCCACAGAGGCGGATCCAGAATTTAAACTCTATGGGTTCAATCCTGAGATTCTTAGCATTAAACCCATTATATTTTTAAAGTTGTGGGTTCACATCTACTATTTATTATAACTTTAGTAAATTTTTATACATAAATTTGTGCTCCGCGTCGAAAGTTGGGGGTTCAATTGAACTCCCACCTAACATGCTAGATACGCCTCTGTATCCCCATACTTCTTCGGTCCACCTCTACCTTTCGTCCGCCCTCCATCGATACCCTCTCACATCAATCAAACATTACTAAATGTACAATATTTAATTATTTTTTTTATGCGATCAACCAAACCAGTAATTGTATCACTTTATGTGAGATTTTGTGCTAAAATTAATATTTGTGCAGTACAACCGGCCAAACAACCCATTATGGTGTTGTATGATTCGCCTACCAAACAATGCTGGGACTATAATACTAAGATTCATGATCCAGAGTTAATTAATTAGAACTTAGAATTTCATTTAATTTGCTTCATTGCATTGAAAATAGAATATATGGTGTTAATTGAAGAGATTTGGATAAATTTTAATTTTTAATTTTAATTTTAACTTTGAAAAATCTGCGAGAAGCTTTGACAAAAAGACAATTTTGTCATTTTACTTGTTTTATTAAAATATAACTAGTTTTTGAATTGTTATCACACTGAATTATGGTCAGTGGCGGAGCCAGGATTTATACTAAGGGGGTTCAAAAGTATAAATGAGTAAACAAACGAAAAAGTCAAGAGAGTTCAATATCTATTATATATACATAAAAAATAATTTTAATCTTATATATACAAAATAATTTTTTGCTGAAGGGGGTTCGGATGAACCCCATAGCCCCTACCTGCATCCGCCCCTGCTTGTGGCCAGATTTTGATAAGTTTTAGTATTCTTAAAGGGTACGTCTTCCCTTTAAGAAAAATTAAAAAAAAAGGTCTCTTCAAATACAATTGACAGTAATAGGCGTGTTATTGTTTTCTGCATGCAAATTAACGTTCGGAACATTGAGGAAAAAATATTACTGCAAAGATAAAGGCCAATAGAATAAAAGCTAAAAGAGAATCCAAATCAGTGAGAAAATGACTCAGCAACGTACTAGCTTTGCAATTGCAAGCTTTTACCTTTTGTGATAATGCTTTGATGACGGGATATTCCAATTCTAAACAATCATTCTACTCTGGCAAAAGAGTTTGAAAAAGCTAAGGTTAAGGAACCAGAAGGCAAAACACCAACTGACAATCACTTAAAAGCTAAATCATTCGCTTAACTTTTTAATTAAGTATGACTTAAAAATATATACATAACATGCATGCCACAACTTTCTTTTTATTAATAGAGAAAATACATAAAATTACTCCTAAACTTGTCTCGAAAACTCACTTTAACAATTAAATTTTTCGGGCAATTCTTTAACCCCCTAAACAACTTATAAGTGAATTATGTTCAACCTTACTTTGCCCCAATTGAGAGTTGGGTGTTGTTTCACCATTTGCTTTGTGATTCGTCCACGTCATTTTAATGATTTTTTTAATAAATTCGTCAAAACTAGCTAAAAAATAATTACATAAATCCCAAAACCCGCCCCAAATAAAGAAGCCGACTCATTCCCAAACAAATACCCATAAACTTAGTTTAGCACTTCTCCGTGGTTATTTATTTAGGTTTTCCCTTCTTCTTCCTTCTTTCCTTACTTTCTCCCCATATCCATGGCTATAAGTTGCACATTCATGGCAAAAAAAATCCAGTTATCAAATCCACAACACACAATCCGCCCATAATTCAATGGGCTTCACAACAAGATAACTTATAGATGAGATAGAATATCGTACCGAGAGATCTAAGGTCGCCGGAATTTGATTTTCCGGTGAAGGTGGGACTGTTTCAGTCTCTATTTTTAGATCTTGAATTTCGATTTATAAGGGTTAATATCTAAGAAAAGTGATTTAACCAGTATTTTAGAAATAAAACATGCTCGTGGTTAACCTCATCGGAAAAAAGGTGTCAACGAACAAATTTTCGAACCAACTAAACCCATATCTAATTAGAACCCATCAACTAATTTAATATTTCTTTTGTTTATGTGTAATATCAAATCTATCAATTAAATTTATTTACTAAGAGTCCGTTTGGATTGACTTATAAGTTGGTCAAACCTGCTTATAAGCCTTTTTTTTTAATTTATTTGGATGTTTGGTAAAATAAAAAATAACTTAAATTAAATTAAATTAAAAAGTGCTTAAAATAAATTAAAATTAAAAAGTTGCTCAATCCCAACTTATTTTTTTGGCTTAAAACCATTTTGATTTGACCAATAACTTTATCGTGTTATTCCTTATATTTTCTGTTAATTTCAATATTACCTTTACCTTTAAAAATCCTTTAAGCACTTTTATCCAAACACGTAATTATTTATTTATAAAATAACTTTCAGCACTTAAAAAATAATTTAAGCACTTATATTTAAAAGCCACTTTTTTCCAGCTAATCCAAACTGACTCTAAGAAAAAATAAGAAAAAAAAAGATGGCGTGAAGGGACGGAGATGGCGTCGGAAATTGTAGGTACAGGAGAAACAAAGAGAGACGAGTGGGAAAGGTGCTGGTGTACAAGCAAGAAAGAGAAAGAGGTGGAAATAAGAAAGAAAAAATAAAAAAAGGAAAAAAGATAATCCACAATGGAAAATAATAAATAACTAATTATATCATCCAATTAGAAAATGACTCGTGTACAATTGAGACTATTTTTAGTGTTATTTTTCTGTTTCAAGTGCTTTTAGAAAATTGATGACAATCTCTTTCTGTTTCAAGCGCTTTAGTCGGGGGTGTCAAAAAAATATGAAAAATCGATCGAACCAAATCATATCAAACCAATTTATAGTGTTTTTTCAATAAAATTATGATTTTTTATTTAAGCTTAAAACCATCCCGAACAATTAGGGTGGTCTTTTTAATTTATTTAAAAACCGAAAAAATCCTGAACCAAATAGCTTTGCATGTATGAAATATATTTTATATATTACAAATATGTTAAATTGAATATATAAAATATATTTTATAAGTTATGTTTCAAATATAAAAAAGAATTTTGGCCACTGGACATATATGTATCAAATTCAACTTGTGGTTTCTGTGGCCTATAAGCTGATGTTTGTTTTGGCTCAATTGATCAACATTGTTGTCTTTGGCAAGTTACTCTTCTCCCTGGTCAATCAGTGAGGGATTCACGTCATGATAATGCTATCGTTATTGTCTTGCTACTTGATATAACACATTTCAGTTTAATTACTTTGTGAAGTTTTTTAATAGCTTTTACATTAAATATTTCAGAAGAAATAAATAGAAGTTCTATTTGATGGTGTGCTACAAATAGGTTTGTGGAGGTCCGCGTCGTTAATCGAAAATTAACCGAACCGTACCTATATCGAAGAAAAACCAAGATAATGGGACGGTTTTGAAAAGTCTAATTTTGGTTATACAAAATAAAATAACCGAAAAGTTGAGATGGTTTAATTTTTTTAAAATAACCGACCGAACCGTCCCATTGACACCCCTACTTTTAGTGTTATTTTTCTGTTTCAAGCGCTTGTAGTGTATAATGATAAATTATCTCTTTATATTCTAAATTGTAAAAAATGGAATGGTAATAAATGTAAGCGGCAATCCCTAGTAAAGGTAAGGTGTGTCGCAACAATTTTGGCCAAAGTTCGGGGGTACTAGTGTCTTATCCCTACTTAATAATAATGGTAAAATAGGTATATCATGATAAATTATTTTATCTCTTTATTTTCTAAATTGTACTAATAAAAGTGGCATATTTTTAATATAGTGGATAAGTAAAAATAGACGGAGTGATTACAATAGTCTGTGACATGCACGGCCCTCTAAGCTCACTGTAAAGGCTACAAGAGAAGTTTAAAAAAAATATTTACTTTAATTACCTGAAAACAAATTATTTAATGTTGCCATCTTTTTCAAATCCGTCAACCAATGACCAAACATGGTGTTTTGGTAGGGAACTGTTCGGAATTGCTAGCATAATCTTAATTAATTCGATGGATTACGTGGTCTCCGTTTAATAGATTTTCTTAAGGACCACAAAATTAATTATCTGAGAAAAACAGGAGTTCATTAAGTTATTCAACAATGATTGACGTACTATGATTAAAAAAAGATCAATGAGTAACTGAGAAAAATAGGGTTTGTTATGTTGTCAATATTAAGTTGATGATTGAATTATTTGTTTTTACTTTTATTCTTTAATGAAGAAAACAAACATCAGAACATCTTGATAAGATGATGGTAACGCAACTAAACAACACCGCAGAGAAAGAAAAAGAAAGCACCGCTGTCCGCTGGACACAATTCAAGTTCTTTAATGTCCTGTCACGTTTTCAATTGCCAGAATCAAACAAATCTGATGGTTTTCTTCTTTGGATCTTAGTTCTTATCAGATATTCAGCAGACCTTAATTGATTCTTTAGTTTGCATATGATTAGTAATTTTAATAAGTTACATGAAAATCTAATTCTTTAAATTAAAAGGATAAGTTTTCACGAATTATTTATCTACGCTGTGAAACTCAAATTTCTGCATCAAGTAAATCATAGTGTGTGCTAATTAATCCACTGGGGTCACGAACAAATGCTAACACCTAGAAGCGAGAAAATTAATCCTGTGATTCTTTGGTATCGATATGCAACAATTACATAGTAAAATATTACTACTATACTAAATATATAATTCTTACGTATGCAGCCCTCAAAAGAACTCAACAAATTTTATTTCATCTTTAGTTACATGGCTTACATCAGGCGTGGCCAATAAATTAAGGAAAAGTGGCTCAAGATTAGAAGTTAGGTGATACAACCATAAATAGTTGGTGAGAATGATTAAGAAAAAGAACACAGAATTAATAGTCACTAGTAGGTAATGTACGGATAGATAGGATGTTAGTGTTAGAAGAAAAGGAAAAAAGAAAGAGTGAAGATCATATGAAATACTACTCCCATCTTTTTCACTTTATCATATTAAGAGAGAGACAATTTTATTTTTTCTCTTTTGCCCTTAACATTAACTATTCATTCCTCAAATCATTTTCCAAGTTCATTGAATCTATACATCATTAATATGGATATTATGGTCAAATATGCACTTCATTTTCGCTTTAAAAGGTGAAATGTAAAGTCCATTATTGAATGATAAAAATGAACGGAGGGAGTAGTAGGATAGTGGAATAAACAAGAAAGCACGAATTGAGGAAAACAATGTCAGAATAATTAAGTATCATGACTTTTTTGTGCCCCTTTGTAATCAAATCAAATCCAACTTTTCTAGCTCAAAAAGACGGAAAAGGAATCAAGAGTGGAAGCAAATCGAAACTACTGTATACAGAGATCCAATGTTTCTCCAATTAGTGGAGTAACGTATCGAGAATTATTTTTTTGTGGATATGTCATTAGCATTTTGTTTTCTTGTTTCATATTTAGTGTGCAGTATCTGTTTTGCGGCTAGGCTAATTCAAGTTTACACCGAAAATTCCACTTTGAGGGTAAAATCATCTTTTACTAAAAATGACTTCATTCTCCAAGTTCAACTCAAGACCTCTGACTAAGAATGAATGAAACTTACCACTACACAACTATCTCTAGTGGTGTTATTAATTACTAGCTTTTTACAGTAGCATAAAGTTGTTAGAAATCGGCCCATAAAGGTAGATATCATAGTATGTGTAGGAAAAGAGCAATTTGGGATGCATGCATCTTTGATTCTGTCTGTAAAATTTTGGGATGCATGCATCTTTGATTCTGTCTGTAAAATTCTATGATTCATTATTGTGACTGACTAAAACAGTTCTCCTGTTAGTCATAAAGAGTTATTACTATGTTTCAAGTATAGTCCTTTTTGGGGTTTAATATTTTGTATTCCAGTAATATCAAGGTTAATTATTTCTTTTTTGTCAAACAGTAGCACCAATGATTGAGAACTAAATTTGCTGGAAAAAAAAAAAAAAAGAAAGAAAGAAAAGAAGAGTGTCTTTGTTGTCAACCTAGCTAGTAGAATTTAAGTTAAATGTGTAAATATTTCTACGCTATCAATGTAGGACTTCAATAACAAGTACGTAAATTACTACCTTTATCAAGTCATTAAATGGCGTTCATAATAAAAAATATTTGCAATAGTTTTATAGGTGCTATAATAATGTAAATATTCTTTTCAATTACAACGCATAAAATTTAAACTCAACTTCACTTAGCCAAACCTAGAGGTAGATGTGCATCACAAAAGCAACCCCGGAGAAAGAAAAGGAAACTATTTTTTTCACCACATTTATATAGTGACATATACTCCGAAGCAAAGGTGAATAAAAAATTTAAATTAGATGAATTCAATTTTTAAAATTTTTTAATAACACAAACTGCATCAGCTAATGCTCCGAAGGTGACAAAATTTTAGGAAAAGGACAGTAATTGATTTGTTGATTGTTTGGTCAGGCAACAAGAAGTTGTCAAACCAAACTGTACTCTTCTGCTCTACCACAAGAAAATAACTGCATTTTAATTCTGACTCTGACATATTAAATCTCTGTTTGTTTCGCCGATTTTTCGATTTGCCAGTATGCATGATGCTAGAATATCCTTTGGTCTTTTAAATATGATAAAAATAAATAAACGGAGCTTATGTAATTTGGTTTATTAGCCTTTGATTCAATCAGTAAGTTTAAAATTGAGAGGCATATGCAAGAACTGATTCGCACGTTACCTATGATTTGGTCGAGGCGAAATCCCTTCTGTAGTAAGTATATTAGGTAATGCCATGTGACTTTATCAAAATTTCATGTACTGGAAAATATTATTGTCATTTTTCCTAAAAGAAAATAGTTTTAAATTGTGGGTGCCACATGAAACTGACCAACACAAGAAAGAGGCAGGATTAAAGAGATTTGCGAATTCCTTCGCACATAGATACAACATATATGATAATAATATCTCGTAAATAAACAACAATTAGCGAGTGAAATTTTCGGGAACAAAAAAAAAAAGCAGAAGAAATAAACAATCAATTAAACCTGAATAGAGGCGGCTCAATACTGTTAAGGGCTTAAAGCCAAACTTTAATGAGAGACCTTAACTTTTTTTTATCACAAAAACGAGAATACAAAAAGAATTCATAATTATTTTTTATTTAAAGTCTACCTTTTCAGATTAATGTCAGATATCTCACTTACTTCCTCAAGAGTTCCTTTTTGAGATTGTACAAAAGATTCAATTCTTTCTTTTTGAGTTTTGAACAACCGGATTCATATTTTCTAGTTGACATATTTTATATTCTAATAAATAGTTAAAGAGACAATATATATTACGTAGTAAAATATCAAAAAGAAGCAAGTTTTAGATTAAAAAAAATTGAAATAATAAAATTTGATTTATAACTTGATTTGAGAATACTTATTTGGTGCTTCAATATACCTCTTGCAATATTTGGTGCCCGAGAAAAAGAAAAATAACAAATTCATACACTATAGCTCTTGTCTTTCATAGCAATATAATTAAAGACTCTCTTGAAGAAACAAAGAAGAATGTGAAAGCATAGAAGTATACTAAAATTTAGAGAAAGATTAAAAGTAGCTAGATTGATCATTGTAGACAAATCAATCGGGGGCCTTCCTTTTTGTCAATATACTAAATATAGATTTAGTATTTGTATACTATACATTACTTACTGATTTAGGGGCCATATTTTCTGTAAATTAATTAACTATTTTCTTTTAATGACAAAAAGTACTTCATATACTTTATACTTTTTCAAAAATAATCTATATTGATGAAAAATGAGGCCTCCAAAATTGAGGGGCCTAAAGCCTAGACTTTAAAGACTTCACCCAAAAGTTACCTCTGAACCTGAATAGATTTTTTTCTTTTTGGATTTCCCCCTCGCAGTGAAATCTAACTAAACCCGAATAAATTATATGTTACATCCTTGATCGAATAAGATTGAGAATTTACAATCTTGATCAACACTATAGTTGTTGTTCACCTACTATTAAGAAAATGACAAATATTCAAATCGTGAAACTTGCATCAGCATCTAATATGAAAGACTGTTTAGATTCAACTTCCTAACAATTGATATTCCTTTCTAATTCTATCAGGGACAGGTGTGCAAATTGCAATTAGTTCACTTTTTCATTCATGAACAAAAATCTTAACACAATAACAAAATTTCAAATGTGGACCACCATATTTATTTCAGAATTTTGAAAATTATGGATAGAGTAGAAAATAGGTCGGCTCGAGGCCCCTGAACAGGCGTGCCAATTATTTCGTTCAAGATTTAAGATATTTTGGCCTTTTATTGTAGTAGTAACTAGTAAAAACGAAATAAAAGGCAAAAGAAGAAAACAAATAAGAATAATTTAATTTGAAATTAACAAAATTGACACCATTTTACTAATAATTTATTTTATAAAATTTTAAGAATTTTAAACATTCATATTCACTTATTTAAACTTTGATTAAATTTTGTCTAGTCAAATAAATTTGTAATCATTAATTTAATATTTTAAAACGTTTACACAGTTAGTACGTTGTTTTCTTAAATCGCTTCAAAATGTTCGACTTCATTTTATTAGCTACAATATGTTAGCGTATATTATTTATATTCTTTAACTAAAATTTGATTGGATATTCTTGTCAAATTAAATCTCAGTCATTAATTTATGAACTTTACTTATATCCATATCATAACAATTAAAGTTATTAATATGTTAAATATTGACCGGATGTAAAGGAAGGATCATAAAGATTGGTAAATAAAAGTCATGCTGATGCGAAACCAAGAAAAAAAAAAGAAATATAAAAAGTCTCGCAATTTAAATAAAAACTTTAAGCGAGAACAAACTCCTCCGTTTTAATTTATGTGAGGTTGTTAGATTTTTTGGAATTAAATACTTTTTTATTATAAATCTTTTAAATATTTTATTTATTGTGTTTTATAATAATTTTTATATGATTATAAAATATATATAAATTTCCTTTTTAAAAAAATAATATTTGGATTCACGATAAAAATTAAGAAATTTAACCGTCTAAAATCTTAAATACGTTTGTAACTGTTTACTACTATTTATTTAGTGTCTACTTAGGAGTAGTAGTTTTTGGTGACCCTTTGGCTGTTTATAAAATCCAACATCTTTTCTCAAACATCCAATCTTTTTGTTCTTTTCTTCCCTAAAATTCACCAAATTGTGTTGCTTTAGAGAGTCCTATTTATGGTGTTTCTGATCTGAGACAGTGTTAACAAGGGGAAATAACGAGTTTAAAGAAGATGTCTGACAAGCCTGAAGTGCTAGATGCTGTCTTAAAGGAAACTGTTGATTTGGTAATGTTTTTAAGAATTAATTTTTTGTGGGGACTTTGCTAATTCTTGTTTCTTGATAGTTTGAATTTTTTTTTTTTTGGCAGGAAAATATACCCATTGAGGAAGTTTTTGAGAATTTGAGATGTACCAAAGATGGACTTACTGCTACTGCTGCTCAAGAAAGGTTGGCCATTTTTGGGTACAACAAGCTTGAGGAAAAGGAGGTGCTAACTGTTAACTTATCTTTTGCTAATTTTTCATCTTTTTTTTTTTTCTTCCATCTTCTGTGCTAATTGTAACTGCAGTTGTGCTCCAACCTTCCCTTTTCTTTAGTTATTTCTCCTGAATTTTATTTGTCTGTAGTGTTTTCACTGGCAAGTAGTGGTCTTTTTCATTCTTTTTGTTTTTGTTGTGTTTGTCCATCAGTTTGAAGTAGTTTTCGTTTTGTCTGAATAAGAAGTGTGTTTATGTCAATTTGCTCATTGATAGCTTTAGTTCCTTAAGTAGAAAAAGGTTTTTGATTTATGGTGCTTGTAACCTGTCAAAGATTGGATCACGATAGAGGCTTACGACGTTGTTCCTGTGCTTATTGGTAGAGGTAGGGAGTAATTCTTTATTGGTGTGTTACAGGAGAGCAAATTCTTGAAATTTTTGGGTTTTATGTGGAACCCTCTCTCATGGGTTATGGAGGCTGCTGCTATCATGGCAATTGCTTTGGCAAATGGCGGAGTAAGAACTCGCATTTTGAATTACAATTCTATTCAATTTTCTTGCTGGGTCCTGTAAACTCAGTGCAAGAATATGTGGACTCTTCTAGGGAAAGCCACCAGACTGGCAGGATTTTGTGGGTATCATCACATTGCTCATAATCAACTCAACAATTAGTTTTATCGAAGAGAACAATGCTGGCAACGCAGCAGCTGCGCTGATGGCTCGGCTTGCTCCAAAAGCCAAGGTACTAGACATAATCTCTTTCTCCTGTTTCCATTTGACTGTAAATAGACCTTGTTGTCTTACAAACAGAAATTCATGAATATATCTAGTTAGAGTTTTTGTTCTGAGTTGTTTGAATGTTTGCACCTGTCTTTGTGGAGGTTCTTCGAGATGGAAAATGGGACGAGGAAGATGCTGCTGTTCTAGTGCCTGGGGACATAATCAGTATTAAACTGGGAGATATCGTTCCAGCTGATGCTCGTCTTCTCGAGGGTGATCCGCTCAAAATTGATCAGGTGATTAAAGTTTATGATCGCATGGAGTTTCTGCATTCAATCTACCTTTTTCCTGACAGTGCCACTATACTTTTCTCTCAACTTGCAGTCTGCTTTGACTGGCGAATCTCTTCCTGTAACAAAAGGTCCTGGAGATGGTGTCTACTCTGGTTCCACGTGTAAGCAGGGAGAGATAGAAGCTCTTGTGATTGCTACAGGGGTTCATACCTTTTTTGGGAAGGCAGCTCACCTTGTTGACAGTACAAACCAAGTGGGACACTTTCAGAAGGCAAGTGGAGTCTTTTCTCTGCTAATCCATGCAAATGATCTTGATTATCTGACTTTTATGAAATCTTACATTACAAATGATGTTTATGGTTATCGTCAGGTTTTGACTGCTATAGGAAACTTCTGCATCTGTTCAATTGCAGTAGGGATGATAATAGAGATTATTGTGATGTACCCTATCCAACACCGCAAATACCGTCCCGGAATAGACAATCTTCTTGTGCTTCTCATTGGTGGTATTCCAATTGCCATGCCAACTGTTCTCTCGGTCACGATGGCAATTGGCTCTCATCGTCTTGCTCAACAGGTTTGTTACTATTACCATCTCTTGAATTTTTGAGCTATTGTTGTGGGGCCCTTCTGCTATGTGAATGCTTATTTGATCAATTTTTAACTATACAGGGGGCCATTACAAAAAGAATGACGGCTATAGAGGAGATGGCTGGCATGGATGTTTTATGCAGTGACAAGACGGGAACCCTAACACTGAACAAGCTGAGTGTTGACAAAGCCCTTATTGAGGTGAGAAATAAAGAGTTTAGTCAAATGCGTGATTGCTCGTGTACTTATTCCACTAGTAGAACTGTGATTTTCCTTTTTGTTTGTTCTTGTTAATTGTTCAGGTATTTGCCAAAGGTGTTGATGCAGACACTGTAGTTCTAATGGCAGCTCGAGCCTCTCGAATTGAGAACCAGGATGCGATTGATACTGCTATTGTTGGGATGTTGGCTGACCCAAAAGAGGTAACTTTTACCGCTGTGTACCTTATGATTTATGTGTGCACCCCAGTCCGGAGATTGCTCTAACAGTTGCCATTAATATAGGCACGTGCTGGCATTCGTGAAATACACTTCCTTCCTTTCAATCCCACTGATAAACGAACAGCACTTACTTATCTTGATGGCGAGGGAAAAATGCATAGGGTTAGCAAAGGTGCACCGGAGCAGGTACTTTAGTTATCACACAGTGCAGTCCTTCTTTGCTGTTTTTACCTTTGCTTGCATGTTCTAATCCACAGCTGCAATATGTATTCAGATTCTAAATCTTGCACACAACAAGTCAGATATAGAGCGTAGAGTTCATGTGGTGATTGATAAGTTTGCCGAGCGGGGCTTGCGTTCGCTTGGTGTGGCATATCAGGTACTTTCATTTTCTTTTATCATCAGATCTCATCACTTCTATATATAAATTGGATAGACCAAATCCACAACTTTGGGTTATAATAACGGAATGCCTCCAGCAGAGGAGACTAGTGATCAATTCTATTTATGCCCAAGTCCTATGCTTGTTGCAAACAAAAGGTATTATCTATTCGATTATGCATGTTCTCCAATTTTCGATGCAGGAAGTCCCAGAGGGAAGAAAGGAGAGCGCTGGGGGACCATGGCAGTTCATTGGTCTCCTACCTTTGTTTGATCCACCTAGGCACGACAGTGCTGAGACTATAAGGAGGGCTTTAAACCTCGGAGTAAATGTCAAAATGATCACAGGTATTATGTGGTTTCTCATATTAGACAATCTCATTCAATGTGTTGTCGGCAATTGGTATTGACGTCTATGGATTCTTACTGCCCCTCCCCTGGCGCTCGAGAGAAAGAGTTAAGAGGAAATGGTGTATTATATGAGATGAGATTTCCAAGTTATCACTAAATTAATATGGTAGTAAACTCTTCCACGAATCCTTGGTTGAATAGCATGATTGACAAATTTTGATCTATAGATACTACTCCTGATTCTGCCTTGGGAAAGTTAAATGCTGACTTGCTGTCCTTTTATTTTCTTTTATATTGTTTTATTTTGGGTGAGGAGAGGGAACAATGAGTAAGAGTTGGATTGATAGAGTAGGCGCTACTTTGTCCTGCGGCTGCTTGAAAGTGTAATGATGCTACCTGTATCTTGCCATTTCATTTTAATATGTCAATAAGAATCTCTTCAATCTCTCATTGTTGAATCTTAAAACACTAATAATTTTGACCATCAACCTGTATCTTTTTATATTGCTTTCCATTGTAGAAATGCTGAGATGTAATTAATTGGAAGAGATTGTGCATATTAGTGTATGACTTAAAAAAAATTTGCATGCTTTTGATGCTTAATGGCTTAGCGTTTGTACTTTTATAGGGGATCAACTGGCAATTGGAAAAGAAACTGGGCGCCGCCTGGGAATGGGTACAAATATGTATCCTTCATCTGCTCTATTGGGACAGACTAAGGATGAATCAATCTCTGCTTTGCCAATTGATGAACTTATAGAGAAGGCTGATGGTTTTGCTGGTGTTTTCCCTGGTATTTATTTTTTGAATCACTCTTTTGCATATCTAGTTGTGCTCTTCAGTATAGAACTTTGGTTAAAAAGATGATTGGCCTTTGCTGATTCCTTGTCTTGGTCATTGCTGTAGAGCACAAATATGAGATAGTAAAGCGCTTGCAAGCTAGGAAACATATCTGTGGTATGACTGGTGATGGAGTCAATGATGCTCCTGCTCTTAAAAAAGCTGATATCGGGATTGCTGTTGATGATGCCACTGATGCGGCTCGTAGTGCTTCTGATATTGTCCTTACTGAACCTGGTCTTAGTGTCATCATCAGTGCTGTTTTGACCAGTCGAGCAATCTTTCAAAGGATGAAAAACTACACGGTATTCTTTTTTCATTTTGGGGTTGGTTCAGAAATGTAAGATAAAATTGTTAACTAAGGACAATGCCTTGAATTTTGAAATGAGTTAAATGCTCTTAATCTGTCTCTTAGCTATGATATGGATAACTCATCTGATTATGTATTTTTTGCATTGGCAGATATATGCTGTTTCCATCACAATCCGTATTGTGGTAAGTTATTTGCAACTGCTTCATTCTTTTATCTTGTCTATCTTATGTTTCAGCGTCAAATGCATCTGTACACTTGACTCTTTTTGTTAATTCAATGTCACAGCTTGGTTTTATGCTTCTGGCTCTGATCTGGAAGTTTGATTTTCCCCCTTTCATGGTGCTTATCATTGCAATTCTTAATGATGGTTAGTCTTTTAACTATCAGAAATATATCTGATGCTTAAGCCTTTAAAGTCTTTGATATTGACCTCTAATATGGGGTAAGCTTAAACTGAAATATTATGAGCCTAATTTTGTTGTGGTTGTGTCTTCCAATTGGTGTAGCACCTCTCTGGTTTAATATCTCATCTGAGTATCACTGTTAGTTTCTGCTCAAGTTTTTACTCACTGTTGTGGACATCTAACTACCAAAAGTTGGAAATATCAGGTACCATTATGACAATATCGAAGGATAGGGTCAAACCATCTCCTCTGCCGGATAGCTGGAAACTGGCTGAGATTTTTACTACTGGAGTTGTTCTTGGTGGCTACTTGGCAATGATGACAGTCATTTTCTTTTGGGCAGCATACAAAACAGATTTCTTTCCGGTGAGCAACCTATATCGTCTACATTAAAAAATCTTTTATGTTATGAGGGATGATGTGATTGCAGGCCTTCCTAATTGTTGACTGCTCCAAATTTAGTTACCCTTCTAATTGTTTTAGAATGGACATTTACATAAGAGATTCAAATGACCTTTCTAGTACATATGAATAGACGATATATCTTCTGTCTAATTTAATTAAGTGTATGGAGGAGAGATTCAAAGCAATATGAAGACACGCAACACACATTTACTGGCTACTTTATCTTATGGACAATTATATAAGTCCTTTGTATTTGCTGTTCGGTGTATTTATAAGTTAAAGTAGGGTGTTAATGTTGGCCCACTCTTAGTTTTATATCTGACTTAATTCGGTGAATTTCCAGCGAGTATTTGGGGTATCAACACTTGAGAAAACAGCAACTGATGATTTTAGGAAGCTCGCCTCTGCAATTTACCTTCAAGTAAGCACTATCAGTCAGGCCCTGATATTTGTCACAAGATCTCGAAGTTGGTCGTTCGTGGAGCGCCCTGGTTTGTTGTTAGTGGTCGCTTTTTTGATTGCTCAACTGGTGAGCCATCTGCTGCTTTTTTGTTCTCTCAAAGCTTTCTTAACTTTGTGGACATCTAATATATGGGAACTAAATATGCACAGGTTGCCACCTTGATTGCTGTTTATGCGAATTGGAGCTTTGCTGCAATTGAAGGAATTGGCTGGGGTTGGGCTGGAGTTATCTGGCTTTACAATATTGTGTTCTATATCCCTCTAGATATTATCAAGTTCCTTATCCGTTATGCTCTCAGTGGGAAGGCCTGGGATCTTGTTCTTGAGAACAGGGTATGAACTGGGAAGAATAAAGAGATACTTAAGAGTCATTCCTGCTCCTATTCCTATTATTATCTTGTTGGTATTTGACGTGTCTCTTTAATTTTTATTTCTCTGCAGATTGCTTTCACCCGGAAGAAAGATTTTGGAAAAGAACAACGTGAGCTTCAATGGGCACATGCACAAAGAACCCTTCATGGGCTCCAAGTTCCAGACCCTAAAATATTTAGCGAAACTACCAATTTCAATGAGCTTAACCAGTTGGCTGAGGAAGCGAAGAAGAGAGCTGAAATTGCTAGGTCAGTTATTACTCAACTTTTCTCTGCAGTTATTACTCAACTTTGTTCTATTAAAATGTCTTAGCTATGCTGAACACTTGAGTATTCTACACCTCAAAGCTGAAATTTTCAATTGCAGGCTGCGTGAGTTGCATACACTGAAAGGTCATGTTGAATCAGTGGTGAAGTTGAAGGGTCTTGACATTGAGACAATCCAGCAGGCATACACCGTTTAAAGGGAAAGTCTGCTCTGGAGGTGTAATTGAACTGGTGTTGTGATGGGAGTGAAGACATCAAAATGTTATAGTGAGTTACCTTTGAAACAGCATGTTCATAGTAGTGCCTTATAGATTAGCAGAGTAATATTATTGAAGTTCTTATTTTGCCGTTTCCTGCCTTCATGTTCCATAGCTCCTGTAGATGTTGTAGTGACCCAGAATGATGAACATCAAGTGATGCCGGTATTCGTTGTCTATATTCGTAAAAGCTTTTTTCTAATTATATTTCGTTGTTTCGCATCCACTATATGTTGTACTTGTTTCCCATCGTTTCTTGGCTTCATATAATAAGCAGAGCACTGTGTCCACTTCTTTTGTTGGCTTTCATTCTTCAGCTTGATGCTAGGCTCTCTGCTAAGTTCTGTTTTCCTTATCCTATTTCCTCCTTTTTAGTTTTCGCTTAACTTTATTATATGCCCTTACCCTATTCCGTTTCTGGAAATCACAGTGGTAGCTGCACTGATTTCGTGAGATGAGTTGCTTTCACTCTCTAAGTTGAGAAAATATGTTTGGCTGTTCGAGCCAAGAGAATGTATACGTGCACACGTGTTCCATTGAAACTACAAGTGAAAGATTTTTTTTTGGGTATTTATCAAGCGATGTTGAGGAAAGAATAAAATTAGTCCACCCTGCAGCTTGACTTGAGTTGTCCATTGAGAAATTCTTTCATAAATAGTTTATCAATTGGAGAATCCAAAGATGCTGTGGCTTAAGGCTGCTACTACTACTACTACTACTATGACAATAAGCTCTTCCACACGCTTCTTCCCATTTAAATTTTATTAGAAGTGAGATTAATGGAGGCTATTTTGTTCTTAGCTTTTCTATTACAACTTTCAACCCAAATGGCTGCTAACAATTGGAATAACATACTATTCATTTAGTTTTATCCTTAAATTAATGTCATACGAAGTGTTTCTCAACCTTTTTCCTTTCCATTTCCAATGTAACGCTGCTGGTGTCATCACTTCCCTTGTACTTGTACCATCTAGCACATATTATGAAGTAAACAACATTAAGGATCCCCAATGCTGTAATCAAGAAATAGAAGTAATCCAATTTCCCCTTGTTAAGGTCTTCCGGTAGCCAGTTACCGGTTTTTGCCTTTCCTGTTGTGTGGTGCACTATAGAGATCAAGAAACTATTCAAGTAACTGGAAGCAGCCATTCCCAAGAACAAGAAAGCCCCCGCGATACTTCTCATATTTTCTGGAAACTGCTTGTAGTAGAATTCCACTTGTCCAATGGCACAAAATGCCTCTGCAAGTCCTGCTAAGGATAGCTGAGGAACCAACCATAGAGCTGACATGGAAGAAACCAATCCTCTTTCTGAATGTAGCCCTAATGCTGGATTTGTGAAAACCAGTTTTCTCCTTCGTTCCTCGATGAATGCAGATACAAGGGATGATAGAACAGTTAGGAATATACCAAATCCCATTCTTTGAAGTATAGTTATACCACCTTCTTTTCCAGTGATTCTTCGGAGTAATGGGACGACGATACGATCATATATGGGTATCCAAAGAGTGAGACTTAACATGGAGAAAATAGTGTAAGTTGCTGCTGGAATTTGGAAGTTGCTGTTGCCAAGATGTCTGTTTGATTGAAGGGCTTGGTAGACAACAAATTGTTGCTGCTGAGTTATTGCAATATGGTATACAATTGCTGCAGCCCAAATAGGAATTACCCTTACAACACATTTAGCTTCTTGCACTTGCTGCACACTGCATAGGTTCCATGGATTGGCTGCTGATCCATCTGATTTGATTTGGTCTTCTGGTGTTACTATTGCAGACTTGTCAAGAAACCTTATAGCACAGTAAATTTAAATGATTATTTGGTCCTTTACAAACTTTTTTTAGTTTTATGACCCTTATACAAGAGATTTTCAGTTTTTACATATAAGAGATCTAAAAAAAACACATAAGAGATCTAAAAAAGTCATTTTCTTCTATTCAAATTATAAGAGGCCAAGAAATCTTATTTCCTCTCTTCTTGTAAATAACTTGACGTGTGCTTTGAGTATATTGATGGACCAATTTCCTAAAAGACATAACTTTCTTCCCAGTGCTTGTACCCAATATCATGAAATATCTTTTAGGCGATGGTCCTTTTTTCTTTTCTGATCGGACACCTGTAAATACAGGGCCCTACCATGTGATGCGTATTGGTTAAGTGACTCTAAGGACCCGTTTGGCCATAAGAATTATTCACTTTTTTTCGTAATTTTTTTTTCACTTTTTTCAAAAATTAGTGTTTGGTCATGAAAATTCCAGATACAACTTGAAGTTGTATTTGGAATTTGAAAAAAAGAAAAACTTATTTTTCACAACCAAAACCGTGTTGAAAAGTACATTTCAACAAAAAAAAAAAAAATATATACTATTTACAAAAACTATGACCAAACACAACTCCAACTCCAAAATTTCAAAAAAAAGTGAATTTTTTTTCGGTTTCTATGGCCAAGCGCCTACTAAGAATCACAAGATTCTGTTTTTTAGTTTTGTAGTTAACCTTATGTGAACAATGGATAGTTGAGACATTGGCCATAATGGTTTTCACACTGAGTCAGCAAAATGGGGATGATAGAGCATCTGAATTTTCACATATTTTGCTGATGACATAATTGATCAAGGCCATTTCTGATGACTTTCTTCGAGAGAGGATAATATAGTTTAACCAATTTAATAATATTTCAGTGCCAAATGGAAAGAGATTAAAGTATTCTGTAAATGAAAAAGTTGTGGTTTGAATGACAATTGATTCTGGTAAGTCATGTAAAATGGAATATGAAACTATCTAGACAAATCAGGTTTAACTAAATGCTGATAACCCATGCTTTTCTGCATTCCATCCTAACATACTAACAGGAATAAATAAAGTTATTAAACCTCAACAAAATTAATATATATATCTATATCTATAAATATATAGTGTTATGTTCAATTTTCAGGCCAAGATCACAGCTTTAAAGGGGATAGATATATCTAGGATAATCTTAACTGCACTGATACAAATAATTAATCAGACTAGAGTGTCGGTGTCACTTAGCTAGGTATCTGAACCAAATCCATAAGTTTAGTACTAGTAGTTAAACTAATGGAGACATACAACAGTCACTATTAAGAGTAGTCATACCTAATGAATACCTAATAAACATGCAACATGCAAAGTGCTAACAAGTGGACCTGTCGAATATTCAAGACATACTTCATGAGGAATGACACTCTGTATCAATCCAATGAGAAATCAAGATGCTGAATCAAATTAATTAACTTGAGGTTATAAACTAATACTCCCTCTGTCCCAATCCATGTGATACGTTTCGTTTCCGATATTCAAACTGTATGAACTTTGACTAACATTTTAAGATGTATTTTTTTCACCAAATTGATATGAGAAAAGTTGCGACTTATAGTACTTTCCATGTAGTTTTCAAATGTATAAATTTTAATCTTAAAATATTGAGTTAATCTAATCCAATTTAACTTCAAAGTTCAGTCGAATTGATTCCAGGAAAGCGAAAAGTATCACATATATTGGGACATAGAGAGTAATTAAATAATATTAAATTTATAATAGATTTGCTCCTATCTGTTACCTGAATTGATTAGTGTAAGGAAGCTTGGAATTGATAGACCTGAGAGGAATGTAATTGAAAAGAGATTTCCATGGTTGCTCTGGCAATTTTAGCCTTCTTTTCTTGGTAGAAACCACAAGAACCTGGGCTACACTTGTCAATGGGCTGCCCTCTGGTTTCACTTTGACATAAATTTTAGTGCCTCCAAAGAAGAGGAAACATGAAATCAACATGAAGATTGCAGGAATGGCTAATCCTATGGACCAGCTAATGTCGGATTGCACGTAAACCACGAGTGTAACAGACACCATTTGAGCAAATGTTAAGGTGAAAAAGTACCAGTTGAAGAAACTATTAATACCCCTTTTGCCAGATTCTGTCTTGGGATTAAATTGGTCTGCACCAAAAGCTAAGTTACACGGCCTAATCCCAGCTGCACCTATGATCAGTAGCCCAAATCCACTCAACAAGAATGCCATTTGCCATCCTGTTGGTCCTATGCATTGGCTGATATCTTTCAAATCGCAGTGTGGAGGATGTAGCTTCTTGAATACTGCTGTTAATGATATCACAAACAGCCCCTTCAAACAAGAAACAAGTGTATCAGTACTTCAGGATTAATATTTTCTTCCTTCAAAATTTAAAGAAGTGGTGGTATAATTAGTACCAGAAATGAAGTAATGGATGAAAATCCCAGTGTTTTGTAACGACCAAAGTAAGTATCAGAGAGGAAAGCTCCAAGCAAAGTGGCAAAATTTGTGGTTCCATTAAAGACATTGATCAGAGTTGCGGCCGAGATGTGGCTCATGTTGAATACTGATGTAAGATAAATCAACAGGTTGGAAAGTGTCCCAATTGCTCCAAGTTTTTCAAAGGTTTCATTTCCTGCAAACAACATATGAAGCAACTCATTATCAATTGTTAACTTTGTTTAATGTAGTAACTCACTAACCAAGATAAGAAACAAGCAAAGTTTGCTTACCTATAATAAATGGCATGGCCTTCACTCCTCTGTAGTTAATTTCAGGCTCTTTCTCATTATCATCATCTCTAAAACTTGTTGTTTTCTCATTATTTTCCATGGCGTCTATCTTATTGCTACTCATTTTCACTCTCTCCCTGCTAATTTATATACTCCTCCGGAAGCTGAAATGTAGCATAAAGTAGCAGCAGATGTGGATAAATAAAAAAGGGAATATTCTATTTA
This sequence comes from Lycium ferocissimum, assembly GCF_029784015.1. Taxonomy (NCBI): domain Eukaryota; kingdom Viridiplantae; phylum Streptophyta; class Magnoliopsida; order Solanales; family Solanaceae; genus Lycium; species Lycium ferocissimum. Next base: position 9,660,509 of record NC_081346.1, on the reverse strand, counting down.
ACCAGCCACAACTCTAATTTGTTTCTAATACTTCCTTCAGATCTAGCTCTAAAGGCACTCAATGTGTCATACTGCAAAAGCCTGTTTTTTTTTTTTTTTATAGTAACTCATGGACATAAGGGTGAAACTTGTGGGTTTGTACATAGCACCATAAATCCTAATCAAATAAGTAACAACCATTGTAACTTCCACTAATGATAGATGTATAGTTTAAAGTAATTCAAAGACGTGTAGTCAACCGCAGTGATGTTCTAAAAATAAGGAAAGAAGTGGGGACGATCAGTACCAACGGATACACACTTTATTAAGGGATCTCATCCAACATATTTCTATTCAATTTTGTTTTTTTATGTGTTAATAATTTTTTTTTCGAAAAGCAAGATATATATGTATCATAGGTCGATACTACTTAAAAATAAGTTGAATACATCAACTCCTTAAATTGTAAGTAAATGTTATTTATAAACTCAACCAATGCATGACATGTTCCATTGAGCATCAGAACACATGATAATTGATAAAGGGTTTATATTAGACACTTTCGACTCATATTTTGAAAAAATTTCTGCACGTGTTCACAAGAATTCATTATGTAAATAAGCTAATACAAAAAATGTGTTTTCTCCTTTAATTATGAACATTAACATCAATTGGAACATGCATGGGGTTTTACGACTTATTGAGATTAATGCGTATAATTAAATTAAGGTGACATATTTTAAGTGGTGAACTTTTCTACGTAATGGGCATTTGAGAACACCCGCAATTTTTTTTTTCTTCAAAATTTTAAGTTGAAAGTATGTAATAGAAATACTTTTTATCGCATGTTCGAATCTTAAGGGTAAAATAGGTATAAAATGGTAAATTAAACATGTCGTAATTTTTAGTATGTCAAATTAAAATTTCTTTGATAAATTTAAGGAGATGTCGTTGTATTGTGCCTAAAAATAAATTAACCCAAAATCAATTACAAGAAGCAAGACTTTAAAACCATTAGAATTCTAAATTCAACAATTCAGTAAGTCGAATCGTGATAATAAATCGACACTGCTGACATAATATCTTGTGTAATCCATAGTGAGGAAATCGAATGCTATTTGTTAACTTTCTTTCTCAGTTCTCACTGTTGAGTGCATTATATCTCCACGACCATCTTATATATGATTGGCTGTAAAGTGATCGAGAGTTCCACTGCTTATACCAATAAAGTCCATAATTTGTTTCAGTCTATGACAGACAAAAAGGCTGGAAATCACTAAGTGGCAACTATTTCTGGTATCACTAGAGGAGAGCGTTAATTACTCCAAGAGCAAACGCCAAAATTTGCAAAGTTTAACCTACTACTTTTTTTTGCGCCTGTTCGCTTTTTTCTTCTAGACAAGTCTTGGATACATGTCGATACGGTTCTTCCTTTTTTTTTAAAAGTACGTGTAAGTTTGTAGTTGCAATTTTGTCTCTTTTACGTTTAAGGATTTAACTTATACAAATTGATAATGTGAAAAGATTCTTAAAGCGTTAGTGTATTTTTAATCTATTATAGTAAGTCGGTATCATCAGAACATTTTTAGGTGACCAAGTTAAAATTATTATAGAGATGGACTAGAGAGTTACTTATTGTTGTAGGTCATCTTAACCTGATAATGTAAAAAATAGTACCACGCCACTTCGGAAGTTAAACTATGTTTATTTTACTTCTTTTATTAAGAGGTTTATGTTGGTGTGAACTCCCAAAATTAACTTACGTGTTTACTCAAAATATCAGTGTGACTGAGTATGGACATTTACGTAGAGAGACAAGAAAGTGCATGTGGGTTATCGTTTATACCCACTGATTTATTATAATATACATTTGTAGGTACAAACCATTTGATTATTCTTGGGAGAATAGTAGAAGTTCCATTCATCCAATTAAATAGAGTCCAGTATTAGTCAACTAAACTGAAAATTGCAAGTAGCACCTTTGATATTCCAAGTAGCAAAGCCAAAAATTGTGGTCCCAATTTGAGATATGTCAGGTTATATCTCAAATTGTTCTAGAACGAAAATTATTCTTTATATTTTTTTGGCACAACCTTTAAACATATTGAGGTCAGTATAATTTAAAAAGCATGCTTTTCTTTTCTTCTACATAAGTTCAAATTAAAGTACCTTCTGAACAAATTAAGCAAAAATATGAACACTAGAATGAAATAACCCTTCATTATTATGAAGTCGCGGATGTTTTAGTTTGCCATACAGCCATAACACGATGGGATCTTTATGCAAATAGCTAGTAGGATTCACTGTCTACTTTTTCTAGCCGATATACATAGATTATACATTCATTATACACATTATATACATATTATACGTGGATATATGCATATATTTTACATTGGTCAGCTATGTTTTGTTTAAGCAATTGGGTAAGCCGATACTTAGGTTAATTCTTCATCATATCATACATTAGGTTAATTCTTCATCATATCATACATTAGGTTAATTCTTCATCATATCATACATAATACATAAAATATGCATATAAAATATTGAAGAATAACAAAAGGGCTGATTAAGTAGGCGTTTGGCCATAAGAATTATTCACTTTATTCCGGAATTTTTTTTCACTTTTTCCACTTTTCAGTTTGGCCATAAGAATTCCAAATACAACTTGAAGTTGTATTCCGGAATTCCAAAAAACAAGAAAAACTTGTTTTTCAAAAAAATTCACTTTTTTCACAACCAAAACAACAACATTTCAACAAAAAATACAATTTCAAAAACTATGGCCAAACATAACTCCAACTCCAAAATTCCAAAAAAAAATTATGGACAAACCGGCCCTAAGTAGAACTTCTAAAAGTAGAAAATTTTTGAAGCCAAATCACTTAAAAGTACTGATGAAATGTGACTCGCTTAACTATTGGGCCTGGATTCTTCGGACCTTGGCTCATTGGGCCCTAGCTTCTGTGTTTGTTCATGGACCATGGTGAGCTTCAGCTTTTGCTATTGCATATCTTGAAGAGCTAAGAACCCTCTTCAATTATGGCAGTGGAATAATAGTATACAATTTGATTTACTATTAGCAATTTTATTTTGAAACGGACGACTACAAAGGAAATATGTTCATATAAATTGAAAAGAAAGAAGTAATAACTAAGAAAATGCTGATATAATCCTGGTCATGATAAATAACTTTGTGTCACTTTTGTATTTTATTGTTTTTTACTTTATGTCACAGTATTACAAATTTCATACTTCTAGATTTATACGACAAAAAAATCCAAATGCATGAAATTTATATAATACAATCGATTAGTTCTATCACACAATTAACTTGTTTTTGTCCCTTCAATTCTCCATTCTTTGATTTATCTATTTTTACATTTATTTATCTAACATTCTACATTTGATAAAATATTCTACTAATATATTGATAACCAAATATTGTAACTATTAGGCATTGCCATTTCTAGTCTAATGGTGAGATTGGGTGTAACATGAATCAAATATACATTGCCCAGGCGGCTGAACTTTTATGTATTTGTATTTAAATGATGAAGAAGAAGAACATGAGGAAGTGTTTAATCAAACTAGAGGTTTTGTGGGTTCTAATTTATTCATGGAGACTTCAAGATTGTGATCATTTTGTGTTCCTTTGTACTTGTACCACGTGGCACATATTAGAAAGTATCCAAAATCTAAAACCTCCAATGCAGCAACTAAGTAGTAAAAATAATCCAATTTACCCTTGTTTAGATCCTCTGCTAACCAATTCTCTGTATCTGATGTTTTTGTTGTCCTGTGTACTATTGATATCAACAAGCTACTCGTGTAACTAGCCAATGCAAATCCACAAAACAAGAATGACCCTGCAAAGCTCCTCATGTTTTCTGGGAATTGCTTGTTAAAAAACTCATCTTGTGCTATGACAGTGAGTGATTCAGAAAGACCTGCAAGAGCTAGTTGAGGTATCAACCAATTAGCAGACATGGCTGAAATTTCGCCTCGTCTTGGTTCAATGCCTGGTGTTGGATGCCTAAGCGCTGTGTTCCTTCTTCACGTTTCCACTACAGCTGATACTAACATGGTGAAAACTGCAATAACCAAACCGATTCCCATTTTTTGAAGGACTGTTATGCCAGCTTCTTTCTTGGTGATTTTTCACAGAAATGGGACCATCAATCTATCATAAATAGGTATCCAAATAGACATGCTCAACATGGAGAAGACCGCGTAAGATGCTGTTGGGATCTTGAAATTACTAGCATTGTAAAGGCGCTTGTCGCTTTGCAGAGTTTGAAAGACAACATAAGTCAGCGTTTGCACTAGAACAATGTAGTATACCAAGCCTGCTATCCATATCGGAAATACTCTTACAAAACATTTCACTTCTTCCACTTGTTGTATGTTGCAAAGTCTCCATGCGTTGGCTGCTGATCCATCTTCTTTTATTTGGTCTTGTGGGCTTAAAATAGATGCTTTATTCAAGAACCTGTATAACCATAAATTTATACATAGGGAGTTCAAAAATGTAATATAGTCACGGAAATTAAATAATAATGGTAAAGTAAAACTGGCTGTTGAATTAAAAGGTCTAAGAATAGTTCATTATTACCTAAATTGATCTGTGTAAGGAAGTTCAGAGTTGATAGTCTTGATAGAAACATGATTGAACAGGGTATTTTGCGGTCGTTCTGGTAACTTGAAGCGCCTTTTCTTTATTGCAGCTACGAGCACTTGCACCATACCGGCAATTGGAAAAGAAACTGGGCGCCGCCTGGGAATGGGCACAAATATGTATCCTTCATCTGCTCTATTGGGACAGACTAAGGATGAATCAATCTCTGCTTTGCCAATTGATGAACTTATAGAGAAGGCTGATGGTTTTGCTGGTGTTTTCCCTGGTATTTATGATTGGAATGACTCTTTTGCTTATCTAGTTGTGCTTTTCAGTATAGAACTTTGGTTGTAAAAGACGATTGACCTTTGCTGATACCTTGTCTTGGTCATTGCTATAGAGCACAAATATGAGATAGTAAAGCGCTTGCAAGCTAGGAAACATATCTGTGATATGACTGGTGATGGAGTCAATGATGCACCTGCTCTAAAGAAAGCTGATATTGGGATTGCTGTTGATGATGCCACTGATGCGGCTCGTAGTGCTTCTGATATTGTCCTTACTGAACCTGGTCTTAGCGTCATCATCAGTGCTGTTTTGACCAGTCGAGCAATCTTTCAAAGGATGAAAAATTACATGGTATTCTTTTTTCTTTTTGCGGTTAGCTCAGAAGTGTAAGATAATTCTTTTTTTTTTTTTTCAAGGACAATGCCTTGAATTCTTAAATGAATTTAATGCTCTTAATTTGCTCTGAGCTATGATATGGATAACTCATCCGATTGTGTAAATTTTGCATTGGCAGATATACGCTGTTTCCATCACAATCCGTATTGTGGTATGTTATTTACAACTGCTTCATTCTTTTATCTTGTCTATCTTATGTTTCAGTGTCAAATGCATATTGTACTCTTTTCACTCTTGTCTTTAATTCAATGTCACAGCTTGGTTTTATGCTCCTTGCTCTGATATGGAAGTTCGACTTTCCACCTTTCATGGTGCTTATCATTGCAATTCTTAATGACGGTTAGTCTTTTATATCTGATGCTTAAGCCTTTAAAGTCTTTTACATTGACCAAAGTCTTTTACATTGACCTCTAATATGGGATGATATTAAAAAGTATAGGGTAAGTTTAAAATTGAAATATTATCAGCCTAATTTTGTTGTGGTTGTGTTTTCCAATGTGTTCAGCACCTCCCTGGTTTAATATCTCATCCGAGTATCAGTGTTAGTTTCTGCTCAAGTTTTTACTCAGTGTTGTTGACATCTAACTACCAAACATTGACAATATCAGGTACCATTATGACAATATCGAAGGATAGGGTCAAACCATCTCCTCTGCCTGATAGCTGGAAACTGGCTGAGATTTTTACTACCGGAGTTGTTCTTGGTGGCTACTTGGCAATGATGACGGTCATTTTCTTTTGGGCAGCGTACAACACAGATTTCTTCCCGGTGAGTGCTGCTGTTTCCAATACATTAAAAATTTTCTTTAGTTATGAGGGATGGTGTGATCGCAGGCCTTCCCAATTGTTGACTGCTCCTTATTTAAATGCTGTTCTAATCGTTTTAGAATGGACACATTCATACAAGAGAGTAGATGACCTTTCTAGTACATGCGAATAGACAATATATCTTCTGTCTAATTTGTTGGCCATTTTTATCTTATGAACAAGTATATAAATCTTTGTATTTGCTGTCCGGAGTATTTAGATGTTGAAAGTAGGGTATTAATTTTGGCCCACTCTTAGTTTTATATTTAACTTAATTCGGTGAATTTCCAGAGAGTTTTTGGGGTATCAACACTTGAGAAAACAGCAACTGATGACTTTAGGAAGCTCGCCTCTGCAATTTACCTTCAAGTAAGCACTATCAGTTAGGCCGTGATATTTGTCACAAGATCTCGAAATTGGTCGTTTCTGGAGCGTCCTGGATTGTTGTTAGTGGTCGATTTTTTGATTGCTCAACTGGTGAGCCATCTGCTGCTTTTTTGTTCTCTCAAAGTTTTCTTAACTTCATAGATCATCTAATATTTGGGAAATAAATATGCACAGGTTGCCACTTTGATTGCTGTTTATGCAAATTGGAGTTCTGCTGCAATTGAAGGAATTGGCTGGGGTTGGGCTGGAGTTATCTGGCTTTACAATATTGTCTTCTATATCCCACTAGATATTATCAAGTTCCTCATCCGTTATGCTCTCAGTGGGAAGGCCTGGGATATTGTTCTTGAGAACAGGGTATGAACTGGGAAGAATAAAGAGATATTTAAGAGTCATTTCCGCTCCTATTCCTATTATTATCTTATTGGTATTTGATGGTCTCTTTAAATTTTATTTCTCTGCAGATTGCTTTCACCCGGAAGAAGGATTTTGGAAAAGAACAACGCGAACTTCAATGGGCACATGCACAGAGAACCCTTCACGGGCTCCAAGTTCCAGACCCCAAAAGATTTAGCGAAACTACCAATTTCAATGAGCTTAATCAGTTGGCTGAGGATGCGAAGAGGAGAGCTGGAATTGCTAGGTCAGTTATTGCGTAGCTTTGTTCTATTAAATTTGCGCTGCAGTTATTGCTTAACTTTGTTCTATTAGATTTTCTTAGGCTGAACACATGGGTATCTAAACCTCAAAGCTAAAATTTTCAATTTCAGGCTGCGTGAGTTGCATACACTGAAAGGTCATGTTGAATCAGTGGTGAAGTTGAAGGGTCTTGACATTGAGACAATTCAGCAGGCATACACCGTTTAAAGGGAAGTCTGTTTGGGAGGTGTAATTTATCTGTTGTGATAGCCATCAGAATGTTATAGTGAGTTACCTTTGAAACAGCATGTTCTTAATAGTGCCTTATAGATTAGCGGAGTACTATTTTTGAAGTTGTTATTTGCCTTTTCCTGCCTTGATGTCCCGTAGCTCCTGTAGATGTTGTAGTGACCCAGAATGATGAACATCAAGTGATGCCAGCATTCGTTGTCTATATTCGTAAAAGCTTTTTTCTAATTATATTTCCTTGTTTCGCATCCACTATATGTTGTACTTGTTTCACTTCATTTCTTGGCTTCATATAATAAGCAGAGCATTGTGTCCACTTCTTTTGTTGGCTTTCATTCTTCAGCTTGATGCTAGGCTCTCTGCTAGGTTCTGTTTTCCTTCTCCTTTTTCCTCTTCTTTTTAGTTTTCACTTAACTTTATTGTATGCCCTTACTTTATTCCGTCCCTGGAAATCACAGTGGTAGATGCAATGATTTCGTGAGATGAGTTGCTTTCACTCTCTAAGTTAAGAAAATATGTTGGCTGTTCGAGCCAAGAGAATGTATATGTGCACACGTGTGTGAGACTACTTTTTCCATTGAAACTAAAAGTGAGAGATTTTTTCGTAGCTATCAAGCGATGTTTAGGAAAGAAATAAAATTAGTCCACCCTGCAGCTTGACTTGAGTTGTTCATTGAGAAATTCTTTCATAAATAGTTTATCAATTGGAGAATTTCCAAAGAGACTGGCTAAAAGCTACTACTACTATGGCAATAAGCTCTTCCACACGCTTCTGCCCATTTAAATTTTGAAATAATTACTTGATGTAGCTTCTTATAAGACCTACTTATTGATAATAACTATCCTTTTAGTTATTTATATTTAGTAACTAATTTACTTTTCTAATTTACCATCCATAGCTATATCAGTAACTATACACATACATGGTTAAACAAATCCCTTAATAATAGGCATTGACTATTATTAAAATTGGTTCCATAATTTTAGCTTCCCTTTCCTTCTTCAACCATGTTCCATTTCCTTCTTCCATTAAATCCTAAAACCTAACTTCTTCTCAACAACGGCTATTATTGTTAACTTCTTCTTTTCCACTAAACCCTAAACTCTTAATTATTTTTATATATATATATAATTAATATATATATATATTTATGTATATATGAACCATTTGATGCATATGTTTGCTTGTTTTTGTGTATTTGAACCAGTGATTAACTGTTTATCGAATACACATACATTCAATTTTGTATATGAATGTTTTATGTACTGGTGTATTTGAACCAATGAGTGACGTATTTTGTTGCATGTATTTATGTATTTGAAATAATGATCAACTGCGAATAAAATACACAGTCATTTAAATTCATTTATGAATGTTTCTATGTATTTGTGTATTTGAACCAGTGATGCATGTTTTTGTGTATTTGAACCAATGAGTGACGTATTTTGTTTGTATGTATTTGTGTATTTGAAATAGTGATGAACTGCAAATCAAATACATAGTCATTTAAATTCATTTATGAATGTTTGAATGTATTTATGTATTTGAACTTTTCAATAAAAACTTAAATACAATTGTTTTTTAAGTGTTTTGAAGTTACAAATCATGTATTTTTCAATTATCGGTTGAATGATCGTAGTCTCTGTTTTTTGGTTTCCTTCTATTATTAATGTTTTTGAATTTTGAATTTAGTTACAAAAAGAAGGGAAGAGAGAAGGAAAATCATGGTTGGAGAAAGAAATGGAAGCTAAAATTATGGAACAAAATTTACCTTACCAAAAGAAGGGAAGAGAAAAAGATATTAAAAAAAGATATTATTCTGTCTATTAATAAATACCACTGTTAATGCCTAAATTTAAGGGATCTGGTTATTGTTTACAAATTAGTTATGTATTTGAAGACCTTCAAATACACGCGTCCAAATACATAAACTAATGAAATGGTAACTACATATCGTAATATTGAAAAGGGTAGCTACTAATGGTAAGAACCTATAATAAGGTAGTTATTTCTGTAAGTTTACCTTAAATTTTATTAGGAGTCAGATTAATGGGCCCGCAAGGGTGGATCAGTTGGTTGAGCATGAGGTTTTCATAATAGAGGTCTCAGGTTCGAAATTCTCTACCTATGACAGAATGGGATTTGCCTTCTTGGTCGAGCTGGTCGCACGGAGCTTGCCAAATGCGGATTATCTCTCCTATGTGATTTGCGACCTATTGCACATGAGCTGGGTTTACTCTATGGCCACCCGAAAAGTAGCGGCTGCGGGTTCCCATGTTATAAAAAAAAAAAAAAAAGGAGTGAGATTAATGGAGGCTATTTTGTTCTTAGCTTTTCTATTACAACTTCTTTCAACCCAAATGGCTGCTAACAATTGGCATAACATACTATTCATTTAGTTTTATCCTTAAATTAATGTCATACGAAGTGTTTCTCAACATTTTTCCTTTCCATTTCCAATGTAACGCTGCTGGTGTCATCACTTCCCTTGTACTTGTACCACCTAGCACATATTATGAAGTAAACAACATTAAGGATCCCCAACGCTGTAATCAAGAAATAGAAGTAATCCAATCTCCCCTTGTTAAGGTCTTCCGGTAGCCAGTTACCGGTTTTCGCCTTTCCTGTTGTCTGGTGCACTATAGAGATCAAGAAACTGTTCAAGTAACTTGAAGCAGCCATTCCCAAGAAGAAAAAAGACCCTGCTATACTTCTCATGTTTTCTGGGAACTGCTTGTAGTAGAATTCCACTTGTCCAATGGCACAAAATGCCTCTGCAAGTCCTGCTAAGGATAGCTGAGGAACCAACCATAGAGCTGACATGGAAGAAACCAATCCTCTTTCTGAATGTAGCCCTAATGCTGGATTTGTGAAAACCAGTTTTCTCCTTCGTTCCTCGATGAATGCAGATACAAGGGATGATAGAACAGTTAGGAATATACCAAATCCCATTCTTTGAAGGATAGTTATACCACCTTCTTTTCCAGTGATTCTTCGCAGTAATGGGACGACGATACGATCATATATGGGTATCCAAAGAGTGAGACTTAACATGGAGAAAATAGTGTAAGTTGCTGCTGGAATTTGGAAGTTGCTGTTGCCAAGATGTCTGTTTGATTGAAGGGCTTGGTAGACAACAAATTGTTGCTGCTGAGTTATTGCAATATGGTATACAATTGCTGCAGCCCAAATAGGAATTACCCTTACAAAACATTTAGCTTCTTGCACTTGCTGCACACTGCATAGGTTCCATGGATTGGCTGCTGATCCATCTGATTTGATTTGGTCTTCTGGTGTTACTATTGCAGACTTGTCAAGAAACCTTATAGCACAGTAAATTTAAATGATTATTTGGTCCTTTACAAAAAAAAAAAAATTTTATGACCTTTATACAAGTGATTTTCAGTTTTTACACATAAAAGATCTAAAAAAAAAACACGTAAGAAATTTAAAAAAATTATTTTTTTTCTTTTCAAATTATAAAAGGCCAAGAGATCTTATTTCCTCTATCTTAAATAACTTAGACATGTGCTTTGAGTATATCGATGGACCAATTTCCTAAATGACATAACTTTCTTCCCAGTGCTTGTACCCAATATCATGAAATATCTTTTTGGCGATGGTCCTTTTTTCTTTTCGATCGGACACTGTAAATACGGGGCCCTACCATGTGATGCGTATTGGTTAAGTGACTCTAAGGATATTTGGCCGTGGTTAATTATTCACTTTTTTTTTTTCGTAATTTTTTTTTCACTTTTTTCAAAAATTAGTGTTTGATCATGAAATTTGTAAATACAACTTGAAGTTGTATTTAATTTGAAAAACAAGAAAAACTTGTTTTTCACAACCAAAACCTTATTGAAAAAGTACATTTCAACAAAAAAATACTATTTGCAAAAATTATAGCCAAACACAACTCTAACTCCAAAATTCCAAAAAAAAGTGATTTTTTTTTTTAATTTCTATGGCCAAACGCCTACTAAGAATCACAAGATTCTGTTTCTTAGTTTTGTAGTTAACCTTATGTGAACAATGGATAGTTTAGAAATTGGCCATAATGGTTTTCACACTGAGTCAGCTAATGGGGATGATAAAGCATCTGAATTTTCACATATTTTGCTGATGACATAATTGGTCAAGGCCATTTCTGATGACTTTCTTCGAGAGAGGATAGTATAATTTAACCAATTTAACTCAGTGCCAAACGGAAAGAGATTAAAGTATTCTGTAAATGAAAAAGTTGTGGTTTGAATGACAATTGATTCTGGTAAGTCATGTAAAATGGAACATGATCTAAACAAATCAGGTTTAACTAAATGCTGATAACCCATGCTTTTCTGCATTCCATCCTAACATACTAACAGGAATAAATAAAGTTATTAAACCTCAACAAAATATATATAAATATATAGTCGTTATGTTCAATTTTCAGGCCAAGATCACAGCCTTAAAGGGGATAGGTATATCTAGGATTAGGGGTGTTCAAATGAGACCGAAAAACCGATCCGAACCAGTAAACCGAATCAAACCGATTTGATAAACCGAAATTCACTTGGTTTGATTTTTGGTTTTACATTTTAAAAAACCGATAACATTTGGTTTGGTGTTAAACCAAAAAAATTACAAACCGATACATACATACATACATATATATATATACATATATATACATATACATACATACATACATACATATATATACATATACATACATACATACATATATATATATATATATATATACATACATACATATATATATATATATATATATATATATATATATATATATACAAATTCAAATAATTAAAAAGAAAATTTTAGCCCATTTAACTTTAAGGCTAAATAAAAAGAAATTTGCTAAAGTTTAAATAGAATTTCTCCCTTATTAGTTTTTTACGGTTCCCTCATTTACATGGTATAGAATTACTACTAATAAGCTAGCATTTTATCCGTAACAAATTAAAGGGAAGAAAACGGCACAATTGGAATTTAAAAAGATTTGGTAGATGACTTTGTCAAGGTTTATCATTTTTTGTTTTAACTTTTGTGCTTTCGAGAATGCTAATAAACACGATGAATCTAGATAACAAAAATTTCGGAGGGCCGCGTAATATTAAAAGGCTATATATAGGGAGTATATGAAAAGTAAATGTTATGCTTCTATAATTCCTATACCCATAGGTAAGCCTATACCTAAATAAAGTTAATGAATTAATTAAGAAGATTCAGATTTGAATGGATCTCAAAGCTGATTTAGTTACCATTTGATTCAAAAGTTCTTTGTATTAATACATTCTTAAAATCCGAAAAAACCCGCAAAAACCGAATCAAAACGACAAAACCGAAACCGATAGAATTTATACTTAAATGGTTTGGTTTGGTTTGAATATTAGAAAAAACCGACTTAATTGGTTTGGTTTGGTTTTAACCAAAAACTGAGTCAAACCGAACCATGAACACCCCTATCTAGGATAATCTTAACTGCACTGATACAAATAATTAATCAGACTAGAGTGTCGGTGTCATTTAGCTAGGTATCTGAACCAAATCCATAAGTTTAGTACTAGTAGTTAAACTAATGGAGACATACAACAGTCACTATTAAGAGTAGTCATACCTAATGAATACCTAATAAACATGCAACATGCAAAGTACTAACAAGTGGACCTGTCGAATATTCAAGACATACTTCATGAGGAATGACACTCTGTATCAATCCAATGAGAAATCAAGATATTGAATCAAATTAATTTACTTGAGGATATAAACTAATACTCCTTTTGTTCCGGTTCATGTGATACTTTTCGTTTTCGAGATTCAAACTGCATGAACTTTGATCAACATTTTAAGATGTATTTTTTCACCAAATTGATATGAGAAAAGTTGCAACTTATAGTACCTTTCATGTAGTTTTCAAATGTATAAATTTTAATCTTAAAATATTGAGTTAATCTAATCCAATTTAATTTCAAACTTTAGTTGAATACTCCTGAAAAGCAAAAAGTATATAAATTGGGACGGAGGGAGTAATAATAATAATAATAAATTTATCATAGATTTGCTCCTTTCTGTTACCTGAATTGATGAGTGTATGGAAGCTTGGAATTGATAGACCTGAGAGGAATGTAATTGAAAAGAGATTTCCAGGGTTGCTCTGGCAATTTTAGCCTTCTTTTCTTGATAGAAACCACAAGAACCTGGGCTACACATGTCAATGGGCTGCCCTCTGGTTTCACTTTGACATAAATTTTAGTGCCCCCAAAGAAGAGGAAGCATGAAATCAACATGAATATTGCAGGAATGGCTAGTCCTATGGACCAGCTAATGTCCGATTGCACGTAAACCACGAGTGTAACAGACACCATTTGAGCAAATGTTAAGGTGAAAAAGTACCAGTTGAAGAAACTATTAATACCCCTTTTACCAGATTCTGTATTGGGATTGAATTGGTCTGCACCAAAAGCTAAGTTACATGGCCTAATCCCAGCTGCACCTATGATCAGTAGCCCAAATCCACTCAACAAGAATGCCATTTGCCCCCCTGTTGGTCCTATGCATTGGCTGATATCTTTCGAATCGCAGTGTGGAGGATGTAGCTTCTTGAATACTGCTGTTAATGCTATCACAAACAACCCCTTCAAACAAGAAACAAGTGTATCAGTACTTCAAGATTAATATGTTCTTCCTTCAAAATTTCAAGAAGTGGTATAATTAGTACCAGAAATGAAGTAATGGATGAAAATCCCAGTGTTTTGTAACGACCAAAGTAAGTATCAGAGAGGAAAGCTCCAAGCAAAGTGGCAAAATTGGTGGTTCCATTAAAGACATTGATCAGAGTTGCGGCCGAGATGTGGGTCATGTTGAAAACTTTTGTGAGATAAATCAACAGGTTGGAAAGTGTGCCAATTGCTCCAAGTTTCTCAAAGGTTTCATTTCCTGCAAACAACATATGAAGCAATTCATGATATCAATTGTTAACTTTGTTAAATTTAGTAACTGATTAAAACAAGCAAATTGCTAAGTTTTACCTATTATAAATGGCATGGCTTTCACTCCTCTGTAGTTAATTTCAGGCTCTTTCTCACTATCATCATCTCTAAAACTTGTTGTTTTCTCATTAGTTTCCATGGCGTCTATCTTATTGTTACTCATTTTCACTCTCTCCCTGCTACTTTATATACTCCTCGGGAAGCTGAAATGTAGCATAAAGTAGCAGCAGATGTGGATAAATAAAACAGGGAATATTCTATTTAACTAACCACAACTCTAATTTGTTTCTAATACTTCCTTCAGATCTAGCTCTAAAGGCACTCAATGTGTCATACTGCAAAAGCCTGTTTCTTTTTTATAGTAACTCATGGACATAAGGGTGAAACTTGTGGGTTTAAAGTAACAACTACTGTAACTACCACTAATGAAAGATGTATAGTTTAAAGTAATTCAAAGACGTGTAGTCAACCGCTATACTCTAAAGATAAGGAAAGAAGTGGGTACGATCAGTCCTGTCGGACACACACTTTATTATGGGATGTCACCCAACATTATGTCTATTCAATTTTGTTTTTTCATGTGTAAATTTTTTTTTTTTTTGAGAAAAGAAATCATTTCTCCCTAAATTTGACCGCACAACTCACTTTAGTAATTTAATTTAACGGATATTTATTTTCTCCCTAAACAACTTTTAAATTAATTAAATACCACCTTATACATGCAATACCAATTTCATAATTGGAAGGTGCTATACATGCGCATCACATAAGCGTCACCTCAATAACACGTCATTAACACATCAGATAGTCTCTCTTTTCTTTTCTTTTTCTTTCTCCACCTTTCTTCTTCTATCAACAACAATGGCTATCTTTCTTCTTCTATCAACAACAATGGAACTCCAAAAATCTGGAAAAATAAAACTAAATCACTCAACAATTAACCAATCCCAGATAGAAGGAGATTTTGCTCTAAAAACAAAAAGTGAAACTGGGTTTAGAGATTTTGCTCCAAAAAATGAATTTAGTATTCCCCAAATTTGTTCCCTCTCCTTTAAATTATACCAATTTTGTTTTGACACAAATAAAATTTGTGGGTCCTGTTTTTTATTTTTTCTTCTCTTTATTTTGTTGTCTTTGCTAATAATACCATCTTCTCCATTGTCAGAACATGAGAGCTCGGATAACAATGTCACAAAAGGAGGATTAAACGCTTCCTGGAGCTCCCACAAGTATTGGTTTCGCATTCCCTTCTTCTTTTGCTTGATCCTTCCCTAGTTTCAATCTCCATGGCTTCCACTTTAGCACAAACAAACAACTTCAAACAATTTTCATTAGTCTCCAAACAGTAATACCCAGATGATTAAAATACATATTTAGCACAAACAAACTTTAGCACAACAATACAGATCCGAGATTTTCACTTTAGAACTTGTTTCAGATCAATCAGCATACAACTTCGAATCCCACCTCCACACCGTCCCTAATCAGTTTCCAAATAATAAGTAACCACTTGCTTTTGAAAAATTCAGAATCAAAATACGACTTCAAAGTCCCAGCAGAGAATGTCATACCCTAGCTCTTTGATTCAATTTCTACTTAAACCAGATCTGTAATAATGCTCAACTTGGTATTCGATTTTCAATCATAGAGTCACAACCAAAACTTGAATAGTCATCACAATGTGAATTATGAATTCTTTTTGGACTTCGGTGTTTTATTTGGGAATGGGTCGGGTTGGGAAAATTGGGAAGAAACGGAGGGCGTAGTGGGGGCGAAGAAGAAAGGGATTAGGAAAAGATTAGAGATTAATTAGTGTATAAAAATACATGTCAGGAAAAGGAAAAATATGAAAAGAAATTAAATAGATTCTGACGTGTCACTTTTTTTTAATATTTACACGCTTTGATTTTTTTTTTGCCACGTCAGCATAGGAGGTGGTATTAATTTCACTTCATACTAGATAAGGGGGTATATAATTACAAGTTAAGTTTAGTTGCTAAAATGAGTTGTGCGGTCAAATTTAGGGGGCAACGATGTATTTTCTCTTCTTTTTTTTTTCGAAAAGCAAGATGTATATGTACCATTGTATACGGTAAAAATCTAGTTATCGTTTGTCCGGTGCAAACCGAGGGCGATAAAGATAGAAGGCAAGCAATAGCGCTTGATCGGAAGAAGTTTGAAGAAAATCGTTGGGTCCGATTCAACCGGGAGTAACTCCTTATCGCAATTGGTCCGGTTCCTCCATGGCCAAGTTGATCGTAACCGTTTGTCCGGTTCAAACACAGCGGAATCAGTCGTGGCCGTTAGCCCGGTTCTTCATGACAGTTTCCTTCGATCGTGGCCGTTGGTCCGAGACCGCTTATTCGCCGCCACGTGTGGAGATCGTGTTGCCACCTGACAGTCGTACGGGTGTCAGACCGTACGATCCAACCTTGTCCATATTAGGTTTTCTTTATCCTAAAAGTGCTCCATGATTACGATGAAGGGCCCATAGAGGAAAACTATAAATAGGGGCATTTCCTTACTTTTAGGGGTTAGCTCATCATCTGAAAAACATTGTATTTGATTATATTGAAGCCTTCTCCTTTTTTCTTCTCACCTTTTCTCTGACTTTGGTCCGGTTTACAGTTCTAAATACATAGAATTGTATTGTCCAAATATCATACGGAAATATATATATATATATATACACATTAGTTTCTTAGCTTAAACCCACAATATTAACATATTAACCCAAATCATAAGCATACTGATTTTCATACTCCTACGTCGCACATAGGCAAATTTACACATACATTCTTCATTTATCTAAAAATAGATTAAAGTGTCACATATCTTATACCAAATTCAGCTTATTATCCAATTTCGGGGTAAAACAGTTTGGCGCCCACCGTGGGGCATTGGATAATAGTGGTCTTTGATCTCGGTTGCAACTCATTCGTCTAAAGATTTCAGTTCTCTTGTTCGTCTCTGTGAAAACGGACAAAATGGCAAAAGGACAACGGTCACGTCAACAACGAGATTGTGACCGAAAATGAGAACATGGCTACTGTGATTACCTAATCCCGTTTACCCGAATTCCGTCGATTCGAGGGAGGGCCTCAACCGACAAAATACCGTGAACCAGGAGAACGCCGCCCAGCCGGCCACCGATCCTTTAAATACTCTCAATTCTGTCACTTTGTCCCGGGCACAAGGCCAGAAAGTGCCAAATATCCCGGATGATATTAACTTACGTCTTATTTTTGAAATGTTGCAGGAGCAAAGAGCAGCTATTGCCGAACAAGGAGTAGCAATAGCCCAGTTGCAGAGCAAGAAGGATGAAACGACTCCGGAGAAGAATAAGGGTGTTGCCGAACCCCGGAGAGAAGAAGTCCGAATGGTCGAGAGCAATGGATCCGGAGCTGGCTCGTCCACCGAGGTATTGAGAATGCTCGAAACATTGGCAAAGCGGGTAGACTCAACCGAGAAAAGGGTGGAGATCTATAACTCTCGGGGGACTAGATCCCGGGGCTCCGCCCATTGGGAAGGGACCGATTCGAAGAGGTACATTCAAGCCTTTTCCTCCGAGCGCGGCTCCTAAGTTGATCCCAAAGAGGTTCAAAATGCCGGGACATCCGTAAATATGATGGCACAACGGATCCTCAGAACACGTGACCTCGTACACCGTGCACATAAAGGGCAACGATGTCGAAAAAGACGAAATTGAATCCGTGTTGCTGAAAAAGTTCGGGGAAACGCTGTCAAAAGGGGCATTGACTTGGTATGACCATCTTCCCGAGCATTCACTCACGTCCTTCGAAATGCTCGCGGATGCGTTCATAAAGGCTCATGCTGGTGCCAAAAAGGTCCAGGCCCGTAAGGCGGATATTTTCCGGATAGCCCAAAGGGATGACGAGTTACTGCGGGAGTTCGTCAATCGTTTCCAAAGGGAACGGATGGAACTCCCTCCGGTTCCGGAAGAATGGGCAGCACAAGCATTCACCAAAGGGCTTAATCCCCGAAGTTCGACGGCCTCGTTCAAACTAAAGGAAAATTTACGGAATACGAGGGCCGTGACTCGGCGTACGTGCACAACGTATACGAGTCTAAGATTCGGGTGGAGGATGATCGCTCGAACTTCCTCCGGTCCGTGAACCTAAGTAAAGGATCCGAGAGGTCTAGAAGAAATTATGACCCGGAGATACGGCCATCGAGGGAAAGATACCGCCATATTCTCAATCGTAGAAAACGAGCTTCGACGGAGGAGAAGTCGAGGTCTGGTCCCGGTCAATTCTCCAGCAGAGGAGATAGAAGAACCGAGCGTCCATCAAATAGCCGAGGGTTGTCGTTTAGAAGTGATGCCGGATGTTCGGCAACTAACAAGGACCCACCGAGGATATCAGAATATAACTTTAGTGTCAGCATCTCGGACCTTGTCTCGGCCATAGGTCGCATTCCAGAAGCAAGGTGGCCGAGACCATTGAGGTCGGATCCCGGCCAACGGGATCCGAACATGATATGCGAATACCATGGAACTCATGGTCATAGGATTGAAGACTGTCACCAATTAAGAGAAGAGGTGGCTCGTTTTACCGAAAACGGGCACCTTCGTGAATTCTCGAGCGAGCGGGCCAAAACCCATTACAAGGAAAGAGAGTCGAACAAACGGATTGAACCGGCAGAGCCTCAAAGATATAATCAACATGATAATCGGGGGACAGATGCTCCTAGTAGGGTAGGTCAGATGAAGCGCGCCAAGGTTTCCATTGTTCGTGAAAAGCGTAGCCGGGATTACATATCCGAGGGTTCCGTCACTTTCAGCAACGAGGACGCAGAGGGCATTATACAACCGCACAACGATGCGTTGGTAATTTCTATTCTCGTTTTTAAATCACAAATTAAACGTATTTTAATTGACCCAGGTAGCTTGGCCAACATCATCCGGTGGAGAGTGGTTGAACAATTAAAGCTACTCGACCAGATCATACCGGTAGCCCGGGTGCTCAGTGGGTTCGATATGGCGAGCGAAACTACGAAGGGTGAGATTTCCTTGCCGGTCAACATTGACGGCACCATCCAGCAGACGGTGTTCTATGTAATTGAAGGGGATATGAAATACAACGCATTGCTGGGTAGACCGTGGATACATAGCATGAGAGCTGTGCTATCGATGTTACATCAGCTACTGAAATTCCCGACACCGGAGGGGTAAAACCATCCGGGAGAACAACTCGTAAAGAAGAGAGATGTTCGCCGTCGAAGAATCATCACCCCTACTCAAAAAGCCGGATCAAAAGGAAGAATTAACCGGGGACAAGGATTCCAAATAGCAATTAGCGTTCACGAGTCTAGCAACGGAGCAAAAGAGATTAGACCCGGGGCACGAAGAGGACGACTTCAACATACCTAGATCATTCGTCTTGCCGGATGAGTCGGATGCGACAAAATCTATAGTGGAGGAGCTGGAGCAAGTCATCTTGTTTGAATATCTACCGGATAGAAAGGTATACCTGGGCACGGGGTTAACCTCGGAGCTCAGGAACAAGTTAATTAAATTTATTCAAGCTAATGCCGATTGTTTTGCATGGTCGCATATAGATATGACAGGTGTACCACCAGAAGTAACAACTCATAAGCTTAGCCTCGACGGGAGATTTCCCCGGAAGTAAACGGAAGCCTATGGCAGTAATCAAAGCATGCCTTCGTGAAAGGATGAGGTAACAAAGCTTTTAAAAATAGGCTCTATTCGGGAAGTAAAATACCCGGATTGGCTGGCTAACGTAGTGGTGGTGCCGAAAAAAGGTAATAAATTTCGAATGTGCGTTGATTATAAGGACCTAAACAAAGCATGCCCGAAGGATTCATTTCCAATGCCCCACATCGATAGAATGATCGATGCGACGGCCGGGCATGAGATGTTAAGTTTTCTCGATGCTTACTCCGGTACAACCAAATTCGGATGCACCCGGAGGATCAAGAGAAAACATCTTTCATTACCCGATACGGGACTTATTGCTACAATGTCATGCCTTTCGGATTAAAAAATGTCGGGCAACCTACCAACGCCTAGTTAACGGGATGTTCGAAGAACAAATAGGAAAAACAATGGAAGTTTATATTGATGACATGGTTGTTAAGTCCCTGGAAACAGAGGACCATTTAAAACATTTGCAGGAAACCTTTGACGTGTTCCGAAGATATAACATGAAGCTCAATTCGGAGAAGTGTGCTTTTGGTGTCCGGTCGGGCAAATTCCTCGGTTTCATGGTGTCAAATCGGGGAATCGAGATTAACCCGGACAAAATCAAAGCAATCGAGGATATCGAGGTAGTAGATAATGTCAAAAGAGTGCAGAGACTTACTGGGAGGATAGCGGCACTGAGCCGGTTCATATCAAGGTCTTCAGACAAGAGCCACCGTTTCTTCTCCTTACTCAGGAAGAAGAACGACTTCACTTGGACACCGGAGTGCCAGAAAGCCTTACAAGAATTAAAAGAGTACTTGTCCAGCCCCCCTTTGTTGCATACACCGAAAGTGGACGAGCAGCTTTTTCTCTACCTTACCGTGTCCGAGGTAGCGGTAAGTGGAGTTTTGGTCCGAGAAGATTCAGGTACGCAATTTCCCATTTATTATGTGAGTAGAACCTTGGGGGATGCGGAGACCCGTTATCCCCACCTTGAAAAATTGGCATTAGCACTGGTAAGCGCTTCTAGAAAGCTCAAACCTTATTTTCAATGCCACCCAATATGCGTAGTGACCACTTATCCATTAAAGAACATCTTGCACAAACCGGAATTATCGGGCAGGCTAACTAAATGGGCTGTAGAGATAAGCGGATATGACATTGAATATAAGCCTCGGACAGCCATCAAGTCCCAAATCTTAGCCGACTTCGTGGCAGATTTCACCCCGGCCATGATCCCCGAGGTTGAGAAGGAACTCCTGCTAACCTCGGGGAAAGCCTCGGGTATTTGGTCATTACACACGGACGGAGCCTCGAACCTTAGAGGTTCCGGGCTTGGGATTGTCCTTAAAACCCCCGCCGGAGATGCGATCCGGCAATCCATTAGAACAGTTAAATTAACTAACAATGAAGCCGAGTATGAGGCTATGATTGCGGGGATCGGAATTAGCTCGGAGTATGGGGCCGAAGTAATTGAAGCAAAATGCGATTCTCTCCTGGTTGTTAACCAGGTGAATGGCGTCTTCGAAGTCAAGGACGAACGGATGCAAAGGTATCTTGAAAGGGTCCAGGTCATACTTCACCGATTTAAAGAATGGACCATGCAGCATGTACCGAGGGAGCAGAACTGCGAGGCCGATGCATTGGCCAGTTTGGGGTCTTCAGTCGAAGGGGAAGAAATTAACCCCGGGACTGTGGTGCACTTGATGAATTCGGCAATAGAGAACGGACATGCTGAAATAAACACGATGGGTTTAACTTGGGATTGGCGCAACAAATACATCGACTATTTGCAAGATGGAAAGCTCCCCAATGACCCAAAGGAATCACGGTCACTAAGGGCAAAACAACACGGTTCGCTCGGTGGATGGCCATTATACCGACGGTCTTTCTTCGGTCCCTTGGCCAAATGTTTAGGTCCTGGTGAAACCTAGTACGTGATGAGAGAAGTACACGAGGGGACTTGCGGCAATCACTCCGGTGCGGAAGCCTTAGTCCGAAAAATCATCAGAGCGGGTTATTACTGGAACCAGATGGAGGAAGATTCAAAGAATTTTGTCCGGAAGTGTGATCGGTGTCAAAGACATGCCCCGATGATTCACCAGCCCGGGGAGCTACTGCACTCGGTGATATCACCCTGGCCCTTCATGAAATGGGGGATGGACATCGTTGGTCCATGGCCATGGGCACCAGGTAAGGCCTGTTTTATTTTGTTTATGACTGACTATTTCTCAAAATGGGTTGAAGCGCAGGCTTTCGAAAAAATACGAGAAAAGGAAGTTATTGACTTCATATGGGACCACATTATTTGCCGGTTCGGCATTCCGGCCGAAATTACTTGTGACAACGGCCCCCAGTTCGTCGGTGGCAAAGTCAATGATTTCCTCGAAGGGTTGAAGATCAGGAAAATTGTGTCAACTCCGTACCACCCGTGTGCGAACGGACAAGCAAAATCTACGAACAAAATAATAATTCAGAATCTGAGGAAGAGACTTGAAACATCAAAGCATCACTGGAGGGAAATATTACCGGAGGTGCTGTGGGCTTACAGAACCACATCAAAATCAAGTACGGGGAAACACCCTTCTCGTTGGTCTACGGGACCGAAGCCCTCATTCCGTAGAAGTCGGTGAGCCCGGCCTCGATTTAGTTACACCGAGGGGTCAAACGAAGAGGCCATGGCCGTAAAACTCGATCTCACGGATGAGCTACGCGAAAACGCGCTAGTCCGTATTGCAGCCCAGAAACAGAGGATGGAAAGGTACTATAACCGGAGAGCTAACTTCCGACATTTCCAAATTGGGGACTTGGTGCTTCGAAAAGTTACCTTGAACACCAAGAACCCCAACGAGGGAAAAAATCGGGCCCGAACTGGGAAGGGCCATACAAGGTGACCGAGATAACGGGCAAAGGGTCCTATCAGCTGGAATCCATGGACGGACAACGGTTGCGCAATAACTGGAATGTGGCTCATTTGAAGAGATACTACTGTTAAGGTATGGACTCTTTTATTTTATTCGCTTACCTTTTCTTTTTTGCAGGGAGCCGAGTGCCCGACGTAGTTAACTTGCTAGGTCTGAAAACACGTGTTGCACTCTTTTCCTTGGTCCGATTTTGTCCCAAATGGGTTTTCCGACAAGGTTTTTAATGAGGCAACAAGTACAACGTGTTACTAAAAGAGAGGGAGTATAAGTACCCGGATATTCGGGGCAACACCCTACGAGTGGGGGCTTGATAGTGCTTACCCGACTTCACAGTTCGAATAAGCACTAAGGGGCTATGGTACCCACATCTCAATTTATTCCGATTAGTTGGAAACGGAAGAAGTCCAACAACGGACACTGCTGGGATCTCATGGAGCGGACCACCGGCATTACATTCCGATGTAAGGACCAAACGATCAAAAGCGAATCGTGTCCCCCCTAATATTTACTATGGCAAGAACCAATGCCGGACCTTCTGTATTAGGTTTTGATGTAAGGACCAAACGATCAGAGCGAATCGTGTCCACTTAGAATTTGCCACGGCAAAAAACAGAAGGAAACGGACAAAGTCCTCATATGATGTACAAGTACTTGGAGTTTATTGAAAAATCAAATTATTACATTTCGGATTTATCTTCCTAGTAAAGCACATTGCCCCGAAAATCGGGCACCATTTTATCCGTATACTCGATTTCGGGCATTACAGTCGAAATACGATAAAGGCAACAAGGTCATAGTAAGCCGAGCCTAAATCTTAATACCCCGAACGGGGACCACACATTTAATCCGGTTGCAGCAGAGATTCAGGTGCCCGAACCTAATCAAAGATAAATGAATAGCCACAAAATATCGGCCCTAAAAATGCCTAACGTGATTCGGAGACGTCTGAATTCACAAAGCATAAATAAGTCCCGCGGGCAAACCTCTCTATTCGACTCCCGGATAAAACACACCGGATGAGATGAAAACTCTATGTATATCGAACAAGTCCGAAAGCGACTCCGATGTCCACTTATCCTCGGAAAGAATCGGCAGTTTGGACAAGAATCATAACAAACATTCAAACAAAAGAATGGTCAACAGAAAGGATACGCTTTTTATATATACAAATCTTTTACACTTGAAATTTGGGAAAGTTCAAAATACTATAAAGGCAAAACAAAGGATAATACAAGCCCTGGCCTATCCGGTATGGCTGGAACCAGAATGCTCGGACTCTGTCCGTTCAGAGTCTTCGGAGTCGGAATCAAGAGCTCTTTTTGCTTCTTCTTCGGTTCTTCTAGCCTCTAGAATAAGGGCTGGGAGATCAGTAAAGCCACGCTCGGCTTCCTCCAGGGTAATCCTCCGAGACCTCCACCGCTCATGCTCTACCACAACCGTGGAGTAGGCCTCGACAGCTTCCACACTTTTCAGAGCTTCTGCCAAATCGGCTTCAGCCCGGGCCAGCTTAGCCAATAACCCGTTCCTCTCTTCATCAAGAATACTCCGGTTTTGAGTGGCCGACTCAAGCTCGATTTTGAGAAGATCGTTAGCCTCAACCGTCTCCTCAAGTCGGGTCTTTAGTTCATCGCATATTCGGGCCCTGTCTTCAGCTTTTTGCTCGAATACCCTCATTCTCTCCTCATATTTGGCACTCTCGGATTCAAGCCGTCGGTGCCTCTCGGCCAAATTGACGGCATCAGATTTAACCGAGTCGAGTTCCCCTCGGAGTTGGGAAATGGTGGTTTCGAGCTCGCTAAGTTTGGAAGAAAATCGAGTGTTGTCTTGTCTAAGACCGATTTTCTCTTCCTCCAGAAGCCGGTTCCTCTCCACAATCCCGGCTAATTCATCCTTTAGCCGAAGGTTCTCAGCCTTCGTTGCATCGAGCTCGGGCTGAAGGTTTGTGAGGGCCACTGCTCGGCTCAGCTCATCTTCCTTTACTTGCAAAAGATGCTGGAATTTCTCCGTTTCTCGACCTTGGGCATCCAGCTGGCCTCTAAGGTCATCAACCTCTTGCTGGACACGGATGAAGGCTTCGTTAATAAGCACCACACTCTGTAAAAGGAGCAAAGATGTCAAGTGATGAACCAAAAACTCACATCAAATTATGTCAGGAATGGGCTGAAAGGCTTACCCGATTGCCCGCATGCATGCCTTCGTTAATAAGGCACTGCCAGGGGACTCCGGCCATCTTCCTCTTGTCCGAGTCCGAAACGAGGGGTCGAAGGTAGCTTGCCACCCCTACCGGGCGAGATAGAAAGCTGCAGTCTTCGGGAACTGTAACTACAGCCGATCTGGTCCTCCTAGGTTCCACACTAGGAGCCGGGAAGATACGCACTAGGCCTTCCCTCGCACCAGTTTCGGTGGATCGATTAGCTGACCTCGTGACTCGAGGGATAGGAAGGTGACCGAAACCCGCAGCCTCCCCGGTCGCAGGAGGAGTGTCCGAAAATATGTCATCAAGATTATCCGACCTCGGAGCAGTGGGGGTAGCCGGAACAGCACCAGCAGCCTCGGTAGAAGTAGAGGCTTCAAACCCGATAGCTGGGTCCTCGGTAGGCAATGAGCCGGTGTCCGCTGGGGCCCCAGTACACTCGGTGCCGACTCGCATCTTGTCCCGGCCTTCGGCGTAGCTGATTTACAGTCCGATCTCCTCGGTCTTTGCAGGGGAATCTCCTCGGAAGAGGCATCACCTGTAATATCAACAAACTCAATGGACCTAAGAGGTGTTGGGTAAAGTATTTCTTCCCCACCTGGTAGCTGAGCCGAAGCGGAGGGTCCTTCCTCGGCTGAAGGGGGTGGAACTGTAACTTCCTCCTCCGGGACCGACTCAAAGGTTGGGGCCACGCCGACCCGGCGAATGATCACATCGGACTCTTCTTCATCTCTCAGAGACCGGACGACGCTCCTAGCCCTTTTTCTTGGTTTCTCTCCTTTATCCGAGGGCTTCCTTCGTCTTTTGGCAGCAGCAATGATTCGGGATGACCCGGCCGAGTCGAACGCCGGTGTCGGCACAGCTTGCTCAGTTGCAGTCCCGGGTCTGGGATTTACTGAGCCCTTCGGTAAACCTGCAATCGAAGGGGTTATGGATATAAGAGTAGGCAGAAAATACATAATTTTCAAACTCAAAGTGGTGTTACCGTGATTTTGGGCAATCCATCGGCCACGAGATAGGATTCCCCATGTCAACCCTTCGTGTGTATGCTGATCAAGGAGCGCCTCAACCCACTCGTTCATGTATGGGACGGCCGGAGGTATCCATGCCACGGCTGTTGAAAAGAAAAGGGGGAATGTAAGCGCGAAGGATTAGATGAAGGAATATAAGAATAAATTAATGAAGGTGGGATCGAGAAACTTACGGTTGTCATTCCATTTTTTCGGGAAGGGCATGTATTCCTCCGGGATAATGTCCGAGGTCCTCACCCGAACGAAGCGCTCTAACCAGCCCGATCTCTATCTTCGTCCATTTTGGAGAAGATCGGATTCCGTCCTCGCTTGGCTAATTTTATTACGCCTCCCCGGAATCGTCTCGGGGAATAAAGGCGGATCAAATGTGTCATCGTGAATGGCTTCTTGGCGTTGTTGGCCAACAACCGGAGGCAAGCTACCGTCCTCCAGATTATCGGACCAATTTGTGCAAGAGTCACATTATAGGTCCGGCACATCTCCAATATGACCGGATCAATTGCGGGCTCGAGCTTGAGCGTGAAAGGATAAGTGTAAACATATAAAAAACCCTCCCTGTGATCGGTAATTGATTCATCCGGGCCAGGAGCAAACACCTGCACCGGACGGTTATCCCATCCGCAGTCAGTCCGGACCTGATCGAGCTTATCCTCGGTGATGGAAGAGGGGTATCGCCTTACGTCATACCCTCTATCCGCAACCAAGGAAGGCTTCTCGGCTTCAAATTCTTTATTGAAGTTGGGCTTGATCGGCACTATATCTAAAGCCGTAGGCTCGGCCACGTTTTTCCCCTTCGGCTGAGATACTAGTTCGGCTCCTTGGGAGGAAACCGATGGAATATCCCGGGAGGTGGTTTCGGTATTGCGGACATTTGTAATGGGTGAGAAAGAGGTTAAAAATTTGATAAAGGGAAGAAGGTAAGAAGATGGAAACAGCGAAGTAAAGAAAATGAAGCAAAATGGAGGGATGAGTAACGCTTCAATCAGGGAAGCAACACTTGAGTGAAACGAGTTCTTTGCAAGCAGATTTAAGCAGCAAATATGGGTGTTGAAATGATGGAATCAAAGATGGAAAGGAGGATAATGAAGAACAGAAGTGAAGAAGTAAAGAAAATGAGGTAAAATGGTGAAGATGAAGAAGTAAAAATGAAGAAGGAAGGACATCGAAGGCCTTATATAGGCATGGGTTTGGGCGGTTACAAATCCCGACCAATCGGGGAACGCCACGTGGCCCATAATTAATGAAGACGTGATTTGAAAGGACGTGCGTAACGGCGGTTGCAGAGCTCGGCCTTTCGGGGTGCGACACGTGGCAGACGGCAGAAAGAGGTGACAACTGTTCCCGCCAAAACGAGAAGATAAGAACGAGCCAACGGGATCACCGGTTTCATGATTCATCCACTTCCCGTTACTCCGGTGAGACCTCGGTCCGGAAAGTGTGGGGACTATCTGTATACGGTAAAAATTTGGTTATCGTTTGTCCGGTGCAAACCGGGGGCGATAAAGATAGAAGGCAAACAATAGCGCTTGATCGGAAGAAGTTTGAAGAAAATCGTTGGGTCCGATTCAACCGGGGGTAACTCCTTATCGCAGTTGGTCCGGTTCCTCCATGGCCGAGTTGATCGTAGCCGTTTGTCCGGTTCAAACATAGCGGAATCAGTCGTGGCCGTTAGCCCGGTTTCTTCATGACCGTTCTGATCGTGGCCGTTGGTCCGGTTAATCAGTTATTCGCTCGCCACGTGTGGAGATCGTGTTGTCACCTGACAGTCGTACGGGTGTCAGACCGTACGACCCAACCTTATCCATATTAGGTTTTCTTTATCCTAAAAGGGCTCCATGATGTATGAAGGGCCCATAGAGGAAAACTATAAATAGGGGCATTTCCTTATTTTTTAGGGGTTGGCTCATCATCTGAAAAACATTGTATTTGATTATATTGAAGCTTTCTCCTTTTTTCTTCTCACCTTTTCTTTGACTTTGGTCCGGTTTACAGTTCTAAATACATAGAATTGTATTGTCCAAATATCATACGGAAATATATATATATATATATATATATATATATATATATATTAGTTTCTTAGCTTAAACCCACAATATTAACATATTAACCCAAATCATAAGCATACTGATTTTCATACTCCTACGTCGTTCATAGGCAAATTTACACATACATTCTTCATTTATCTAAAAATAGATTAAAGTGCCACATATCTTATACCTCATCTACAAATTCAACTTATTATCCAATTATTCTTTTATTTAAAAATTCTAACGGCAGAAAACCGAAGTGGACGGCGTTTGAAAAATATTTTATGTAATCATCAGCTACGACATATGGTTAATAGTCACGTTTTAGTTTATTCAATTGTTTTTTTTTTAGTTTTTTTTTAGGTGACAACAAGTGTTCGGCTGTCCCCATGACTTGATTACTTAAATCATAAATGACATGCCTGTTGTCAACGGCATCATTTTCCCTATCCTACATCTCCTTTCTCAAGTTCCAGCTGTAATATATCTTTTTTTGATTTTCCATTCAGTGTACGGTATCCGCATTGGGTCCGACTAATCCGAATTTGTGCCGGATAGTCCCACATTGGAGGGTAAATCACTCCCTGACAAGAGTGACTCCATACTCAAAGAGCTCAAACTCGAGACTTTTTGGTTAAGGATGGAGTAGTACCAGCCATTACACCACAACCCTGATTGTTTCAGCTGTAATACATCAAAAAGTGTAATTGGAGTGAGATCTTGTTGCCAATGGAGTGAAAATCTGGATATTGTTTCGATTTCTCAAATCTCACTTGCTGCGATGAACCCACGAGATAGTGCCATAGATTGAAAAAAATGGTGCGATTAGGAATTCTTTTTAAAAAAAAGTGATCCTCTTTTCATGTATTATTGGTTAGTGCAAAGATTAAACATGTTCTTTTTGGTGTATTTTCAAAATAATATTGCGATATTTTCAAAATGTCGCACCCCAATTGAAGTTTGGTGAGTTTTTCCTATTCTATTTGTTAAAGATGTTCGTTTGCGCTGGCTGATGCTAATTTTGTAATCCGAATACTGTGATGTTATAATTTATCGGAAATATGAACCCTGATTGAAATTGCCGACTAACATGATTTATTTTCTATCTTTGAAAATATAATTTTTGCTTGAATGTAGTTGAAATTTAAGGTTATGGTAACATTCTGATGAAAATCAATCTTGCTGCAAAGTAGGTATTGAATTTTAGATTGAAATATTAATTAGATGATTCTGCAAATGGGTTCTCAATTTTGCTAGTAAAATGCTAAAAATTGAGGTGATGGGGTAGAATAGGGAAAAATAAGTGAAAGAAAGAGGAGGTGAAATGAAGATAAAGAGAGAGAAGGAACACTGGCTGGTTTTACTACCATAACCATTCTTCAGAGACTCGTTACTCCCAGTAACGTTTTAAGGTTAAGGGCATCTCCAATTCATTGTATCATTTTTTTTTGGCAAAATACATCAAAACCCCCCTAAACTATACCCGAAAAGTCATTTTCACACTTAAACTATCGTGGCGACCCATTACACACCTAATATATGAAAAAGTGATATTATTTGCTCCCTGAGAGCTGATGTGGCATAAAATGTAAAAATAACTAAAAAATAAGCGCGTTTTAATTAAAATTAATTCATTTTTCTTTTTTTTTAATACCAAATTTATATTTTTTTATCCCACCCTCACCCCCAACCCCCCCACCCGTCCTTTCTTCTTCATTTCCCCACCCCTTCCCCCACCCGTCCCTTTCTTCCAACCCCACCCATCCGTTTTTCTCTCTTCTCCTCATTTCCTCCATAACCCAAAATGGAAAGTTCAAAAAAAAAGAAAACCTCCAAAACCCCATCCTACCCCAAATCCACAACCAATGCCAGCACCTAAACAAAATATCCAATTTCAATTTTTTTTTGCATCAGTACATGAAAACAAGCCAAAAAAAGAAAAGAACAAATTTCATCAAGCTATTTTCAAAGAAAAAAAAATGGCAAGGACTGCTCGTCCTCCCCGTCACTGCGAGAGCTCTCTTTCATAATGCTTGTCTCTCTCTTTGTGTAGATTATTGGTTATTTGGGTGAATATTTAAATATATGAGCAGTTGGATGCAAGAGAGCATTTTGAATTTAATTTGTATAGCTTGAATTTTCTAGTGATTGAAATGATATTAGTGGTGGGTTTGAAGGTGGGTGATTAAATATATGATCCGCGCTTTGATTCTTGGTGGTGGAGAATGGCAAGGACGAAAGGAGTGGTTCTTGCCGTTTGATGTAATAGCGGCGGTAGTGGTGGCGGATTGGTGGGGGAGGAGGGGATAAAGAAGAATGGGAGGGGGGGAGGAGGGAAAGGAAAAAAATATAAAATTAAAAATTAAAGGATTTTTTGACGTGGCGGCGCGTGATCGACGTGGCTGTGTGGGGAGAGAGTGTGTACACTCTCACAATTACACCGGTCATATTATATAAGGAGCAAATAATATCACTTTTTCATATATTAGGTGTGTAATGGGTCGCCACGATAGTTTAAGTGTGAAAATGACTTTTCGGGTATAGTTTAGGAGGGTTTTGATGTATTTTGCCTTTTTTTTTATCAAAATGGTGCAAATTAACTCCAACCCATTGCATTAATTTTTATACCAAAAAAAGAATATTCCTTTTATATTCTTCTCTCTCTTCTATATTATATTATTTTCTTTTACTTAAATTTTATTTTTTAATTTCATAAAACAAATATTTTATTTTTTTCTTTTTTACATATCCATCCCATGTAATTCATAATCCTTTGTTATATAACCATTTAATATAAAATTATTTTATACCATAAATTTTTAAATAATATAGATTGTAAGCAAATATTATACGTTATACATATTAATAGATAATTCAAATAAAAGTGAACTCATTGATAAAATATAATTAAATAAATACTACAATAAGGTAGAATTTATTTTAATTTCTACATGTATATTCAACTTCCATGATTAGTACATTGCTCCCATAAATGCTCTATTAATGCATTACGAAGTGCAAAATGAGCATCTTTGTTCTTAATTTTTTTGTGTCGAACTAAAAATTGTTCAAATCGGTAATTTTCATCTACTACATTTTTACTGTTGGAGTTGGACCTTCCCAAGCATCTTGAATTGGTGCATTAAGATCACGTTCATCCTCGATCATCATGTTGCGTAGTATAATACATGTAGTTAATATATCATGCAACACTTCTTTTCTCCAAAAACGCGACAGCATATTATTAACAACATATTATATTTTATATTTGTACTTTTCATTTTTGTGATGGTTATATTTTTTTTGTACAATTATAAGTTATAATAAAATTAACTCACAATTTTATATAAAAATAATATATACGAAAATTAGTTTATAAAACTTACACTCCAAAATTAATATTTAAAATTAATATTATAAGATATTACATAAAAAATAATTAAGTATATTAGGAATCTAAATGTAAAAATTAAAATTTATAATATGTTAAATTAAAAGTGTTATATAATAAAAAAATAAAAAAATATTAATGAATAGTGGTGTAGATGAATAGGTATATTAGGAATCTAAATGTAAAAATTAAAATTTATAATATGTTAAATTAAAAGTGTTATATATTAAAAAATAAAAAAAATATTAATGATTAGTAATGGTGTAGATGAATAGGTATATGAGGAATCTAAATGTAAAAATTAAAATTTATAACATGTTAAATTAAAAGTGTTATATAATAAAAAATAATAATAAAATATTAATGAATAGTAATGGTGTAGATGAATAGTGTTGCACCAAATTTGGTGCAACACTATTCATGCACCAAAATGGTGCAAAAAATAGTGTAAGGTTGGAGTTTCCAAACACCATTTTTTGCACCAAAATATCATTTGGTGCAAAAAATGGTGCAAGGTTGGAGATGGCCTAAGTCGTTACCTGTAGGAACATTTCTTACATCCGTTTAATTCCTCTACCGTTAGTTTTAGTCGTTTGAATTTTTTAATAAAATAATACATAAAAGTTACTGACAAATACGTTTATTCTATTTTGGTAAAAGTTCAGAAAACTGTATTATTTTTGTTAAATATTCTAAATATTGGATTATTGAGTTAAAAAATTCCAAGCATTCATTATTTATGTAGCTAATACAAAAAAAGTGTTTTCTCCTTTAATTGTACATCAACATCATTTGGAATATGTATGAGGTTTTACAGCTTATTGAGATTAATGCGTATAATTAAAGAAGGTGATATATTTTAAGTGGTGAATTTATCTACGTAATGGGTATATGAGAACACCCGCAATTTTTTTTTCTTCAAAATTTTAAGTTGAAAGTATATAATAGAAATACTTTATCACATATTCAAATGCTCAATAGAAACATGTCGTAATTTGAGTGTCTAAATTAAAATTTACTGATAATTGATGTTCGGCCAAAAATACATATATTTACCCATTGTTGTCTCACATTTTAATATTTTTAATCATTTTTTGAGTACTATTATATTGTGTTGTGCTTAATATTATATTCTTAATGTGTAGGAATAAAATAGTGTGAAGATGAAGAGATTCGGAGGAAAATTAAACAAAAAGCGAAAGACAAAGAAAGAAATACAAGAGACAAGTGGTAGACAAGGAGGGGACATAATCATTTTTCAATTGTTAAGGAGTGTATTACACTTTGAAATAACAATTACAAAGAATGAAGAAACATACCTGGCAGAACGTGAAAAGAAGAATGGAAAAGAACTTTGGCTTCAGTTGCTGTGCACACGCGTCGCTGTAGCACCGCGAGACTTTACTGTCTCTGAATATTTTCTGATCGACGCGGGTGCAACGCGAACCGCTAAGTTTTTCCTGTTCGAGTTGGATTTGGTTTTTAAAAGCCCAAGCCTTTTGGTACCTTATAAATACATATTCTACAGGGTTTTTACATAACTTTGGATAGCTTGAAACCCTTAGTTCATAATTTTGGACCTAGAGAGAGCTTGGAGCCGCCGTGGAGGCCATAGTTACAGGGTTTTATCTTCTCTTCTCTGTAACACTTATTTTGATATTTTTATTCGGATGATTTGTTGTTTTTCCTCCATGTCTATGTGGAGCTAAACTCTTTAGTTCTAGGGCTTTGACACAAACATGAAAATTGACGTTTGATTATCGTTTCTATCTATTGATTTTCTATCTTTGGGTTATTTATTTATTCTTGGTCTTAATTGTTTGATTACTTGATCACTAATTGAACACTATCGTGGTGCGGGAATTGGACTTGAGAAAGGGAATTCACGCACGTAATAAGAATAAATAGAGTTTGTTCGATTTAATCGTTTCGCTACTGAGGATAGAGATATACCCTTTAGCCCTACTTAGTTGAATACGGAGAAATAAATGCGTTCTTGTTACCTCGACGACCATAGAGATATAAGCGTTATAGTAGCATCTACAGGCTTGTGAGTAGTTCGAGAGAATATCATAAAGTTACAATTAACCCGTCAACTAGTAACCCATAGGTAGAACGATTTGAAAACGCAACTGGATTATTAGTGGTCGTCATAACCCTAGATCTATCTCTTCTCCGATAAAAATCCGCTCTTTCTTGGTTGAAGTTCATTATTTGCTTTCTTTTAGTTTTAGTTAGTTTATAAATATAATCTTGAGATTTTACTTCTTGTTTAGATAATTAGCATTAGTTTAATTTAGTAAACAGTTAATCATAAGTCCTGTGGGTACGATATCTGGACTTAAAAATCCTATATTACTTGTACGACCGCGTATACTTGCGTGTGCGTTTGGGAGCAACAAGTTTTTGGCGCCGTTGCCGGGGACTTAGAAATTAATTGTTTATCTAGATTAGACTTTTTTTTTTTTTTGTCTATTCAATTTTTTTATTTTTATTTTGTTTAATATTCTGGTATTCTTCTTGACATGGCATCTTTGAACGAAAATTTATCGAGTGTTGGGTATTCATGTTTTAATGATTTTTGTGCACTTTGTGGAGGACCCCACTTATGGAAAAATTGTTCTAAAATTTGGCGCATACGGGATGTGATGTGTGATCCTTCTAAATTCTATGACTGGAACTTTTGTAACCAGTGTGGTGGTCAGTGGAAAGAGTGTCCTAAGTGTTGTTCTAGTCTCTCAAGTGATTTTCACAAAGTGGATGTTGTGAGTGATACTTGGCTATTGGTTCGAGCTCACCGATTAGATGTATGGGGGGATTATCTTGATGAAATTACAAGTGATATGACATACTTCATGAAAGAAAGAACAAAGCTCAGACAAGAGATAGACCAATTTGGCTCAGACATCTATGACCTGCAGCTCAAATAAATAAAAAGGTTGAGGCGTCTGATGCCCAACCACCAATTGTTGTGGATACTGGCCAACTTGTGGAGCAAATAGAGGAATTCCAACCATTCAATCAGATCCTTGTTGATGATGCCTATGTTGAGGAAGTGTATAAAAGTGAGGATGTCAGAAATAATGCGCTTTTTTAGAGTTGGGGCGTGTTGGTCCTCATTCTAAACATTTTTCTACATTATGTTTGGTTGGCGACATGAAAATTGAGCTCTCCACGCCGGTGAAGATGTGTATAGATGAGGAATAAGAGCCTTACATCCTAAAATTTGCCACACCAAAGAGACAAAATGACATTCCTCACTTAAGGGCCAAGAAGTGCAAGATGCGACACCTATTGCTTGGTTCTTTTATTTTCACACCGCCGCCCTGAGGAGCGGAGCGTAAAATTTGATGCAAAATTAGGGCCGCAATTCATATCCTCGAAGTGGAGGGAAAAGTGGTGAAGTTGATTCACGTCGTGCCATGACGTTAACTAAGGCGCTTATTGGGAGGCAACCCAATGTGTAATAATTATAGATTTTTATTTTTATAGTGTCACGTTTTGTTTTGTTTTTGGTTTTGCAGATTAGGGGAAGTCTGAGTACCCAAAGTTGAAAGCTGAGGAGCATGTTTGAGCTTAAGTGTGGGGTCGTGCCGACCCTTAATGATGAGAGCATGTTGCTAGCTAGGCCCTAGAGGGCCCAGGGAGTATTTCTTGCTTTACTAGTTTTTAATTTTTCCATCTATATGCACTGAGGGCATTGCATGATTTTAAGTGTGGGGTGGGAAATACGTCCCTAGTAAGGCTGAGGATGATGATTTAATATGCCTTAGGATTTTTTATTATTATTATTATTATTAGTTTTGAGTCTTAGTGTCAAAAAAAAAAAAAAAAAAAAATCGAAAAAGATTTTTTATTTTCTGTAGTAACTTCTTAAGTCCCTCATTAGTGGCATTCATCATCCACCCCTTGGGTTTTCTTATGGCCTCGGTTCTTTCCCGAGGGGGGGCCTTTGAACCGGGTAGTTTTTTTTTATTTTTAGGATTAGTTTTTTTTTAGGAGTAGTGAAAGAGAGAGAAGAAAGCCCTTGTGACTTGTTTGATACTAGCATATTTAGGCCTGAGCTTGAGTAATACTTTCCTGTGAGTGCTTGAGTAATGAAAAAAAAAAAAAAAAAAAAGATAGTAGACTTTCGACACCTAACTCGGTTCGACTCGTATATAGCTTATTCTTATTGTGTAGTTCGTCATGATCCTATCTGTCCTAGAATAGAATTGATCCATCTTAATTGAGACTTGTGCCATGTGTGGTGAGGATTTCTTGCACATATTCCATGTTTTGCATCTTAGTCTAGAACTTGCCCTGCATGTTATTGAAGCGAAATAAAAAGTGTTGCTTTGTTTAGAAGATGATTATAGGTTTTTTTTTTTATATGTCTTGTGAATTTTAGCCTTTTCAGATATTATACCACTAGTTAGCCCTTTGAGCCTGTAGCCTTTCGTTTGTTAGCCAAATTTTTGCCTTGACCCTTTTGTTTGAATCCCTAGTTTTTGCACCCTGCTTCCTTGAGCACTGTAGCTTAGACTTCGTTATAATTGTGAAATCTGAAGAAAAAGGATGGTCAAGTGAAAAAATGGTGACCAATGATAGATGCAAAGTGATGAAAAGGCCCTCTTTGAAAGAATGTGACATGAAAAAAAAAAAAAAAAAAAAAAAAAAAAAAATTGCTTGAAAAAAAAATAAAAAATGAAGCGTTCTTGATATGATGAGAATTACTTGTGGAATAATTGATGAAGAGAGAGCTGAACAATAAAGTTAAGAGATGAAAATAATGGGTGATGAAGTTTAAAAGTGCAAAGTGCTTAGGGAAGTGTAAGTCACTATTATATAGTTTTCTTACCCGTCCCCTAGCCACCATTACAACCCGTTAAAGTCCTATTTGATTCTATTCGAGCACACTTAATTAGTAAAGATGTACATAATGCGCAAGCTTATGGTTCTTTGTGCATACATGTGAATTTCTTTGTGAGTGTAAGAGTTGTGCTTTGATGCTAAGTTCTTAAATTACATTCGATTCTTTTATTTGAGTGTGTGGACTATTTCTTCTTGTGAGGGCACTTGT
Organism: Lycium ferocissimum; assembly: GCF_029784015.1. Classification (NCBI taxonomy): domain Eukaryota; kingdom Viridiplantae; phylum Streptophyta; class Magnoliopsida; order Solanales; family Solanaceae; genus Lycium; species Lycium ferocissimum. The sequence continues at coordinate 9,623,853 of NC_081346.1, read as the reverse complement.
TTCATGATAGATAGGTGATGTTATTAGATTTCTTTGACAGAGTAGGTGAGCGAGCTTTAATTTGATGAGTTATAGTCCATCTTTGAGGTTAGGAGGTTAGAAGTTTGTTGTTTACTTGAGGTGACTTGTATACCTTGCATAATGATCAGGAAGTGTATGTTTGATGTTGTGAGTTGCTATAGGGCCTAATTTTTGGTATCAACCAAGTGGTGGTGCTCTAGGCTTGATTTATTGAGAGTGGTTTTAATGCTTACTCGAGGACGAGCAAGAGTTTAAGTGTGGGGTGGTGATGTTCGGCCAAAATGCATATATTTACCCATTGTTGCCTCACATTTTAATACTTTTAATCGTTTTTTGAGTACTATTATATTGTGTTGTGCTTAATATTATATTCTTAATATGTAGGAATAAAATGGTGTGAAGATGAAGAGATTCGGAGGAAAATTAAACAAAAAAGTGGAAGACAAAGAAAGAAATACAAGAGACAAGTGGTAGACAAGGAGGGGACATAATCATTTTTCAATTGTTAAGGAGTGTATTCCACTTTGAAATAACAATTACAAAGAATGAAGAAACATACAGCGAACGTGAAAAGAAGAATGGAAAAGAACTTTGGCTTCAGTTGCTGTGCACACGCGTCGCTGTAGCACCGCGAGACTTTACTGTCTCTGAATATTTTCTGATCGACGCGAGTGCAACGCAAACCGCTAAGTTTTTCTGTTCGAGTTGGATTTGGTTTTTAAAAGCCCAAGCCTTTTGGTACCTTATAAATACATATTCTACAGGGTTTTTACATAACTTTGGATAGCTTGAAACCCTTAGTTCATAATTTTGGACCTAGAGAGAGCTTGGAGCCGCCGTGGAGGCCATAGTTACAGGGTTTTACCTTCTCTTCTCTGTAACACTTATTTTAATATTTTTATTCGGATGATTTGTTATTTTTCCTCCATGTCTATGTGGAGCTAAACTCTTTAGTTCTAGGGCTTTGACACAAACATGAAAATTGACGTTTGATTATCGTTTCTATCTATTGATTTTCTATCTTTGGGTTATTTATTTATTCTTGGTCTTAATTGTTTGATTACTTGATCACTAATTGAACACTATATGTGGTGCGGGAATTGGACTTGAAAAAGGGAATTCACGTACGTAATAAGAATAAATAGGGTTTGTTCGATTTAATCGTTTCGCTACTGAGGATAGAGATATACCCTTTAGCCCTACTTAGTTGAATACGGAGAAATAAATGCGTTCTTGTTACCTCTGGCGACCATAGAGATATAGGCGTTATAGTAGCATCTACAGGCTTGTGAGTAGTTCGAAAGAATATCATAAAGTTACAATTAACCCGTCAACTAGTAACCCATAGGTAGAACGATTTGAAAACTCAACTGGATTATTAGTGGTCGTCATAGCCCTAGATCTATCTCTTCTCCGATAAAAATCCGCTCTTTCTTGGTTGAAGTTCATTATTTGCTTTCTTTTAGTTTTAGTTAGTTTATAAATATAATCTTGAGATTTTACTTCTTGTTTAGATAATTAGCATTAGTTTAATTTAGTAAACAGTTAATCATAAGTCTCTGTGGGTACGATATCTGGACTTAAAAATCCTATATTACTTGTACGACCGCGTATACTTGCGTGTGCGTTTGGGAGCAACAATAAATTTAAAGAATGTCGTTGTATTGTGCCGAAAAACAAATTAACCCAAAATTAATTACAAGAAGCAAGACTTTAAAACCATTAGAATTCTAAATTCTAACAATTCAGTAAGTCGAATCGTGATAATAAATCGACACTGCTGACATAATATCTTGTGTAATCCAGTGTGAACGGAAGAAAAATGATCTTGCGCGTGGACTATTTGTTCTTTTACGAGACAACACATAGTGAGGAAATCGAATGCAATTTGTTAACTTTCTCTCTCACTTATCACTGTTGAGTGCATGATGTCCATGGAGAAGACGTGAATGATACAAATCCCTCCACGACCATCTTACATATGACTGGCTGTAAATAAGTGATCGAGAGTTCCACTACTTATACCAATGAAGACCGTAATTTGTTTCAGACAAAGTCTAGATCAGACTATGACAGACAAAGAAAAAGAAAAAAAAATGCTGGAAATCACTAAATGGCAACTGTTTCTGGTATCACTAGAGGAGAGCGTTAATTACTCCAAGAGCAAACGCCAAAATTTGCAAAGTTTAACCTACCACTTTTCTTTCGTCTGTTCGGCTTTTTTTTCTTCTAGACAAGTCTTGGATACATGTCGATAGGGTTCTTCCTTTTTTGTAAGAGTACGTGTAAGTTTGTAGTTGCAGTTTTGTCTCTTTTACGTTTAAGGATTTAACTTATACAAACTGATAATGTGAATAGATTCTTAAAGTGTTAGTGTATTTTTAATCTATCATAGCAGGTCGGTATCATCAGAACATTTTTAGGTTACCAAGTTCAAATTATTATAGCGATGGACTAGTGAGTTACTTCTTGTTGTAGGTCATCTTAACCTAATAATGTAAAAAATAGTACAACGTCACTCCGGAAGTTAAACTATGTTTATTTTACTTCTTTTATTAAGAGGTTTATGTTGGTGTGAACTGCCAAAATTAACTTACGTGTTTAGTCAAAATATCAGTGTGACTGAGATGGATATTTACACAAGAGAGACAAGAAAGTGCATGTGGGTTATAGTTTATACCCACTGATTTAATACAATATAGATTTGTAGGTACAAATCATTTGATTATTCTTGGGAGAATAGTAGAAGTTGCATTCATCCAATTAAATACAGTCCAGTATTAGTCAACTAAACTGAAAATTGCAAGTAGCACCTTTGATATTCCAAGTAGCAAAAATTGTGGTCCCAAACTGGTAAACGCACTATCAACTGGATTTTGAGATGTATCTAACAACCACTTTATATTTCTACTTTTATTGCTCTCGTATGTCATGTTATATCTCAAATTGTTCTAGAACGAAAATTTTTCTTTATATTTTTTTAGCACAACCTTTAAACATATTGAGGTCAGTATAATTTAAAAAGCATGCTTTTCTTTTCTTCTACATAAGTTCAAATTAAAGTACCTTATGAACAAATTAAGCAAAAAATATGAACACCATTATTATGAAGTCGCAGATGTTGTAGTTTTCCATACAGCCATACCACGATGGGATTCACTGTTTACTTTTTTTCTAGCCCATATACATGTATTATACATTCATTATACACATATTATACATGAATATATGCATATATTTTACATTGGTCAGCTATGTTTAGTTTAAGCAATTGGGTAAGCCGATACTTAGGTTAATTCTTCATCATATTATACATTAGGTTAATTCTTCATCATATTATACATAATACATAATACATATAATATTACATAATACATAATACATATAATATTATACATAATACATAATACATATAATATACATATAAATTTTGAAGAATAACAAAAGGGCTGACTAAGTAGAACTTCTAAAAGAAGAAAATTTTTGGAGCACAAATCACTTAAAAGTACTGATGAAACGTGACTAGCTTAACTAATGGGCCTGGATTCTTCGGACCTTGGTTCATCTGGCCCTAGCTTCTGTATTTGTTCATGGGCCATGGTGAGTTTTAGCTTTAAAAGGTAGCTATTTGTGTAAGTTTTACTTTTGCTATTGCATATCTTGAGGAGCTACGAACCCTCTTCAATTATGTCAGTGGAATAATAGTATACAATTTGATTTACTATTAGCAATTTTATTTTGAAACGGACCGGCTACAAAGAAATATAATAGGGAAAACTACGTATATATACATATTAAGGAGAAATATTTACGAAACGTGACGATAGTTTTTCTTATTTACAAAACATAAAGAATAATTACAAAACTTGACAGCGTATGAATACTGTATGAAGTCAAGTATATTGTCCAGAAAATTTTATTTTTTCTCTGCAGAGTGTATGAATATAGTACGTATATTCATACAACTTTCATACACGATTCACACATATTTTTCATGCTCACCGGAAAATAGTTAGATCTGGCCGGAGCAACGAAGAAGACGAAGGGGACATTGGTTTGGCCGGAGCAACGAAGAAGAAGATCTGGCCGGAGCAACGAAGAAGAAGATCTGGACGGAGCAACGAAGAAGAAGATCTAGCCGGAGCAACGATTCATACACTTAGGGTTTTATCATCTTTCTTCATTATTCTACATTCTCCTTTCATTATGCACATTCCATCAACCCACCAGAAAGTATCAAACTCCTTATCCGCATCATTAACAACAAGAACAAACAATGGTAGGTTTCGACTCGGTTCCATCCCCTTCAATTCTGACGGATGGGCCGGAGGATGGACGGAACTAGTGGTTGTTGGAATGGGTTTTTTTGGTAGAATGTGTATGTGTATAGGTATTGTAATGTTATGTTTTGTAAATAAAAAAAATCGTCACGTTTCGTAAATATTCTCCCTAAATACGTATATATATGTAAATTACCCAATATAATATGTTCATATAAATTGGAAAGGAAGAAGTAATAACTAAGAAAATGCTGATATAATCCTGGTCATGATAAATAACTTTGTGTCACCTTTTGTATTTTATTGTTTTTTTACTTTATGTCACAGTATTACAAATTTCATGCTTCTAGATTTTTACGACAAAAAAATCCAAATGCATGAAATTTATATAATACAATCAATTAGTTCTATCACACAATTAACCTTTTTTTTTCCCCTTAAATTCTCCTTTCATTGATTTATCTATTTTCACTTTTATTTATCTAACATTCTACATTTGATAAAATATTCTACTTATATATTGACAATAACCAAATATTTTAACTATAAGGCATTGCCATTTGTAGTCTAATGGGTGAGTTTTGGTGTAACATGAATCAAATATACATTGCCCAGGCGGCTGAATTTTTATGTACTAGTTTTTGGGCACGTGCGTTGCACGTGTACCCCATATCAATTATCACAAATGTGTATAAAAAGATTAATCACAATTATACCGTAAAAACTGGTATTTGAGCCAGAATTATAAATCAAAATATATAAGAAGTTTTTGCTAGAACATATGCAATTATTAGAAAGGAATTACACTAGTATAGTACATTTTCTAATAGGTAAAATTAAATTTGAGGATCTACGCTTTGTATACCTACCCAGTTTTTACTTTTCTAATTCTTTAAATTATGATTTGATTTGATATTTCAGTAGTAATCGTGTTTTCTCTATACTTAATATTGATATGATTAAAAAGTGAGAAAATGTAAGCTCACAATTGAAGAGTATATTATGATATGCATTTAAATCCAATGAATAAGTTCAATAGTAATGATAATAAATAAATTGTCAATTTAGTTTTCCTGGATATTTGGCAATCACCTGAAATAGAATAAAAATAACACTAAATAAGAAAATTGCAGGCAAATAATCTTAACAACTCAAAAAGCATTTTTCTTGCTCTTTTGTTAATCTTTCTTAGAGTAGTTCATACTATAAATCAAATGTTTGGCCAAAAATTTAAGAAGGAAAACAAAATATTTTCAGTAGAAACTCAATTCTGATTTATAATAGAGGCAAAATCTTGCTCGCATGACTATCCGTGCAACATTATTTCATTCAAAAAGTCGGGACAAATTAAATATAAGCATACACATCAAGAATCAAATACAATAAAATTAAAGCTACAATATATACCATATAACAGTGGAGAATAATTACATTACCATAATTGCAACAAAAATTTTGACTCACCCGAATCAATCAAGACTTTGAAAATTCCACAACAGTCCAAAAATTATGCACCAAAAACACAAAAAGAGAAAAGATGAAAGCATTACATGAACAAAATGCTTGAAAATATGGTTGCAGGATGCTTTGCATCTTTTAGCCTCACTAAGATGAGTATTTATAATATTATTAGTGAAGAAGAAAAGACTGCCAAATAATAATGAGATTAATTCTTCGGCTGAATACTGACTCCTCTGTTTCTAAACTGAAACGTTTAGCAATTTATCCTAATTAATTAATCTATGATTAATTGTTCAATGCACTCTTTCAGCTTTCCTAATTATGTATAGCAATGAAAAGACTCGCACGTAATGTTGATTAATGTAATTTATTGCTGCTCTTGAATGTGTAATTAACCTTCATGTAATTTAAATAGTAGTATTTAATATTTAATATTTTTATTTACTACATTTTAATTTAGTACAAGGGTAAAATTGTAATTTGACTTTGATGATAGGAGCTTCCCACTCTTAATATAATATGATTTATATTTAAAAGATGAATAAGAAGAAGAAGAATATGAGGAAGTGTTTAATCAAACTAAGGGTTTTGTGGGTTCTAATTTATCAATGGCTACTTCAAGATTGTGATCATTTTGTGTTCCCTTGTACTTATACCACTTGGCACATATTAAGAAGTACCCAAAATCTAAAACCTCCAAACCAGCAACTAAGTAGTAAAAATAATCCAATTTCCCCTTGTTTAGATCCTCTGCTAACCAATTCTCTGTATCTGATGTTCTTGTTGTCCTGTGAACTATTGATATCAACAAGCTACTCATGTAACTAGCCAATGCAAATCCACAAAACAAAAATGACCCTGCAAAGCTCCTCATGTTTTCAGGGAATTGCTTGTAAAAAAATTCAACTTGGGCTATGACAGTGAATGCTTCAGAAAGACCTGCAAGAGCTAGTTGAGGTATCAGCCAATTAGCAGACATGGCTGAAATTTCGCCTCGTCTTGGTTCAATGCCTAGTGTTGGATGCCCAAGCGCTGTGTTCCTTCTTCGTGTTTCCACTACAGCTGATACTAGCATGGTGAAAATTGCAATAACTAAGCCGATCCCCATTTTTTGAAGGATCGTTATTCCAGCTTCTTTCTTGGTGATTTTTTGGAGGAATGGGACGATCATTCGATCATAAATTGGTATCCAAATACTCATGCTCAACATGGAGAAGACCGCGTAAGATGCTGCTGGGATCTTGAAATTACTACCATTCCAAAGGCGCCTGTCGCTTTGCAGAGTTTGAAAGACTACATAAGTCTGCATTTGGACTAGAACAATGTAGTATACCAAACCTGCTATCCATATTGGGAATACTCTTACAACACATTTCACTTCTTCCACTTGTTGAATGCTGCAAAGTCTCCATGGATTGGCTGCTGATCCATCTTCTTTTATTTGGTCTTCTTGGGTTAAAATAGATGCTTTATTCAAGAACCTGTATAACCATAATTTTATAGACAGGGGGTTAAAAAATAGGGTAATTACATATAATATACATAAATATACATATAATATACCTAATCAGAGTATAGTCCCAGAAATTAGATACTAATGGTAAAGTAAAACTGGCTCTTAAATTAAAAGGTCTATGAGGGTAATTCTTTATTACCTAAATTGATTTGTGTAAGGAAGTTGAGAGTTGATAGTCTTGATAGAAATATGATTGAACAAGGTATTTTGAGATCGTTCTGGTAACTTTAAGCGCCTTTTCTTTATTGCAGCTACGAGCACTTGCACCATACTTGTCAAGGGGCTACCCTCAGGTAAAATCATGACATAAATTTTGGTACCAACGAAGAAGAAAACGCATGACAAGAACATTAGAAATGTTGGAATAGCCAATCCGATAGCCCAATTGATGCTCGACTGAATGTAGACAATGACAGTCAACGATACCATCATGGCGAAAGTGAAGGTGAAGTAGTACCAATTGAAGAAGCTGTTAATTCCCCTTCTTCCTGATTCTGTGTTGGGATTGAATTGGTCTGCTCCAAAGGCTAAATTGCATGGCCTAATGCCACTAGCTCCTATTACTAGTAAGGCAAATCCACATAGTAAGAAAGCTAGTTGCCCTGTAGTTGGTTCAAGGCAAATGCTATTTTCTGCAGTTCCACAGTGAGGAGGATGCAGTTTTGATATTGCAGCTGTTAGCGCTAATAACAACATGCCCTGTATGCATAAATATAGTCAATTTTTTTACCATGAATTGAAACTTAAAATCAAAGCATGTTATGTTTTTTTATTTTTTGTACCGTGAAAGAAGATATAGAAGCCATTCCCAATGTCTTGTAGCGACCCAAATAAGTGTCAGAGAGGAAAGCTCCAAGCAAAGTTCCAAAATTGCAAGTTCCATTGAAGACGTTAATGAGGTTAGTAGCAGTAATTGACTTCATGTTGAAGACAGTTGTTAAGTAAACCAAGAGATTCGATGAGGTTCCAATCGTCCCCAGTTTCTCAAAGGTCTCATTTCCTGCAAAATTTTCACATAAATAAAACTCAAATAAGAGGCCTCTAACATTTTAATTTGTTGTTATAAATTCTACAGTTTATGTTATAGTATTTGGAATGAAATTATACTGCAGTATAATAGTAGTACCACTTCATATTGGAATTTACCTATAATGAAGGGCATGGCCTTGATTCCACCATACTTGGGTTCCTCTCTTGCAGGGACCTTATCCACTTCCATAGCTTCTCGTCGTGAAGTTTATAAGATCCGATAGTTTTTTATTTTTTACTTGTTTTTTTTTGCAGCTCTTCTAACTATATTTAGCTAGGCAAAGCCACAATTATATCAAAGCACAATTGGTTTTCTTAGTTTCTTGCTAGAGCTGAAGTACTTAACATAACGAGGAGAGTAATTTATAGGGAATGGCTATATGTCAAGTTGAAGTAGTTCCCAAAATTCTTGATCTCTCTCATTATTGGAGGACAACCGACATCACACATTTTTTGGCTTCGTCTAAGCTGCATTTTGTACCACACGCAATATTTTTCACCTTTTAGGTGTATTTTGTTTGAAGGAAAACTTACTTCATGTTTGGTTACATTTAGATATTTGGCAAATTATTTTCCTTCAAGTCGCAAAACTGATTTTTCAAAATGTACAGTGTAATAAGTCACCATTTTCCGTGTCCAAAATAGCAAGGCACTGCACTCCCGCGTCAAGTGGCCAATTTATGTGTAAAAAAAGGTCACGTGAACCCACGGTCACCTGCTTAAACTCACTATATTATGTATATAATTCTTTACATATATCTAGTAGTATTATCTTTTGGCACTCATGCTACAAAAGGCTTAGTGGTGCATTTAGTTGTAAGCTAAGTTATTTACCTAAAGGTTCAAGAATCGATCCCCATTTGATGCATTTTTTTTTCTTTCTTTAATATTTTACCTATCTTCTAAAAATCATATATTCACCTCTGTCTGCGTGGCACATATATGTCCATTGCTGCTTCAAACCCACATCCACAGATTTTGCACCTGCCTATGAATTTAAGTTTTTTCTAAAACAAATTAGGATGTATATTGATTGTTGTACTTCTTTGATATGGTTCAGTAAATAGGAATCTTAGTTATACAGTAATTAAACATTAGAAGATGTTGAACAATAATATAAAGTTACAATAAAAAATCAAAACTGGTTAGAATTCAATATTTTATAATTTATTTACTTAATGTTTAATAAGATTTGTCGTCAAAATTATATAAGAATAGATTTATTAAATTTAAAGTGTCTAATTAAAATACGTTTTGCGTTATTGTAGAGAGAAAAGGACCAAAATAGTACATTATCTTTGAGTTTGAACCTAAAATCATACATGTTCTTTCACATGGAGCACTAATAGTACATTATGTTTTCCATAGTTTTGCGCACTTTTAGTCAAACTCCCAAATATCTTTTTTAAAATATAACGGAAAAGGGCAAAAATGCCCTTGAACTTTTAGAAAAGATATAAAAATACCCTTTATTCAAGCCTATTTTGCTAAAACTACCCCTCAATTCAACTTTTTTGGCCGATTTATGTCCTTAGACTAACTGACAACACTAATTTTTTTTTTTCTTTCAAAATCAAAAACTAGATTTTTATAAAAATCGAAAAAAATTAAATTTTTTTATGGGAAAATTCGTGTTTAAAAAAAAAAAAAAACCAGAAAATTGTCTTTTTTTAAATCTAGAAGAAAATTATGGAGTATTAGTTTTGCACATTTTACTTTAAAAAACAATCAGTTTTTCAGATTTAAAAATTGAATTTTCTAAAAAAAATGGGGTTGCCACCCGTTAAAAAAAAGTTTTCCAAATTTAAAAAAATTCCACATGTTTTAATGAAAATCCAATTTCGTTTTTATATTTATATATATATATATATATATATATATATATATATATATATATATATATATATATATATATATATATATATATATATATATATATATATATATATATATATAAAAAAGGCTTACTACATTTGTTTTTTTAAAAAAACGGGTTTTGAAAAATTATTTTTCCTTATTCTACAAATAACGATTTTTCAGATTTCTTTTTAAAAAAATAAATCAATTTTCCAAAGAATAAAATGTCATGTGTAATTTAAATATTTTTTTTAAAAAAAAATTAGTGTTGTCCGTTAGTCAAAGGAATAAATGAGCCAAAAAGTTGAATCGAGGGGTAGTTTTAGCAAAATAGATGAATAAAGGATATTTTTATACCTTTTCTAAAAGTTCAGGGGCATTTTTGTTCTTTTCCATTAAATTTCTAAAAAAAATATTTGGGAGTTTGACTAAAAGTGCACCACTTATGCAAACATAATGTACTATTAGTGCTCTATGTGAAAGAATATGTATGATTTAGGTCCAAACCCAAAGATAATGTAATATTTTGATCCTTTTCTCTCATTGTAGACATGGATGCCATTCCACCTATTTTCTTGTGCAGAGCGTTAAAAAGAACGGTCTAGAGAATTGTGGAAAACATCAATAAATTTATGAGATTTTGGTGTTCGATATGGAGGAAAATGTTTTCTAAGAAAAATGTTTTTCTGGAAAATAAGTGAATTTCTACTTATTTTTTCATGTTCGTTTGGGTAGTAAAAAAAAAAGTGAATTTCTTACTTATTTTCTCATGTTCGTTTGGTTGGTAGAAAATATGTTCTGAAAAATACCTACCCAAGCCCCACCAAATCTACCCCAATGCTACCACCTCATGCCATACCAACCCCCTCACTCACCCACACCACCCCCCCCCAACCTTAACAATTTTTTTTTTTCTAAATTTTCTATACCACCACATTCCCCCCTCCCCCCCCCCCCCCCCCGCCCTCAAAACCCCGCCCAACCCCGATTTTTTTTTTTTTTTTGAAGTTTTAAATTTTCTTTTCTGGATTTTCTAAACCACCACATCCCTCCCTCCCCCCCCCCCCCCCCCCCCCCACCCCCCAAATTTTCTTTTCTAGGTTTTCTACACTACCACATTCCCCTCCCCCCCCCCCCCCCCCCCCCCCACACACACACGGACACCCCCACCTCCCAAGAAAATTTTTAAAAGTTATTTTTATTTTTTATTTTTACACCACCCACCACCCCTTCCAAAAATTTTAATTTTTAACCACGCAAACTTTCAATTTTTATAAATTTTTTTATAAAGATAAGATTAAATATGAAATACAAAATTCGGGAGGCGGTAAGGGGTGCGTGCGGGGGGTGGATGTAGAGAATAACAAAAGAGAACTTTTCAAAGGGGTGAGGGTGCAGGAATGATTGGGGTTTGGTAGTCGGGTGGTTGGTAAAATGCGATTTGTGGACTTATTTTCCCTACTTTGATTAGGGAAGTCATTTTTTCCATTTTTAAAGAACTTATTTTCCGAAGGAAAATATTTTTCAAAATTTTTGACCAAACGAACATGAGAAAATTAGAAAACACTTTCAGGAAATGTTTTCCTCCATGCCGAACAAACCCTTTGGGTGAGTTAATGTTTTAATTTTCCTTCAAATTAATATTCGAGCCTCTAATCTTGTTAGCAACCCAAATAGCTTTGGCTAGTTGCAGGCGGTACAACCAACATGTGTTGCCTCTCATCTCTTATTAGTACGTCTTAAATAGTTTCAATACTATCATACAAATAGTTCAGTAGTTTCTATAGGAATTAAGTTAGGGTGGGCCTTCGGTTCTTCGGTTCGATTTTTTCAAAGTTTGGTTTGATTTTTCAGTTTTGATTTTTTTAAAGTTTCGGTTTTCCTAATTCTATTTTTTTCAGCATGGGCTGAAATTGGTTAATTTGATTTCTGCTTGTAAAATTAGGGATGACCGTTTTTATCAATTAATACTAACAGCTGCAAACTGTTTTCAAAAAGTAATATCATTTTGTAATATTTTACTAATAGAGTTTTCAGAGAAGATTTTATGAAAGAGTTTTGGGTAAAACTATTTTTTTAAAACTAGTTTTGGGTAAAACTACTTTTGAGTTAATCTTCCAAAATCATATTTCAAAAGCCTTGTGCAAAACACTGTATTTTAACTTGGTTCCATGCCTCTTTCCTGCGTAGCTTATCTGTTCGTTTGCATCAGACAAAATTCAATTGAGTTTTCAGTCTGCTAAAAATCAAATCATATTTGTTTTTAGGATGCCCTGTATTTTTTTGGCTACTTTGACACAAACACTAGCATAATAATTTAAAATCAGTAGCAGCAGCCAGCAACATCAAAATCAGTAGCATAAAAACACTAGTAGCAGCTGCTAGTAAATTTTCGATTAAACCGAAATATCGAAGAACCGGTGACCCGGAACCGAACACCGGATTTGTTATAAAAAAAACCGTAACCGAATTGAAACCAAAAAATCGAATTAATTCGGTTCGGTTCAATTTTTTGGTTTTCTGTGTTTATGCCGAGCCCTAGAATTAAGTAGAGAATTAAGATGTAACGTAATGATACCCCTTGATGTGACAAGCAATTTGATACATAAAGAATTATGGCAAACAATAGTTGTTGATTGACCCAGACCGAAACCGAAAAATCGAATTAATTCAGTTCGGTCCGATTTTTTGATTTTCGGTGTTTATGTCGAGCCCTAAAATTAAGTAGAGAATTAAGATGTAATGTAATGAGACCCCTTGATGTGACAAGCAATTTGATACATAAAGAATTATGGCAAACAATACTTGTTGTGGCGAAGCAATAAATTTCATTAAGGGTACTCAACTTTTATAAACATAGATTACATCAAGCTTGTGTTTCAAGTCAAGGCGATTCGGCCCTTGCATTTATAATGCATTTTACTATATTTTATATTGTAATATACATATATAATAAGTAAAAATATTGAGCAAGGGTTATCATATAAACCCCTTTGCTTCAATGTGGCTCCGCCAATGGGTCAGGGCATATCTACACCACAAGTTACGAGTCCGGCAGAATTAGTAATCTTGGCTCAAGTTGTGTATTGCATTAAAAATTCTTTTAATATGTGTAAATTGGCTATCCCAAATCCAATCGTTGTCTAATCCCAAAAAATCAGAGTACGCATAAACTTAAAATTCTAGATCCTCATGTGTGCATCCAGCATAGTAGACTAATTACGCTACCCAAAGTGTATGGGCATGTTACACCCCGTAGGTTCGTACGTGAAAATTTATAAGTGTTGGACGTTCTAAGTATGGATACTGGAGTACCCTTCAAGGATATATGATATCATACGAACTAATCCTATGGTCATGACGGTTTACGTTCATATAATAAGCTATGAGAAACTCCGGGACCAAGCAAATCGAAGAAAATAAATTTGTCGAAAATTTGAAAAAAGTTGATAGAATTTTGGGTCAACTTTAGAGGGGTATATCTCGTAGTATATTAAGAGTTTTAAGGTGTTTCAAAAGCCTAAAATGAAGTTCGTCGAGTCTAGTTTTCAACACAACAAACCGCTCGTCGATACGATATCAGAGAAGAGAATTATGGACGTTACAAGTTCAGCTGACATAGCAGAAACATGTACTACAGTACTGCTACAGTGATCCGACCCGAATTTGAACCAATATAAAAGGGGCTTGCCCTCTCTTTTTTCAGCCAAAAATTTCTTCCAAACAATTCCAAAATGCTCTAGAAAGTTCCCCAATTCTCAAACCCAAATTTCAAGCCTAAATCAACGATAATTTAAAAAAATAAACAATGTCAACGTATAGTGCGAGTATAGAATCGTATAGCGACGCGTGTGTTCAAGTTTAAGGTGAAAAAAGTGAAGATGTAGCATTTATATTATCGAAGTAAGGTATGAATCTCCTATTATTAATGTTTATTTTGATTTATTTAAAGATAAAAGCAATGTCAAAAAGCCGTATAATAGTTTTGTTGGGGGCCATACGGGATAAATATCATACGGGATGTTTATGGAGTATTTTGGTGTTGAGAATATTATGATTAATGTTGGTATTGATGTTGTTGTTGTTGGTTGTTGAATTACTATTTTGGGCTAGGCATATAAACAGGGAGATGTCATAAAATTTTATATTCTAGAAAGATTTATTTGGAGGACTAAGACAAGCATTGTCTTGTTAAAGTTAAGGCGACCAAAAAGGTATGTTATGGCTAAACCCTTTCTTTCTAAAGGCATGATTCTTTCTGTCACGACCCGAGCTACGGGCCATGATGGGTATCCGGGGCTAACCACCGAACACCGCTCATTCTACTACTCATCTGCTCTCATTCATACTGTACTCATAATCATAGAAAGCTATTAGCATTTGAAACATATTTACTTTTATAAACATAAGCCGTTTGGCTATCAAAATGATGTATACATATATATACATGCATATACATGAAGACTATGGGACCATGCTACCCAACCGCATATCTACGAGCCTCATATTAAAAAAAAGCATATGTCGCGGACAGACCCCGTCGTGCCCAATCATGAATATTTACATATATGTACCAAAATAATTGTCACGACCTAAATCATGGATGCGGGCACCCACACTTTCCCTCCCCGCGGGCGAACCCTTCCAATAACTACCTTAATATGATACAACATGCGGAATAAATACTTTTATTATAAGAAATTCCCAAAATCTGGTCTAGACTCATACAAGAGCTTCTAAGAAGTTTACAATTTGAATAGATAATGGACCAAACTGGATACGACTTGAAACCGTTTAAGGACAGAGAACAAAAAATCTAAGGAGAGACTCCGGGGTTGCAATGCTCACCCAAACGTCTTTGACGAATGCCTCGAAATTAGCCGCGAGACTCCGAACATCACTCGAATAACTCTACATAAAGAGTGTAGCAAGAGTAGTATGAGCACAACACTAGGCTCGTAGGTATCATAGGCCGACTAAGACTAGATAACGTATATAAAGGCAACAAGCAAGAAAAACATATAAACCAACAAGTACAAGTCAATATGAATCCATATCCACAGTAAAAGTCATCTTTTATGTTATAGCATCTAAACCCAATTGTGCCAAGTCTTAGTATAATCAATCCGAATCAAGACATCACGTAGTATCACAACAATCAACAGAACCAAGATATAATGCAATGCAATAATGTATGTAGGATGAATGCAATGCATATGCGCTTTGTACAACATGTCCTGACGAGCTTAACTCCACGTCTCTGCGATCACGACCTGGGGGGGGGACCCGCGAAGTCCATGTACCACTCGCTCGGAATATAACCTCGGATCACGAGCACACTCTCACGATCCCGGCAAAGACCTCGGCATCGGACACTCCATCGTTCCCGCAAGAAACCTCGGGCAACAAACACTATCTCTCTTTTACCCCCTCCCAAGCAAAGACCCTGAGGCTACACTCTCTCACATATCATCATTAGTGCCATAACCATGCATATATCAATGTATCATGGAAATGCATATGAGTATGATGAAATGTAATGTTAAAAACCAATTCAATCCGAAACGGTACCGCACATGGAATACAAGTAATAGGCAATAAGGCTACACAAAAAGCCACAATGGAATCACCATTCTCATCTCCATATCAATCAAGTAAAACACCGCAATATCATAGCCATGATATATCATTAGTCACGTATACTCAATGTCTCAAGTGGCAACGAGCACAAAAAAAAAAAAATAGATCAAGATAAGTCAACAACACAACGGGATGTGTAGCCCCCAAATCATACAACAAGGTCCAACCTAAGAAAATATCTAACCCAACTTGATACCCGCAGGTTTATATGCATTCTCCGACAATATCATCTAAACATACGCTTCGCTAATCAAAGTCTCACCATAAGGTAAACCGTAACCTACCTCAATGCCGAATGTGTGTCACGAACTCCCATGCCAAAGCTTTTTCCTTCGAAGTGCTTCCGATCGGACAAGGTCTTTAGTGCTTATTCGTCACACAAGATGTGTACGCTACCCAATAATACTTCAACCTATATTAAGACGCCAACAACTATGGTTAAGCTACTGGGAGATTCAAACGTATTCTAACGTTAGTAACTCCTTTCTAGATGTTTAGGCGATGTTTTTCTCTGTATCTAAACCAACCACATACTACCAATACAACATCAATAATTATGTGTTCAATACCAATCCGGACAGCCCACACAATATTCTAAACATCCCATATTCATAACATGCAATAACGATTCACATACGGCTTCGACATTCTCAAGTTACTTTTAATAGTTTGTAGCCTTAACGTTTGTATGTAACAACTTATAACAGCCCATCCAACATAAAATATGATGTATACTCTTAACTTATAATTATTCTTTCCAACTTAATGAAAACACAAGTCCAAAACACAGTCCACTACCACAACATAAGTCTCTAACCGACAACATAACGATGTTCGGAATTCTTGCAAACGTTTACGAACATACTAAGCCAACCACATGCAATTTTTATACATCATTTCATGTCTTCTTTTCATATAATTTCAGTAAGTTATGACCAGCTATCCACACGACAAGTACAACATCAATTCATACGCAACTACGCTATATCGTCATTTTTATAATCCTTATAACAACTCACAAATGACTTTAGTTTCAACTCCAACCATTAAACACCTTCATTTCCATCATAAAATTCATGATAATAACAATCAAAATATCAAGTAAAAACAGTTCACTAACTTCTTCACAAAACAGTCCACACACGGCTACACCATGCTTCAACATCGCTCACATAAAATCATAGATTCAACCATTTTCATACTAACATAACTTCACCTTTAACCTTCCAATTCTTTTCATTCTTTTTACCATGAGATCTATGATAGTAACAACCATATTTATTAAAGAAAATCAGTCCATTAATTCCACCAAAACAAAGTCCCCTACGGCCAACTAACATTCCAACACCAACTTTCATGATTTTATGCACGCGATTCATGTTCAAGTTACAACCATACTTCAACATCAACACATATAACCCCATAACTACTATCATGTTCCAACATCAATACACCTTATTTCATGCATACAACTTATATTCACACATCTACATCACCCTTAATACTTGAAAAGAAAGTTAGATCTTACCTTGACAACTTGACTTCTCTACTTGGCTAGAGTTGGTGACTTGAGATGGAAAATGGTTCTTGTTGCTCCAAAGACTATCTTCACGTTTTAGGGACCTTCTAAAGGTTGAAACACCTTGGAAAATAATTTTTGGATCAAGACTCAAAGGGCTCAAAAATCAGCCCCTTGGCCGAATGCTCTCTCTCTAGGCTTAGGTTTTCTTTCTTTGTGTTGTAGTTGAAATGAATTGTGATGGCTGATTTCTTGGTCATTATTTGGTTCAACTTTGATGCCTACAAGTTGGTCACATGCTCCACTTATGGCATGATTCATTCCATTAACTTTTACACTTTAAATTTCCTAATTTGTTTTCTACAACTTGGAACAACCTCACCTTGTCTCTCCTTTCTTCTTTCTTTTCAATTGTTTACAAGACAATCTTATGTGTGTTGAATGATTCATGCACCACCCTTTGTCTATTGTAATCATGCCAAGATGGATGAGCAATATTTAATGTGAAATGATCCCTCCACCATGTTATGTCCTCCTAAAACAATGTATACTTTCATAAAGTAGTGGATGCTCAAATATTCAATTGTATGCTTCAACTTTTTCTCCTCAAAATTTTCAGCCCCTTTGAAATTTACATGTATATTTCTTCCAATTTATTTGTCCACAATATAATGAAAGTGTAGTGGATGAATCACATTTAAATGTATATTTGTATGTCTCCATAGTAGTCTTATTTAAGATGACTTTCAGTCATCTTTGGACATGGCATGTTAATGTTCATATTGGCTCATTGTTGCCACTAATTTTAACTTAACACCATGATTAAGTAGTTCCTAATTTCCATTAATGCTTCTATACCAAACAAAATTTGTAGATAAATTGTGACTTCAAACGAAATCGGAAGTTAAAGTCTCTACTTTGTAACGAGATAGTCTTAATTCAGCCCGACTTGAATCATCCATATCTCCTTATTCTGATATCATTTTGACGAGCTGTTTGTTGCGTTGCAAACTAGACTCGATGAACTTAATTTTAGGCTTTGAAACACCTTAAAACTCCTCATATACTAGGAGATATGCCTCCTACAATATAGGCTAAAATCGGGTCCGAGATTTTACCGAAATTGTTCCGATTCATTTCGTTTAACTTCTAATCCTCTTCCAACCTCATGTAACCTCTTATACATACATATACACAGTCATTTACATCCATAACAATTCATATACATGTCTCGAAGGGTCCGTAAATCACAATAACCATAGTAGAACTCACAATCCATTTCCACGAAACTCCAATCGAAAAAGTATATTCCTATCTTTTGTCCATCTTCTATATCATTACTAATAATCTCAAATACTTTAAAAGGTCACTCACATTACCTCATATACATACTCATAACGCGATTTCAAATCCTTTAGGTTACCTGTGTCACCTCGAGATACTTAAGACAACCATATTTATAACGATATTCTTACTAACTCGATTAACTTTCCATGAACCTTCTTAACTCATTCTTTCTGTTTTAATACAAGTAGAAAAGGATATTAGAGGAGTGTGACATTCTCCCCTCCTTTAGAACATTCGTCCTCGCATGTCAAATGAGGACTAAAACTCGTCAATTAAATAACCGAATCACCCGTTTACTAACCGAATTTATGAAAAGGGTGTTTTTCATTATGCCTAAAAGTGCTAAACGACCAAATGGGTCGTTACAATAATAATCAATCCCGAAAATGGAGTGCTCTTTTTTAATCAATAGCTCCTATGAGTCCGGATCACCTCGTTACTCGTGGGCACGAACAGGGTCCAAAAGAAAGGACGGAAAGACGAATATCGTACCGAATATGTAAGGCATAAACAAGAATAAGACATCAATGAAATAAGGAGGCATCAAATGAAGAGCAATAGTGTATACCGAATCATAAAGGAAACTAATTATACTTTCATACTCATCATCATATCATATATATAAATGTATAGTCGCCCTACCACGTAGGTACGGTGTGATAATCAATAACATTAACATTAGCATTAGCTGCGTCAAGTGCCCAGTGCCTCCCGCGGGTATCATCTCATGCCGCCTACTAGTGGTAATACGCCCATGCCAGCCAGCGGGTGATTGCCGACCATATGTTGCGCGGTGTGATATCATCATGTACTCATCATAGTATGCTTATCATAATATACTTATCATAACTCATCATAATACATGCATAGAGACTCATAGATAATCTCTATCGGGGTGACGTAAGGTCGTGGACCCCCGACTTCATTATGGAACATTCATTGTATCCCGCCCCTTGAAGGAACAACATAAGGTGAGTGTATATAATGATCAACATCAATGGACTATGGGTAGCTTCATTAGCTTAATTGGAACATCATATCATAGACTATGGCATCTCTAGACTTAGCTCGTCATTATCGTTATCTTAATCGTAGCATATCTCTTATCTCGTGTGGCTATTCATGAACAAGGACTCATAGTCTTCTTGAAGATGGAACATTCATAAGAAAGAGGAAATTCATGCCATAGGGTATGAAAGGGCTAGCCTCACATACATTTATCGCTTAACTATTCTATTGCTTGCTCGTTCTCCTTTAATGCTCACGTCTTTACCTTCAAGGGAATTCGTGTCATCATTAGCTAAACAATCATGAAAACGTACTTGCTAAATCTAGCGAAATTTGGGCAGCATTTCCTTTGTTTATACTACTTTCCTCCATATTCCATATCAACTCCCAACATTTATAACAAAATCACAATATTAAGATGAGTATCTAATTACATTGCCCACAATTCATAATTTCACTACAATTCTCCATAATCATGACCAAAGTCCATTATCGCGTTCTTTCACATATAATACTCATTCCATGTTTTAAATATCATTTATAACGCATTTATAACCTCAACATGTCCAATTTCATGATTCAATCCCACTACTACCCATTAATGACACTATTCACACATTTATGGCCCATTTTCTATACCCTTCTACAATCCATATGTTTCAACTTATAAATACTTCAAACAATATAGAAAGATCATGAAACTCACCTTAGATGATGGAGGGATAAGCCTTGAATGGTGATACACCTTTTTGCACCAAAACCCTATTTCATCTCTCTTGGAATTTCTTGATTTGAATGACTTTTAATGGGTTTCATACACTTGATTCTACTCAATTCTTGTTGTTGATCTTTGATTTCTATTGTTTTCTCATGGATGAAGTGTTTGGAATATTCTAGAGGTTTCTTGAGTTGTGGAGGAGTGAAGATGAAATGAAAGAGAGGTCCTTTATATTATTTGAGTTCAGGCCCGACCAGATTATACGGACCAACATACGGTCCGTATGTTTTACGGGGCCGATGTCTGGCCGTAGATCTAGTCCAGTGAAGTATGCTCTACTGGGATGAATCTACGGTTGGACATACTGTCCATACATTTTAGACGGCCAGTATGTCTGGCCGTAGGTTTGCCCAGTTTTCCGAGAATTGTTTCGTCGACTCGTTTGATCTCCTATCCTTATAGAACCTTCTTAACACTTGTTTATCACTTCAATACCAATCTAAGGGACATTATAACTCTTCCTTAGGGCATCATTTATACACCATTAACTCAATGCTCGTAATTCTTATCCATTACTCAACACATGGCTCACTTCCCTTAACAACTTTCTTTCCTTAACTCGAATGTCTTTAGAAATCTTAATTAGGATCATCAAATACTATTTCTTACTTGTCCAAACCTCGTATACATCATACCCCTCGCTCGTCTATTCACTGTACGCTAACGGAGAATTTTCCAAGGTGTAACACTTTCGTTATAAACCTTTGTGCCATATCCATAATATCCTTGCCTCCACAAATGCTAGAAGCCTATGAATCTCATGATCCTTATGATATTATTCGAGCTTATTCATGATCTTCGAGACTATTCTTTGTGATTAATCGCACCTCATAATACTTGTTCTTTCGAGGTGAGATATAGCGATGACGGTTTTATTTTCAATGCTATCTAAGTTCATGATTCTCGAGACTCCCATGACATTGTCGACTTCACCTTAAGACAGTTGATCTTCTAAGGAAGGATATAGTGATAATGATAATGGTAATGATGATGTCGATTTCAGTTATGTATTTTTATGTATATGTATGTATGTATATACTCATTGCATCCCACTGATCAGTTGGGCATAACATCGAGTCCCGCAAGAGCCGAGTACGGATAACATCAAGTCCTGCAAGGGCCGAATACGGATAACATCGAGTCCCGCAAGGGCCGAGTACGGATATGACAGATGTATGTATAGTAAGTGATTGTGAATGCATATGTATGTATGTTGTGTATGGATGTGTATGAAATGTTTTTTCCGTAGACGAGCAGTTTACATGATAGAGATCTTAAGAAGAGTACGATATATAATTACTTACTTCATCTTATGTTATATTTATTCGATATCATACTATTATTCATGCCTTACATACTCGCAGACATTGCTCGACCGACGTCCCTTCGTGGACGCTCGTGTTCATGCCGCGGTGTAGATAGACGAGACGAGATCTTTCATCATAGTCGCTTCTTCGTGTCTCGGGTCTCGAGTGGGCTCCACTTCTTCCGGAGCATTACCGAGTCCGAGTCAGTATATGTTTTTTTGTGACAAGAGGGTATGTCGGGGGCCCTGTCATGACTTATATACTTCAATCATGTTTATAGAGGCTTTGCAGACAGTTCCTGTGTACAGCTTAGTCATAGTGTGACACTAGTAATGTCGGCATCACGAAGGATGTAAGTTGTAAGTTGGTTCGCTTGGTTTTCGCAAGGTGCTGGGTGCCAATCACGCCTTACCTAGGATGGGGTGTGACAGGGCAGTGTTGCGATCAAGAGCCTACTGGGAGCCACTTTTCCACAGTTCTTACTCTTTCTAAAGCCTAGAGTCTAGAGAACATGCTCCTTCAACTAACTTATGGAGCTTGTAGTCAACTATAAAGCATGAAGCATTGATGTTCGGCCTAAAAATGCATATATTTAGCTATTAGTTGCCTCACATTTTAGTACTTTTAATTGTCTTTTGAGTATTAATTACAATGAGTTCTGCTTAATATTATATTTTATTGTGTAGGAATAAAGAATTGAAAAATTGAAGAGATTTGGAGCAACATTGTATAAAATGTGGAAGAAAAAGAAAAGGAAGACAAAAGATTATAATGGAGAGAGGAGACAAAATGTAGAAACCAAGGAGACATCATGATGGCTGCAATGGTGATTAAATGATTAATGCAATAGCAATTGAGTTACACATTACAATTACATTACAGATGAAATTGAATTTGAGAATGAGAAGATACGTACTCCGAGAACAAAGCTGTGACACGCGCGCGCCACCGACGCGTGAAAACCGCCTCTAATTCTAATTTTGCCGTGGCGCGTTGCACCAGCGACGCGGGTGTGACGCGAGCCTTCTAATTTTTTCTGATCCGAGTGGGATTTGGTTTTTAAAAGTCCAAGCCTTTTAGTACCCTATAAATACATATTTTACACGGTTTTTACATAACTTTGGAAAATTTGAAACCCTTAGTTGTAACTTTTGACCCGCAGAGCTTCGAGCCGCCAAAGGAGGCCGTAGTTATAGTGGTTTTATCTTCTCTTCTCTATAATACTTATTTTGGCATTTTTATTCAGATGATTTGTTGTTTTTCCTCCATGTCTATGTGGAGCTAAACTCTTTAGTTCTAGGGTTTTGACACAAACATGAAAGTTGTTGTTTGATTATCGTTTCTATCTATTGATTTTCCATCTTTGGGTTATTTATCTATTCTTGGTCTTAATTGTTTGATTATTTGACGAAATAGTTGAGCACTATCTATGGCGTGTGAATTGAACTAGGGATAGGGAATTTGCATGCGTAATAAGAATAAATAGAGCTTGTTCGATATAATCGTTTCACTAATGAGGATAAGAATATACCCTTTAGCCTTGATTAGTTGAATACGGAGAAGTAAATGCGTTCTTGTTACCTCTGGCGACCATAGAAATATAGGCGTTATAGTAGCATCTACAGGCTTGTGAGCAACTCGGAAAATACTCATAAAGTTATAATTAACCCGTCAACTAGTAACCCATAGGTAGAACGATTTGAAGACTCAACTGGATTGTTAGTGGTCATAACCCTAAATCTAGGGGTGGGCGTTCGGTATTCGGTTCGGTATTTTTGAAGTTCGGGATCGGTAATTCGGTATTCGGTAATTGAAAATAGATACCAAATACCGAACTTTCAAACTTCGGTACCCGTAATCTCTGCACCCAGGTAAATTAAACTTCTCGATGCAGCAGATTGTGCAGAATACCATATCAAGTCGAAGTCAATCGTATTACATCATGTGAAATCCCACGTTTAAGGTGTCAAACAAGAAATTGATTAGGTTGAAGCCTTCATATACACACAATTTCATTAGGATATCGTAGGCAAGTACATTAACCGTCTTCTTTTAGCAATGCCATAAATGGGAAAGAGCAACGTAAATACAACTATCCTCGTTGCGAAAGCACGTTTCATTGTACACCTTCCATTACATTTGTTCTTTCAGAAGTATGGGGAGCGAGTAGATTCATTTCTCCTCCACCAATGAGCTAATCTAATAAATAATTAACTTTCAAGAGAAGGAGCTCAAACAATAAGCATTCAAGGATATTCTGCTAATCCTCGCATTTTCATATTTTCTTTTGTTATTTCCTCTATCGTTGATGCTTTCCTTTCCAAAATACTCAACTCCCCGAACCCGAAAATCACTACGTATCAATGTATTAAGTTTTCCTAATACTAATAACCGTACAATACAAGAATATAAGAAACGATATGAGAAATGTATATGTGTCTAACAAATCATGCCGGAATTTAAACATTTAACTTCAACTACTATGGAAGAGGTTCTAACGAAGCAGAAAAATAAAACTACCAGATATTAAACATGGAGGACAGGAACGGAAACTAAAACAAAAGAAAAATACTAAAGACCACATCGAAATCAAAACAGGATTGAAAAGCAGACGAAATGCTAAATTACATAGCAAAAACTACTTATCTAGTTTAAACGAAATTAAAACTAATCTCCGCTAAATCGAAAATACACACAAAACTAAATAAAAGCATTAAAGACAAGGAAGAAAATTACTTCCGTAGACGATTCCTGTGAATGATGATCACAAATTACATGGCGGATCAATACAACAAGTAAAGTGATCGTGTTGTTCAGTACCATGATCGCTGATTAGTGACTGTTAAAGAAGCAGTAAAGGAAACAAATGGCAAGGATTTAAAATGAAAAATGAAAATTCATAGCCTTATACCTCGAGGTATCAAGGGATTACAAATCAAGAACGAGGGAATCTTTCGAGCTATCGCCCATATCTAAAAAGAATTTAAAATGTGTCAACAATTAAACTAAGTAAAAAATATAAAAATAAAATACAAAACTCGAAAACATAACAATTTCAAGTTTCATAAGATCATTAAAATCTTCTTCAACCTTTATGGGATAAGGCTCATTTCGACGCCAATCTTGAAGACAAATAACAACGTTGCACCAATTTCGCAGTCAAAGAACTCCTAAACGAATCAAGAATACGGCCCCCGTGCTAAAGGCACATTCCGATGCCACACTAAAAATTGGAATTGCCAACACATCACGAGCCATCTCGGAAAGAATTTTATATCTAGGAGAATGAGCTTTCCACCATGACAAGATATCAAAATTGTCCTGATCATCATTCGGTTCTAGTTCTTCACTAAGATACTTTTCCAACTCGACTTACCACCCAAACTCTCGTACCATCTTGTTTGTTCCTCTTCATTTGGATCCTATTTCTCACTTTTGTTGATTTTGTGCTAGTGTTAGAGCTAGATGAATCCGATGTCTGACCCGATAAATCGCAGAGAGAAGATGAGCGTCGAGATGCATTAGAGAATTTTGCTACATACTCTTCAAACATAGATTTCATGTAAGTCACCACTTCATTTTTTATTTCACTCCCCTTTCATCTCCAAACATATCCTCAAGTGCGTCGCCAACATACTCAAGTTTGTTACGAGGATCTAAGATAGTGAGGCAATAAAAAGCACTTTATTCATTTTTTCAGAGCACCCCAATACTTGACAAACTTTTCTTGCATTTTTTCTCCCATTTTTGCCAAAGAAGGATCATCGTCTTCCATACACTCTCTCAAATGATTGTGAAGCTCAACTATATCTTCAAAGTGACCATTAGAAGTGACGAGAGTGAACCCGAAACCTTCTCGCTAGATCATAAACCTTTAAGAAATATTACCATATTTCTCACCTTTTGCCAATCATCACTTTCAAGTACACCCGCAATACTTCCATCTTCACAAACATGAGTAGCAAGATAAGTTGACAATCCAAAGATCTTCAAGATCAAACCTATCAAATGCACTCTCAAAATGTTGGCAAGGCATCCAACATTAAGTAGGTCGAATTCCACCGGTTGAAACATCTAAACATAATGACTTCTCATCGTCTATGTTTTTTAGTTCACAACATTCCGCAAATTTTCTAATCCTTCCGGCGATTGTCTAACATATTTCACCATTTGCCTAACACGTTTGATAGATGGACCAACTTCTTTCATGCCATCTTGCACAATAAGATTCAAATGCGAGCCATACATCTCACGTGAAGACGGTTACCACATTTCATGTTAGATCCCCAATTAACCA
Organism: Lycium ferocissimum; assembly: GCF_029784015.1. NCBI lineage: Eukaryota > Viridiplantae > Streptophyta > Magnoliopsida > Solanales > Solanaceae > Lycium > Lycium ferocissimum. Next base: position 9,597,793 of record NC_081346.1, on the reverse strand, counting down.
TTTGTTTGGTAACTCTTTCACCATTTACATCATTTAAGCTTATTATCTGCGTTTATAGTGATTATTTTCTCCAATTTCCAATCAAGCAAACACTTACTAATACACGGCCATTTCGTCACCCTTATGACTAGTAACAACCTCGAAAGTTTAAAATTGTTTATTAAAGAGCCAATCACTATCAATAAAGTGTACCGTCAAACACATATAATTTATTCTCTCAGATAGAAGTCCATGTGTCGTGGTTAGACAAACCTCAAAAGATGTTTCTTTCAAATACTTCATAAACTTTTGTCTCTCTTCACCAAAAACTACATAACAATCCCTAATCAACGTTCTAATTTGAGGAACTCCTTAATAAAGGTTGGGTTTTTTTCATAAACTTTCTAAAAACCTTCCTTTTCAACAAAACGAAAAGGAAGCTCATCAAGGATTAACATCTCAACTAAAGCCCTCCGAGATACCTCTTGATCAAAAGTCCAAGTTGCCCCATCACCCGTTTCACCTTCTAATGGAAAGTTTAAATTTGATTGTTTGTACTTAGAATTGGAAGCGTTAACTTTATTTGGATTTTTAGAACAAGTTTTCAAATGTTTATTCACTCCACTTTGTTCCATTTTTAGTTGCATCGCCTAAGAGAACTTTACCACAATACTTGCACTTTGCTTTATTAATTCCATCTTCTATGAAGCCTTATCATAACGCTGCTGTGCCACATCTTGGTTCTATAATTTTCCTCTTCACAATAGCCATCGGATGTTGTTCAACTTCCTGTTGAATCAAGAGACTCAAGAAGAGGTGTGCTTGCACTAACATTGGTCGTTCGACTCTTGTTTCATCTTCCATCTAAACATAAAAGAGATTACAAAAGACATAAATCATGAAGGCTTCACATGTAATAACTTATTTTCTTTAACAAATATCTTTCTTTCTTTCTCTCTCAAATACTACTGCTATGGATACTATCCATTTATATCTTTCTCTCCCAAAAACAACAACAACGAAACATTGGAAGTGTAAAACAAAATCAAAAAAATACAATACGGAAGCTATTAAAGAAGCTTAAATTAGTGAATCTCACCATACGGAGGCAGGAATGTGAGCTGGTCAGAAACTAGTAATCGACTTCAAACGTTGTCGTTCACGCAAACAATGCCAGCGCCTTCTTAAAGGGGTGTTCGGGTCGGGTTAAGGGGTTTTTGGAGGCTGAGATGATACGCTTTTTGGAGAGAGATGAAACAAGTTAAGGGGTTGGGGGGATGCGAAGTGATAAGGATCGACGACGATGACGAGACGATGAGACGATGTCGATTACTTAGGATGAATAGAACCGATCGATGACGACGATGAAGGATTGAAGGTGAAGTGTTACCGTGTTGGGGGGACTTGTGGTCTTAGCCTCTGGGGGATTTTTAGTTACTGGGATCCGGGCCATTTCCGTCATTGATTTGGATTTCCAGATTTGGGCTATTAGCTATTGGATTTCCAGACTTGAAATGTTTTACAATGGGCCTAAAGGCTTTAGCCCCTTACTCCTGTACAGTATTGTTGGTAATTTAATTTCGGTATTCGGTATTTACCGAATACCGAACGGTATAATTGTAAATACCGAATACCGAAATCGAAATTCTAAATTTTATATTTCAGTACCGAATACCGAACCGAATTACCGAATACCGAATACCGAAATACCGAAATAGCCGGTTCGGTTCGGTTTTCGGTATTTTATGCCCAGCCCTACCTAAATCTATCTCTTCTCCGATAAAAATCCGCTCTTTCTTGGTTGAAGTTCATTATTTGCTTTCTCTATTTTTAGTTAGTTGATAATTATATCTTTGAATTTTATTTCTTGTTTAGACAATTAGTATTAGTTTAATTTAGTAAATAGTTAATCATAAGTCCCTGTGGGTACAATATCTGGACTTTAAAATCCTATATTACTTGTACGACCGCGTATACTTGCGTGTGCGTTTGGGAGTAACAAGTTTTTGGCGCCGTTATCGGGGACTTAGAAATTAACTGTTTTTCTAGATTAGACTTTTCCTTTTGTCTATTCAAGTTTTTTTTTTTTTTTTAATTATTATTTAGTTTATTTTTAATTTAATATTTTGGTTAGCTTTCTTGACATGGCATCTTGGAATAAAAATTGGTTGAATATTGGTTGTTCCTATTTTGGTGATCCTTGTCTGATTTGTGGAGGACCCCACTTGTGGCAACACTGTCAAAATATTTTCGGGAATGGGTTGTGTGCACCTTTCCAATCTTTTGAGTGGAATGTTTGTAATATATATGGTGGTCATGATGGTCATTGCAATGGTTGTCCTAACTCTTATTCCCCATCCCCGAGCCCCTATTATGATTCTCCTGTTATTTGTGATGTTAATAGGTGTAATGAAGTAGAGGATGCGGAAAGTCATGCTCGGGCTAGCGATATGATGAAACAAATAGGGGAGCAAATGATGGAGCATGATGCATTAATGAGAGAGCGAGTAATTACGAGATGTGGAAAGCTATAGAGAGGATTCGTGCCAAACTCATAGAGATTTGTGCCGAAACTTATAATGATTTGCAAGTTACGTACTTAGCCAATACCCAAGACGAACCTCAAACAGAAGAAGAGAGCGAGTTCCTGCAAGGAGATAACTTTGAAGAAGTGGAGATAGTGAGCCAATCTTGGCTTACGAAACAAGATCAACAAATGAAATTTCATGGGTTTCTCCGTGATGGTCTTACAAACATGGCTACACAATTGATAGAGAGCAGAACTGAGCTCAGACAAGAGATAGACCAATTTGGCTTAGATATCTATGACCTACAGGCTCAAATAAATAAAAAAGTTGAGGCGTCTGATGCCCAACCACCAATTGTTGTGGATACTGGCCAACTTGTGGAGCAAATAGAGGCATTCCAACCATTCGATCGCATCTTTGTTGATGATGTCATTGTTGAGGAGGTGTGTGTGCGAAGATGTCAGAAGTAATGCAGTTTTAGAGTTGGGGCGTGTTGGCCCTCATTCTAAATATTTTTCTATATTATGTTTGGTTGGCGACATGGAAATCGAGCCTTTCAAGCTTTTGGGGAAATGTACAAATGAATTAAGCGACAAAGGTATGTGAGGCTAATCCTTTCTTTCTAAGGCATGAGTCCTATGGCATGAATTTTCCTTCTTTCCTATGAATGTCCCATCTTCTAGAAAGCTATGAGTCCTTAGTCATGAAGGACCATGAGAGAGAGATATAAGCACAGAGGGATAATGATAATGACAGGCTAAAGTCTAGAGATGCTATAGCCTATAATATGATGCTCCATGTATAGTCTATTGATGTTGATCATTGTATACACTCACCTTATGCTTGTTCCTTCAAGGTGAGGTAGAATGCTTAACAAATGCTCCATAATGAAGTCGGGGGTCCACGACCTTATGTCACCCCGATAAAGTATGATTATCTATGAGTCTCTGTGCATGTATTATGATGAGTTACGATGGGCATATTATAGTGAGCATATTATAATGTGCATAACATAATGAGCATGTTGAATGAGATATGACGATATCACACCGCGCCTATACTATCTGGCAAACAGCCGCCAAGGCGGGCCTCTAACTAGAATACTGAAGTTATAAGGACGGGACAGGACCCCGCCAAGCCCTAAATATGTACACAAAAGAATATAACAATAGGCTGCACCTCCTGAGTAGTGGGGTGAGGCTATACAGCTGTTGGGTAAGCTCCTAAGCGTCTACGCCGTCTCCCTGTCTACTTGTGGGCATGAACACAGCATCCACAAATAAAAGGACGTTAGTACGAACAATGTACTGAATATGTAAGGCATATATGTTAACATAATAAGGAAATATAGAAAGCATAAGAAGAAAAGATAACTGTAATTGCTTGCCTCTTGAGGCGGAATCATGCATGCTCACTTTTACCTTTTAAACATATCACATATAATATATAAGCTGTCTGAATCAATAACATCATTAGCTCGCGTCCGGGCCTCCAGCGTCGGGGGTAACCATCTCACGCCGCCCACTAGTGGTGCTGCCCGTGCCATGTAGACACGGTATAATCATCCATAAGCTGCCCACTACGCTCATCGTAGTGGTGTTGCCCGACCATATAGGCACGATGTAATCATCATCATATACTTAGTACGGAGCACGAGACAAGAGTTTTCAAGTAAAAGTTCGTAACTCTATTTGAGCGACGTAAGGCCTGGAACCTCCGATTATGCTACGGAATAATCATCGCCGCTATGCCTCGCTCAAAGAACTAATATCATGAAAGCGAGGCAACAACAAGGAATAACATCAATGAAATCATAACCATGTGATTATCAAGCTCATGGAATCATTCTCATCATCACTATCATAGAACATATCTCATAAGAATCTTTAACTCTCATCTTTTGGGATGTAAAGTATGTCAGCGGGAATATAGAAAACAAAGCATGGTATAGAAGTCATGCCTTTGAAAGAAGGGAACTAGCGTCACATACCTTTATATCTCTTTAACTCTATCGTCTACTTGTTTTCCTTTCAAGCTCGCTATTCTACCTTCAAGAGAATTTGTACGAAAATTAGACAACCGAAAACATACTTAAACTTAAGCTAAAGCAACTAAAAGTCAATGAAAATTAGGCAACATTTCCTTTGTTTCGACAACTTCCTCCATAAAATAAACAACTCCCGCACATCAATAAGAACACCCATAATTTCACAATTAATAGATTCTTCAAGTTAAACATTGTTTACTTCTCCAATAGGGCAGTACAACTCGACGAGATGGTCGACGAACCGTCGATCAACGACGGCACATCCCCGTTTATATTGTCTTAAATTTTTCCTCTTTATTTTTCACTTCGAAGCATGACATATTTTCTTAAAAACAATTAGATGAATGATTAGTTCCTAAAATTGGATTTTTTCTTTTGATCGTTCAAATTTCAAAATAGAACTAGAATTTACATATTTTACTATGTTTATAATGAATACACAAACCATCTTTAGTATAATTAAATAAGTCAAGGAATGTCCGAGTTAACAAAAATGATTTATCTTAATTACTAAAGACAAACTTGTGATGTAAGTATAACCGGCAAGTAGTAAGATTTCACCTTTTTTGTAGATGTCTTTTAGTGATTTCTTCTAAAAAAGTATTGTTAATCGTAAGATCGCTAATTAGGCGATCACTTTTGTATAAATAGGAAAGGTTTTGTACAAGCTTAAACAAATAGAATAGTTCTATTAATCGGGTTTACTTCGTAAGTTTGGTTTTATAATAAAAAAATATTGATTTTAATTTATGCTAGAAGTCACATTTTAACAAATAAGAATTTAATAACAAAAATGAGAAATCTTACAAACTTCCAAGAAATCATGCTTATACTTTTAGTAAGAAAGAACGACGCTTCAAAAAACGTGATTCAAACTACAACAAGAATAAAATAGCTTTCATTTTTTACCCAATCTACTTATAACCCATTTCGCCCGCCCGCCCCGCCCTATTAAAAATTTTCAAAAATTAAATTTCGTCCTCGCCCGCCCCGCCCGGCTATACGTTTTCCCCGCCCGTCCTATTATGACTTTTCTCTCGCCCGCCCCGCCCGCCCTGCCCTAATTGCCATCCCTACTTACTCTTTCTAAAGCCTAGAGTCTAGAGAACATGCACCTTCAACCAACTTATGGAGCTTGTAGTCAACTATAAAGCATGAAGCATCAACTATATATCAGAACATGACAAGTGTGGCTAAATCAACGAACAAACTCTGGGCCACACTAATCTATCGTTTTTGTGTGTGTGTCCCGGGCGCGGGGGGGGGGGGGGGGCTTCTGCAATTCACTCTTCTATCCTAAATTCCTAAAAGCATTTGATAATTCAAGTAGGCGCTGAATTTTCTCAGAAGTTTGTGACTTTTATTTAAGCATTTCAGTGTAGTTTTCATCTAACATATGATGAAAAATCTGTAGCCATGTAACGAATCCATTGCGACCACTGTGTGCTACAACTTCATGGCCGGTTTGACAACTAATAATCAAAATGCTTAATTCACTGGTTTATGAAAGTGATGCCAACCCTATTAAATCCAAATTTAAAGCTACCTATATAGAGTAGTGCTGGCCCACAAAATGAATTGATAGCTGGCAGCTCTTATAGAGATCTACAAATCTGCAACATTTGATATAATAAGCTCATCGTCATCCACATTTCATCGAATAATATATTAAGGTTCCGCTTATAAATATACTAGTCTGTGGGAACGCGCGTTGCACGTTAGTCCCTTATCAATATTTTAAAACTTCTATATATTTAAAAATTAATCGCAGCATAAAATAGAAAATACTGAAATCAAGACTATTAGTTTTACCATTTACAATTTATTCATTTAAACAAAATTCATAACATCGACGGTGCATTTGCCTCGAGCAAGAAATATGTGAAGCTAATCAAGATAGTATATCTTCTAATAGTATGAATATGTTAATGAATTTGTGCTCCATAATTAATAAATGCCTATAAATCCTTTAACGAAATGAGCAAAGATTGGGGGAAAAATTATGTCTCCACAAAACCTGCAAACAGAGCACAACAACTATATATATTTATCTTCACACCAAGAGTTCAGAAATAGGATGGTTTGTTTGGATTTAGAAATACATCCAAAGAAGACGAAATGGAAAAAAAACTTTACAACAAAATCCAACTCTCTCTTTACTCAGGCAAGCCCTCACAATTTACAGGTACTAATTTAAGCTGAAGCTTCAAGTTTTTAATCCCATAATCTCCAGCACTCAAAGAAACCAGCAATTAAAAAAACGTAAAATGAGATTTAAGTTTTATCAGAATAATCCATTCACTAAATTTACAATACCTCTAAATTGTATAATCCAAATGGACTGAACAGCATAATAGTTAATTATAAAACAACACAAGAATGATGCATACAAAGTTACAAATATAAAGAACATATATACTTCAAAACCCCCAAACAATAAGACAAAAAGAACATCTCTTTGTCCTAGAAGTTCAGCTAACTTATGAGAGTAGATTTTTATGAGTACAATTCTAAGAATGTAGAATGAAAAGAGTCTCTAAGTTGTTGTGATTCCTTTGTTTTCTCATTATATAGAGCTTAAAATGACTTTTCATATGACTTATCTTCAATAATAATCACAATAAATAAGTAATTTATTTGTCCTTCATTATTGCAAGAATCAACAGCCCACGTAATTCTTTATTTATTTATTTATTTAGACTTTTCATGTTCATATACATTGTATATATTTGAAAAGATGGTTAGTAACTTAATAAATAAGATGTTAATATATCATTTAAGATAGGCAAGAGCCAATGCTCTGATTTTTCATCTTCACACACATTCTATACATATTCCAGCGAAACACATTAACGCAAACTATACACTCATTAAAAAAAAAAAGTAATAAATTTAGGATGACATTACTTGGCTCTTGTTTAATATAACATAATTTATTTTTATCTAGGGGTAAATTGGTCGTTCTACTTTTAAGGGGTATTTAAGTAAACAAATTATAATCTGATATGATTATATAATATTAATTTCATAAATAAATTAAAAAGAATAATATGATTGTATAATTTTAATTTCTTAAATAAATAAAAAATAACCCTAAAAGATCAAAGCCTCTATTGTTAAGTCTATTATTATGATGAATTTAGAATTCAAGAAAAAGGAAAAAGAGGGAGAAACATTTTCTATAATAATTAATATGTAAAACGTTTTTGGAAGTAAATAAAGGAGAGTAAATGACATTTATTGCATTTACATGGTCTGAACCATTAAAGTGCTACTGTTTCATTTCGAATTCACCCGTTCACTTTCAACGTAATTAACAAATGATTATGTAAATAAAATATGACTATTTAATTAAATTTACTGTTTTGTTAGATATCTAATTAGATTTTCATTTAGTCTAGGGCAAAATGGTAAACTAACTTTGAAGATAGGAGCTTCCCACTTTTAGTATAATATGATTTAAACGCCACTAAAATGTTATAAAACGATTTTGAGCCACTTGAACCATTAAGTTAAGGTTTTGAATTGATTCTATATTACAACTAAAATATGGTAGAAAAATTATTCGCATACATGTTACATGTTAACGTAAACTCTTTACCACGGATTTAAATTATATACACTTACATTGTAAATATATTTGTGCTATCAAGTCTATTTAACCGATTATATCGAGTTACTTTTCTGTTTTTCAAATTACTATATTAGTCTAGGCTATTGCTATGAAGATTTATCTATTGTTGTAAATGAACTTAATCGGATAGCATAAAAAATCTTATATACTCTAATGGTATACAAACCTTAAATTTATCTACATATAAGAGTAGGCAAAGGGGTTATGGTAACCGTAAAAATTACTCTATCATTGCAGATATTCTTCCACAAGGATATAGTAAGAAAATTTTCCATCCAACCAAATGAAACGTACGTAATGATGTGATATTTTCCATTGTCATTTAAGTTTGAATATCCTTCTGTCATGGTCTCATGGGGACTCTTAATTTAGATTTTAGTTGGTGCATTCCATATATTCATGGACAAAATCGCAACTAGTTCAGCCGGCTACGAATTATTGGAAGGGAAAATACATTTCCATCACCTTCACCAGTCAGAGCATTCAATTGAAATTCTTTGGTACAGATAGGTGATCAGTTCTTAACTTGGAGCAATAACCGGTGTAACTTTCTAGCTTTGATAATTAAATATGTTTAGTTTTTCCACAATGCAGCTGAAAATTGACTTGAAAAGCGTGTATAGAAGCTGTATGATGGAGAAATATCGTATCGATCTTCCATTTAATAACCTAGATTGATATTGATGTAAATTGTAATTGCACAATTTTTGGCATTCTATCCAAAGTCGTCATGACGCTCATAAATAGTAATCATTCTGTTCCAATTTATATGTCATAGTTTTTTTTTTTTTTTTTTTTTTTTTTTTTTTTTAAGAATGTAATCGTCTATAATTAGAAATAATTTAACTTTAAAATTCTCTTGTTACCCTTAACAACAACATATTCAGTGTTGTCCCACAACTGGGTATGAAAAAGGTAGAGTGTACGCAACTTTTTGTGAAAGTAGAGAGGTTATTTCCGATAGACCTTCGGCTTAAGATTTTTTTTTTACCATTAATGAAGTGATTTATAGCCAAATAAATATCTAACATTTGTTTAGACCATAAATTTTAAAAGTTTTCTTTTCTTCTTAAATTTTGTACCTAGTCAAATGGTGCTACTGTTTACCCTAAAAAGAGAACAGTTGAATTTGTTTGTGGTTTAAAAGATACATGATTTGATTTGTTATGAATAGTGAAAAAATAGCCTATGGCAATTATAGAAATCAATTAAATAAAATCAATATGAAATAAAGAAGCAGTAATGAAATACTTAAGCCTGAGCTTCTTTGATCCTTAGAATGAATTCTCTGATGGAAATTCCTCCGGTGGAACAATAATGAGCTCTGGCCTTGCATCGTATTCCAGTGGAAAAAAGGAATGACTACGTAAACAAATTGTTAAGGCTGAACTCCGTAAATAAGTGTAAGTAATTCATATTACTAAGTGTTATTCGATGATGCTTTCAAGGGCTGTTAGACTCCTTTTATAGTACAGATACATCAGCTTTTAGGCTATGATTAAATTCTAATAATGGATAATAAATGCTGCTTTAATTCTTAATCGTAACGCTTGCTTCGAATCTGGACCGGTCACACAACGTTATTCTTCAATTAATGACCCGGTACAATTGCCTCGGTGGGCTTGCTCGGAATGTATCCAGGCTTCTCATTCTAATTAAATGAAACGACTAGAAACGTCCCACCTTCAACTGCCACGTGCTCCATTACCATCCTGCCATATGTCGAGCTATATCTTGCCATGTATACAAGCATAAATTGGGATTGAGATGGAGGGAGTAATAAATTGTTGGGCATATATCAACTCAATAAATGGTCTTATCATCAGTTATTGCCTCACCATATCCGATTAGTTAGTAACATATAGAAGAGTGTGCCCCAATTGCTTAATGTTGTCTTGCAGATATATATATATATATATCTGCCATGTATTATGTATACGATATCCGGATGGGCTAGCTTTGCACTTTTGTCTTTTTTTGACATGAGATGGAGAACTAGCACATTGAAGCCAAAAAAAGAAAAAAAAAAGGTGTTTGGCATATTTACGGCTTTTGATCTTTAAAATAGGGTCTATGGAGAATAGCAAATCTTATGCATGGTTTTGTTTTCTGTTTGGTGTGTGAACACCCACCCTTTTTAGCCTGTATGTTTTTTTTTTAATTTTATAAACCATTTGGCTGATTGGTATCGTAATATACAATTTTCTTTCATGGACAAAAATAATTAATATCATTTGTTTTGTGATTGATCGACATGCGGGTCCATTACTATCAGAAAGCTGCTTGATTTGTGATACCATTCAGCTATATTCCGTCCATATAAGACTTTTATTTGTCGTATAAAGTTTGAAAACATCCTTTAAGAAAATATTTAATAGTACTAATTATAATGGGTATTTGAATAAATTAGCGTTATCTCTCTGCACATCCTGTCAAAAATTAGCGTTATTAGTCGCCAATGGAGGCTGAACATATCGTTCTCAGCTTGATAGCTATAGCCAATGAATACTTGTAAACAATAGTTACGTTGTCTTTGTTCGAGCTAGAACTAGTGGCAAATAGTAAAAACAATACATTGATCATGTACCTCGTGACATTTTTCTGTTTGGAGAGAAATATTCGTCAGCCGATTGGCCAGTCACTTGATCGATAGCAACTTTAACAAATTGAGTACGTATTTCCCGAAATGACGAGCCGTAAATTACACAGCTTTGAAATTTCTTCTGACTAATTAAAGTTGGCCTATTGTTGATAATGAAATGGGAATAAGAAATCCATGTGTAATGAGCGTTGAATATTTAAGCACTGCTTGATATTTAGAAGCTTTGGTGATATAATGACCAGAACTGAAGGAAGGCCACTATGACAGTCAAATGAAATTATACTTTCTATTTTTTTTTTAAATTCCTCGAAACCCGGGTAGCTCGCTACCCTTTGAACAAGTGCGTCGAAAGAATCTCGTTATCGCGTAATAACTCGCAAAACCACACAAGAGGATACGTAAGCCGTCTTGCAGTTCTCCTATTATACTTTCCATTGCACAAGACCTAACGAGTCTGATTGGGACTCTACAAGGATATATTGCCCTCTGTTGTCAAATTTTTAGTCACCGTTATAGAAACATATATAGCCTATTAAGCTTAGTTAACACAAAACTATAACAAGCCTTTCCGTTCTAATAACATGTTATCAAATGTTGTTCTAAATGGATCTGAATAGAAGGACTCAATTACACTAGTATTTGAACTCCAGATCCTTTTCTTTCATTGGTAACAGCTTATTTTGATCGGTAATGACTTACTGAGAGCAAGAGAGAGATTTATTATTTATTTCCTACTCTGACTTATAGATCTGAAGACAAAGTGGAGAAATTTTGCTCCTACTGATCTACCTATATACATAATATGCGCGCAGTAAGAAAGTGATGTAGACCTCTCTTTAAATTTCAAAGATCCTATTTATCTTTTTTCTCATTTTTTTGACAATTTCTCCTATTTTTTTTAATTTTTTATTGTACAAGAATAAATATATCAATTACTACTCCATCATAAATTCATCTGCTTTTATGTAAAAACTTAATGGTTTTTATTTTATAACTCCCACAACCTTTTATTACCATAACTCCTAAATTACTAAAAGCCATGACTTAATGGTCTTTATTTCCATTACTCCCACAACATTTTATTACTATAACTCCAAAATCTATATATAATATAAAAGTTTGTGCGTAGTACAATCCCCATGTGGACTCTACGAACCCCCATCGACATTTATCTTTTTTCTCAATTTTTTGACATTTTCCTCTTCATTTCTCTATTTTATTAAATAAAATAAAATATTAAAGGTTTCATCACTCACTCATAATAAAGACACTCACCATTTAATGTCATTATTTTTTCCATCACTTTCCCTATAATTATTGTGATTACTTTGTATTAAATTTATTATGAGTAAAAGCAATGAGCCTTTCTCTCATTCAATTCAATTAAATTCAATTTTAAAGACCTATATATATATATATATATATATATATATATATATATATATATATATATATATATATATATATATATTATCATTCTTCTCATTGATTATATTTAAAAGCCTATGTAAAGGCAATAAATAATTATAGTAAATAATTGAGAATAATGAAGAGTCATAGTATGGGCACCGTCACCTACTAAGTGGAGAATGAGGATGTGAGGAAGTAAAGAATTGCACTAATAAATGATAATGAAGAGTGGTAGAGTCATTTTGAAACTGAATAAATTAATTCTTTTCCTGAAGTCTCCTTTATTTCTTCTATAGTTCTATTCCTCCGTTTTCTGCCACAAACAATCTTCTTAATCTACCTTTTCCTTTCTTCTTCCCATTTTCTTTTTAGGTAGATTTTGTGTTTTGCAATCTACTTGAAACCTTTTCCCTAAATGCTTAAAATTAGAAGTCAACTGTTATTATTCTTTTTTTGTTTTTTTTTTTATTTCCCATTTCCATTAATTTAAGTTGGGAATGTTATATTGTTGATCTTTGTTTGAGGCTCTTCCTAATTTAATTATTGAAAATTGGAATTTTACATGTGCTTAGAGTATCGGTTTCTGTGTTTCGTTCTTCCACTTTTTCTATGATTTTTATATTTTATTAACTTTAGCTTTGTTGATTATTGCAGTGTTGCTCGGTTTGTGAATTTGCCGATTTGGATTATTTTCGTTTTAAAGATATTGTTAAAATTATTCCGCAAGCCGAATTTTGGGTACTATTGGCGAAAACGATAGTTACATCGCTCATTACTTTTGGGAGGACTAATTTACTTCTTCTTTCATGCCGGCACACCTAAAATCCTATCATCAAGATCAAGCATTTCATCGCTACCGATCCGCTCGTAAGATAATATTGCAGTAACGTTTAGAGCAAACATTGCTTAGAGAAGGAGAGAGAGAGTTGCAACAAGATTCAAATCTACACTTTTTTTTTAGTAAAAGTTTACCCACTAAATACATAAATGTATTTATGTAAACACTCTTCGTATATGTAAGACTTAGTTAAATTTTTCGATGTACAATTCTGGATTTACAATTGAATGGAGAAAATATGTGATCAAATAGTCTATTAGCTGTTCTCTATTGCCATAAGCTAAAATTTTTTATTTCTTATGCGTGTGTGTGTGTGTGTGTGTGTGTTTTAAAAAATATTGCCGATATTTGTTCTTTATATTTCGATGCAGGAATATATTAGAAAGAATGGACATGGACAAAGATTCGGGCAGTTAACTCGGAATCGAAGTGGAACAACTAACTACGTCTCTTTCACTTTGGGAAATGGTAATTTTGTGTTATTTTCTCGTAAAATAGTTTAAATCTTATGAATGAATAGCCTATTTCCTAATGTTTTTGCTCTAATTGTTTGGACTTGAGTATATTTCGTTTCCTTGTGATTTAACAATATTATAGAAACCATTAAAAAACTAAAAGTTATCTTAAATTTTTTCTTTCAATATATTAAAGAGTGATACTTTCACTATTTTCATTTAGAATTTTAAGTATAGTATCTTCTCTAATTTTCCTTCTTTATCTTTTTACCTTTTTAAATAAATTAATTCTCAAATATATATTAAAAAAAAAATGAATGAATAAAGAATATAATACCAAGGATGAAAAACAATGAAAAAGGACAAAATTTCCTTGTGTTTATGTTTTTTGTTTTTATATTTATTCTTAAATTAATATTAAGAAAACTATATGTTGTTTTGAATTTTCTCTCTCTCTTTTTCTAAATTGAACTGTTCAATATGATAAATATCATTTTTTTTTTGTTTAATATGATACATGCTATCATCCAATTATGGCTAATGACATAACAAGATATGTCATTATTTTATCATATAAGACACATTATCTTGATTAATTATCTAAATTCATGTATTTAGAAAACATTTGCATTGTAATCTTAGTTTGTATATTATTGAAATTATTGAGAAAATTATATAGTGTACTTTGTGAAGGTGAAGGTTTTATGCCTCCATATTTAAAACGCTTAAGAAATGAAGGTTGAAAGTATTCTTCAATTAATGGTTAAAATGACTCATATCATCTTGCAAGATACGTTCATATACGTAGTTTTTTTGATACAACGTCTCTCCATTCCCGTCACATTCCATCAAGTCTAGATTTTTTTTGTCTTTGTTTTTGACTATCTTTTGCTCTCTATAAGTGCATAAATGGATTGAACTTGAAGGCTATGAATTCACTCAAGAGACGGGGGTAAACTTGATCAAAAGAATATATAAATATTAGTTTTTTATAATAATTATAATGTCACCCAAATATAAATAATTTTCTTTAACAATCGCGTGAAGCCAAGCTAATTCACTAGTTACTAATAACCATGTTCATGTCATTATTTGATATTCCATATTGTAGTCCTATAAATAGAGAAATTGTAAGACTTTGTTTCAAAATGAAACGATCACATTAGTCAAGAATGTCACCATTTTTTGAGCATCTAATATTGTAAATTCATATATTTTGTTTTGTGAGACCCTACCTAAAGTTATCATTTCATTCCATATTTAAAGTAGTAATGTTGTAATATTTACTGCAGTAAAAAAGTTCTTGAATGGTGATCAGCTTGTAGGAGTGAATGTCGACAAGAGAACTTGGAAAATTATGCATTGACTATGTATTTTTCTCTTCTATTTTTTATGAAGGTCGTAAGAGTGATGTGTATGTTGTATTAATTTCTTCTTTATTTTTTTTCCGTATGTTCTCTCTATGATTTCTCTTTAGTTTGATTTTTATATGAATATCTTATTGTCGCAACGTATGTAATTTCTTTTGGTTGAAACCAGTAACTTATGACTTTGTTAGAAGTACTACTAACCAAACATTTTTTTTCTATGAGATCAATTGTACGCCTGGATATTTGTATAGAAATGATCAAGTGGGTGTAATTTTTTTGTTGTTGCATTCTTCTATTTTACATTCTTTTATGTAAGGAGAAACTCTCAAAATAATTTAAAAACTCTGACTTAGACACATATATTAAAAATATATTAAATAAACACATTGTTAGTCATATAAAAAGGGACATCAAATTTCTTCGAACTTCAACATTTTAAGCAATGAAGAAGATAATTGATATTTTTATATCTTTTTTTTTTCTTTTTCAATTTTCGTACTTATTTTTTATTGTGGAAGAAAAATCAAGAATTACTACTTATCCATTCATTTATATTATTTAAGGTAAAAATTTAATGGTCTTTATTTTTATTACTCCCACAAATTTAATTATTATAACACCTGAATAATTATTAGTTATGTTCATGGCATTATCTAATATTCCATATTGTAGTCCTACAAATAGATGCATTGTAAGACTTTAGTGCAATTAGGTATAATCACATCAATCAAGACGATCACCATTCTTGAGCATTAGAAAGTGTAAATTCATATTACAAATATAGTCCATTCATCAAAGTCGGGACCATCCGTACATTTTTATGGATATCTTCTAACATGTCATATTGCCTGAAGTATGAAATTTCCCACCATATTATTGAAAGTACTGTATATTTTTGATTTATGTAATTGTGGTCCATCCCTTCGCCGGGCCTCGCGCATAACGTGTTCTCTAGCACGTTCGCCCCTTACGTGCGCGCGTGTGCGTGTCTCTCTCTCTCTCTCTATATATATATATATATTTAACAATCCTACTCTACATCTCCTCTCTCCCTAAAGTTCTTTATTATGTAGTTATAACTAATTTTCTCGCTTATCTCCCAAATTTTTATTTTTTTGAATGTAAGAATATGAACAAGACTTTTTTTTGAACAAGAATTTCGGTTTTCTTTTTTTTTTTTTTTTTTTATGTCACGAACTTTGTTATACCGTTCATCTCTTTTCTTAACCTTGTTCTTAATAAAGATTTTTCTTTAACTACATTCCGGTAACCACGGCCAACATCGCCCTTATTTTCTGTATTACTAAAACTGCCTTTAAAACGCAGGGAATTTAAGGTGTTAACTCATCGAGGTTATTAAGAAGTTAAGAGAATAACCATATACTAAGAATAACAAATTCACGAGGATAAGGAAATAATTACTTAAACATGATAATCACAAAATAATTTACATAGTAGGGAGATTATACGTAAAACATAGTAAATAAACTTACATATTGGTTAGTTTATATGCTCTTTCTAACCCCAAAAACTACTTCACACTGAAAGTAATAGTTATTAAAAGACTAATAATATTTTACAATAAAAGAGTTTTCGATTACACAGATTTTTGGCTGGGTAAGGGATTGGAGCATTTGATGAAAGTGGAAGGGGAATATGAAAATTTTCTAGAGAGAGGGTTGTTGCTCTCATATGATGTCTTCGCTTCTTCACAACGTCGCTATTTATAAAAGGTCTCGTTGACTTCAACTGATTTCAAAATGTCAAGAATCTTTTGAGTTCACCGGTGCTCTTTCGGGCCCCATCGTCACGTGAACTTGTTCAAAATAAACTTCATCTTCTTGTCCGTTAGTTGATCCGTCCATTTACCGTAGTTTGCTTTATCTTTCGACACGCTAATTTATCCGTCCATTTACCGTAGTCGCTTTTATTAAAGTTACTTTTTGCGTATGTTCTCTAGCCGAATCTTTCGCCTTTTTGTCTCATCACACTATTTTCTTTCTGGGGACATTTTGCTTTTGACACATACACACACAAATATATATATATATATATATATATATATATATATATGTAATTTTTTTTTTTTTTTTGTCTAAATTATGTAGTGCAATCGAATCAAAACTCAATTCCCGAATCGTAGTCGTCAGTCTTCATGGAATTCAAA
>NC_081346.1:9579247-9580663 GCF_029784015.1 Lycium ferocissimum | reverse complement strand
TTATAACGATATTCTTACTAACTCGATTAACTTTCCTTGAACCTTCTTAACTCATTCTTTCTTGTTTTAATACAAAATTGCACGGATTATTATGGAGTGTGACATTCTCGCCTCCTTTAGAACATTCGTCCTCGCATGTCAAATGAGGACTAAAATTTCTCGTCGATTAAATAAACGAATCGCCGTTATGTGAGACTATGAAACTGACAAGATTTGACCCGCAGGGTGTTTTTAGGAATATTATGCCTAAAAGTGCTAAGCGACCAAATGGGTCGTTACATGATCTTTGTTTGAGGCTCTTCCTAATTTAATTATTGAAAATTGGAATTTTACATGTGCTTAGAGTATCGGTTTCTGGTGTTTCGTTCTTCCACTTTTTCTATGATTTTTTATATTTTATTAACTTTAGCTTTGTTGATTATTGCAGGTTGCTCGGTTTGTGAATTTGCTGATTTGGATTATTTTTTGTTTTAAAGATATTGTTAAAATTACTCCGCAAGTGAATTTTTAAATCTATTATGAAAAACGATAGTTACATCGCTCATTACTTTTTGGGAGGACTAATTTGCTTCTTCTTTTCATCTTTGGCACACGTAAAATCCTATCATCAGTGATCATGCATATTGCTTTTGATCCGAAGATAATATTGCATGGATTTTAGAGCGATTAAGTTTAGGAGAAGGAGAGAGAGAGTTGCAACAAGATTCAAATCTACACTTTTTTTTTTTAGTAAAAGTTTACCCACTAAATACATAAATGTATTTATGTAAACACCTCTTCAGATATGTAAGACTTAGTTAAATTTTTCGATGTACAATTTTTGGATTTACAATTGAATGGAGAAAATATGTGATCAAATAGTCTATAGCGTTCTTACATGTTGTGCTTGGAAATTTTTATTTCTTATGCGTGTGTGTGTGTGTGTGTTTTAAAAAAATATTGCTGATATTTGTTCTTTATATTTCGATGCAGGAATATATTAGAAAGAATGGACATGATTAAAGATTCTGAAGAAAGAACTTGAATCAGAAGTGGAACAACTAACTACGTCTCTTTCACTTTGGGAAATGGTAATTTTGTGTTATTTTTACGTAAAATAGTTTAAATCTTATGAATGAATAGCCTATTTCCTAATGTTTTTGCCTTAATTGTTTGGACTTGAGTATATTTCGTTTCCTTGTGATTTAACAATATTATAGAAACCATTAAAAAACTAAAAGTTATCTTAAATTTTTTCTTTCAATATATTAAAGAGTGATACTTTCACTATTTTCATTTAGAATTTTAAGCATAGTATCTTCTCTAATTTTCCTTTATCTTTTACCTTTTGGAAATAAATTAATTCTCAAATATATATTAAAAAAAATGAATGAATAAAGAATATAATACCAAGGATGAAAACAATGAAAAAGGACA
>NC_081346.1:9541747-9574247 GCF_029784015.1 Lycium ferocissimum | reverse complement strand
TAAGAATTTTTGTAATTCTTTAACATTATCTAATTTATCGGCATTTCTAAGGCCTTTTTGGCTATATGCGGTTGCAATTTTATTTTGCCATCTCCTAGTACTACTCCTAAAAAGTTTATATGGTTTTTACATAATTCCATCTTTTTCTTGCTAATTATTATTCCATTTTCTACAAATAATCTAAATACCGTCTCGGAGGTGTCCTAAATGTTCTTTCATGTCTTTACTAAATACTAATATATCATCTACATATACTAGGACAAATCTTTTATAGTCTCCAAATATGCTATCCATTTTTCTTTGAAAAATTGGTGGAGTATCTTTAATCCAAATGGCATTACTAACCATTCGAAATGTCCTTCGGGACGGTAAATGCATCCATTCTATACTTTCTTCATGCATTCGTACTGCCAATATCCCGATTTACAATCAAATTTACTAAAGATCTTTTTACTTTGTATTCTATTTATTAGCTCTGTTTTGTCTGGTAACTTATATCCATCTCGTTCGGTGTTATCATTAAGTCTTTTGTAATTTATTACCATTCTAGCTTTTCCTCTTACTATCTCACTATGATTTCTTACCATAAATGCGGCGGATCTATGTTTAGAAGTAGATCTTCTTATTACTCCTAACTCTAACAATTCTTTTATTTGTACTTTAAAGTCTTCTACATCTTGGTTAGTTGCTTCTATTGAGGTTTGTTTTAATTATATATTCTGGATTTATTATGTCTAATTTACATACAATTTTGTTATTTTTCCAATGTTTTAAAGGTTTTTCACCTATAATTTCTATCTCATCTAGTATTCTTATTATATTATCTAAATCTTTTTGGTTTTTTATTACTCCTATCTTTTCTATCCCTGTTTTAAAATTATATAATTCTCGTTTCTATATCTATTAAAGTATAATTTTTTTCTATTAGATTATCGTCGTCTAGTATTTCTTCTTCTTCTAGAATTAAATTCTTTATTTCTCTTTTGCTTTTACGGACATGTATTGTTGTCTTGACAATCCTTACAACAACTCTCTTCTTTCTTTTGTAGGTTTATTTGGTCTGGAGTAGAGATCTTCTTATGTCTGATTCTAGTTTCGGTTTTATGAGCTTGTACTGGTGTATGAGTAATATTTTTTAGAAAAATTACTCCATCTCTTGTAATCATGCAACTTCCATTGTTATGTAACATAAAGTCTAACCCGATGACGAAGTCTATATTTATATTCAAGTCTCTTACCCATATTTTATCCATTTTATAATGGGTTTGTAAAATTATTCAACAAGTGTTGATAAAGCTAATGTATGCCTTATGAACATAATGTTTATATATATTATGAGTTCCATCCATTTGCATGGCCGCAACCGGTTTGTCTAGAACTTTTATTAAATTTGGTGGAACTATTCGTTTATTTATTATACATTTAGTACATCCTGAATCTACTAATGCTAATGTTTCTATTTCATAGTCATCTATCTTAATTCTTGCAAGTATTTTTATAGTTCCTAATTTTTTATCTTCATTACATACTAGGGCTCCATGGTCTTCTATACTCATTAGTTCCGCTGTTGAATCTTCTGGTATTGTTCTTAGCGGTTGTATATTAGATAGATGTATTTCTTCATCTTCGCTATTTGCTTCTTTTTCTTTTCCTTTTTCTAATTTACATAACCTGGTTTCTAATTCGTTTATTCTAGTTTCTAATGTCATTATTCTTATACTCATAGTAGGGTCTTCTATTTTTTTATGTCTTTCTTCTTTATAAATTTTTGTCTTAAATTCTTTTTCTATACACATGATACATCCTTCTATAAAGCAATTTCTACATTTTGCTCTTTTATCTCTACTAGGAAACCATTTACAAGAGAAACATGCATTACTATCTAATCCTTTATTTCTTTCGAAGTCATGATTACGATCTTCTGATATATTTGCTGAATTATCTATTTGAATTGGTTCTAAGTCTAGTTTTTCTAATCCTATCTCATTAATTAATTCTTCTGCTTCTGAGTCTGATGAATCTAATTTTTTCTTCGGTATCTACACTTACTATGGAGTATATACTTTACGTGTCGACATATATTCGTCTACATTTATTAAGGTTTCTTGAAAGTCTTCAATCAAATTGTGAATTTCGTGTCTTATTATTTATTCTTTTTGGACATGTATTTGCTAAGTGTTCCACACTTCCACAAGTAAAACATTCCGGTTTATTTTTATAATTTCTATACGTTCGTATTTTCTTATATGTCTATTCTGTCTAAATATGGTTTTTTGGTGATGATTTTCTAAGATAGTATTTCTTTCTATTGTATTGAGGGTAGTTTCTATTATATTGAGTTCGTATTTCTTATACCTTTTCTTTTTATAATTGTCTTTATCGTAACTGCGAGTAGTGTATACCACGCTTTTACAAAAATTCATCTCATTTTGTTTTAATTGTTTTTGTATCTGTATATGCGTGCATTTTTCTTGTAGTATGTCCATTATATGTTGTATTCTATGTCCTATCGACCATTTTAAATTAGGATTTTGTACTACTCCGTCTCTTTTATTCCATCTGTCTTCTATCTCTCTTCCTAGAGCTCCTGGTAGTTTATTAAATAATTTCCTTCCTAGTTCTTGATCAAAAGCGTTTCCACTAATTGTACAATAATAAAAATAATCATTTAAAATTTTTTTAATATGAAACCAGCTACTTATGCTTAACTGCTCTAATTTAATTAAAGCATTTCTTTGTAGTATTACTAATCCACTATTTGGATCTTCTCCTGTAATTAAAGTATGTATTTTATTGGTAAAATTGTATGGATTTGCTCCCATGGATACTAGGTATTGGAATTCCATTGGAAAATCTTCTTTATATGCTTCCCATAGAGCTTTAGCTGATTCTCCTAAAAATGTCTCTAAGTATTTATACATAGTTTCCGCATCTGTATCATTATAGGTTTTTATATAGTCTGCTACTACTATTCCTTTCCAAAGGTCTATTACTGAATTCCATCTTTGTGGATCATGAGTATTATATTTAATATTTTTCCTTTATTGCCTCCTTCTTGGAGAATAATAGGTTCTTCTATAGGCATTCTTTTTCCTGATGGTTTTATATTTTCTATTGGT
This sequence comes from Lycium ferocissimum, assembly GCF_029784015.1. Taxonomy (NCBI): domain Eukaryota; kingdom Viridiplantae; phylum Streptophyta; class Magnoliopsida; order Solanales; family Solanaceae; genus Lycium; species Lycium ferocissimum. Next base: position 9,571,128 of record NC_081346.1, on the reverse strand, counting down.
TCTCCTGCTGATCTAAAAACTCTTCTTCTAGGTACATTACCTGTGCTCGTGTCTACTGTGTATTGTTCTCCTGTTGTTCTTTGAAATGGACTAGAACTGGATGCACTAGATTCCATTAATTCTTTTTGGCTTATTATTGAGTCTTTTCTTCATCACTATCTTGTATATCTTCTAATATTTTATCGAAAGCGACTGATTTCCCTTGGTGTATATGTTCTACTCTATATCCCCAATTATCGGTTCTAGCTTCACATAATTTAAAGTGACTTATAGTTTCTTCTATTGTTAGATCTCCTAACTTACATCCTTTACATCTAAAAGTTATATTTTTGTTTTCTCTATGAAGTATTTTTGCTTCTTCTATAGCTATGTCTACTTCAAAATCTTTTTGTATTAATTCTATGTTCATAAAGGTTGACTCAGTAGGTTCATTTTCATCTAGAGTACTTTCTTCTTCTATGTTTCTTTGTGGTGTATAGTTATAATTGGTGAATCTTATAGATGTCTCTCCTTTAGAATTAGTGTACATTAGGTGTGACTCTTTGTAAAATCTTCTTTCTACTAAAGTCTTCTAATTTCCATTCTAACCCTGCGTATTCTTCGGATTTATTTTTATAGGTTTAATTAAATTTATTCCTCTATTTCCCATTAATTCTACAACATCTTCTACTTTAATTTTAAACTTAGTATTACTATTATTTGTCATTTTTCCTAAAAATCCTATGCACATTAATAAATTATTACCATTACACATTTCTTCGTATCCTTTAGTCTGTATTCCTATTTTTATATGTTTCCCGAATTCTGCTAAATTCATTATAAAGTCTGGGCTAATATAAAAAATTCCTCCATTATTTGTCATATCTACCTCTGTTATGCCGATTATTGACTTCTTCATGTCTGACCATCTATCATCGTAAATTACTATTAAGACTTTAGTTCCTAAATTTTTTCTAGTTAATCCCTTTAATCCTATTACTATTAATCCCATATGCATTAGCGTCCTTCCAGTATTTTTTATTTGTCTTAAAGCTTCTGGATTTATTAGATTTATAGTAGTAACTTTAGTTCCTATGGCTGACAATTGTTCTTCTCTATAATGTCTATATAATTGTGTTGTTCTTGAAAATTGTCCTATGTTGTATAAAGTCTTTGGATTTAATAGTTTTAATTGATTTTGTTGGAAAATCTGTATGTCTCGGTCCACATCTATTACCTCACTTAACTGTTGGTTGTTTTCCTCTGGTGTTCTTCTATTTAAAATTCTTGATAAAAAACTATTACCTATTCTATTATCTGAAAAACTTACTCTTGGTCTTGCTTGCCTTTCTATTTCTCCTTCGTTTCTTGATCTAGTTGGAAGAAGGTCCATTTTTGTGCTTTTCTAGTTATTTTGACTTTTTCTTTTTGAGGTGTTATTTCTACCTTTTTTAATTGGTCTATTAATTCTTCAACTTCTTTAGCGGGCTCTTTATTTTTCTCTTTTTGTTCACTTAACAATAGAACGCGCTCACTTATTACTTCTAACTTTGGTACTATTATTTCGATTTTCTTTATTATTTCTAAGATTAATGAAATTATAGTAATATTTTGTTGTAGTGTTATTTGATCTGATTTAGCGTTAGGTATATAATCTTTATAGTCTGCTGGTAAAGGTATAGACTTTTCTATTAATTTTGAGGCTTCGTGTTGAGCTAAGGTCGATCTATTCATGAAAGAGTGATTTCCTTTAGTTCTTCCACTGTCTTTTTTAATTCTTTAATATCACTAGTCAAAACTTCTATCTGTTGTATTATTTTAGAGACTATTTGGGTTGTCTTTAGTTCTATTTCTTTCGGTTTTTCTGTAATAACTTTAACCAACTTTTCTATTTCCGTCTTTGTAGGTAATTTTTCTAAATTAAATTTGTTAACTAGAGTCTGGACTTTCCTTTCTAATTCTAACTCTTGCGTTTTTAAGTAATCAAGATTTTGTTCTACTTTCTTGAAAGTTTTCTCTTGCTTAGTCTGGGATACTTCTACCACCTCTAATATTCTAGTAATGTTTTTATTATTTTCTTGTATTTTTTCACTAAAATTTATGACTAAATCTACCAATGTGTTCAACTGTTTGTCTTCACTATGTAATATATGGTCTCCGTTACTGAAATTGCACTTTATAATACTATGATCTTTTAATGCTCTATATTTCTTTTCTGGGTATATTCTTAAGTCTAAGTATTCTAGATTTTTTAATGTATCTATTTTTCTAGCTTTATTTATTATCCTAACGGAATCTTTATTTTACAAACTTTCTTCTGGTACTCTATCCTAGTCGTATATCTTTCTATATCGTCTCTTATACCCTGTAATTCCCACGTTATAGCAGAAATTGTTTCTTCGTTAATCTGACTTTGTAAGAGTCTATTGTTTATTAGTGATGATAATGTTTCTGAATTTATTATTTCTAAATATGCACTTAACGCCTTTTCTACTTGTCTCTTGTCTCGTCTTTTCTCTATATCTCTATATAAATACCAATGATCGATAGCTATTTGTTTAACAAAGGGTAGTGTTCTCATATAATTAATACGGTCTAAATCGCTTGTGGTTCTTCGAGGTCTTTCTAGATTTTATATATCCTAGTAACTTATATTCTAATCCGATATTATATCTATTAATTCTTGTAATCTTAACTCGATTTTCTTTGGTACTACTTAATTTAATATATTCTGGGTATAGGTTATTTAATTCTTGTTTGACTTTTAAATAATGATCTTGCATGTATTAACCTAAAGGCACAACGTTTACTTGTTGTTCTAGCCGTCTAATATAGTCTTCGGTTCTGAATATAGCGTCGTCGGTAAAATGAACTTCCCAAAGGAGATTATTTCGAAAACTTAATACTGTTGTATTATGATTTAATTCTTCTCTATAAGCTATGTCTAAGTAGTTAATGTGTTCGGTAAAGAAACTTTCTTGAGCTTCTAAGGTTTTCTAGTCTTTTTCTAGTAATATAGATCATGCGATGGTGAAAACTTATATGTTTAGCAAAACGGTGTTGTCTCATTAACTCTTGTCTAATAGTAGATACAGGTGCTTTTCTTCTTCTAGCGGAAAAAGGTCTTCTCATATAATTTTAGATAAGTCTAAGGTTCCAAAAATCTTCTCGCTCTGATACCAATATTAAAAGGGGGTAGTAATTTTTTCGATAAGTACGTTCAATAAGAAAAGTTCAAAGGACAAAACAGGAAATTAAAGTTGTTTTTAAATAAATTTTTTAACAATCCTACTCGGTACTTCCTCTCTCCCAAAGTTCTTCTTATTATGTAGTTATAACTAATTTTCTGTCTATCTCCCAATTTTTTTTATTTTTTTTTTGAACAGTAAATATGAACAGTACTTGGATTTTGTCTGAGAGCTGGAGAAATATAATAGTTTGGTCCCAATACTATATATATAGTCTAATGCCTATAAATCATTAAAGCCGGATAAAATATGGGTAAGAGACTTGAATATAAATATAGACTTCGTCATCGGGTTAGACTTTATGTTACATAACAATGGAAGTTGCATGATTACAAGAGATGGAGTAATTTTTCTAAAAAATATTACTCATACACCAGTACAAGCTCATAAAACCGAAACTAGAATCAGACATAAGAAGATCTCTACTCCAGACCAAATAAACCTACAAAAAGAAAGAAGAGAGTTGTTGTAAGGATTGTCAAGACAACAATACATGCTGTAAAAGCAAAAGAGAAATAAAGAATTTAATTCTAGAAGAAGAAGAAATACTAGACGACGATAATCTAATAGAAAAAAATTATACTTTAATAGATATAGAAACGAGAATTATATAATTTTAAAACAGGGATAGAAAAGATAGGAGTAATAAAAAACCAAAAAGATTTAGATAATATAATAAGAATACTAGATGAGATAGAAATTATAGGTGAAAAACCTTTAAAACATTGGAAAAATAACAAAATTGTATGTAAATTAGACATAATAAATCCGAATATATAATTAAAACAAATTTCAATAGAAGCAACTAACCAAGACGTAGAAGACTTTAAAGTACAAATAAAAGAATTGTTAGAGTTAGGAGTAATAAGAAGATCTACTTCTAAACATAGATCTGCCGCATTTATGGTAAGAAATCATAGTGAGATAGTAAGAGGAAAAGCTAGAATGGTAATAAATTACAAAAGACTTAATGATAACACCGGAAACGTATGGATATAAGTTACCGGACAAAAGCAGAGCTAATAAATAGAATACAAAGTAAAAAGATACGTGTCATATATATATATATATATATATATATATATATATATATATATATATATTGTAAATACCTTTCTATCTATATTATATTTAATAATTAGTTGGTGTCACTGCTAAAAATAGAGTTTTTTACCACCAAAGATTCAATGAGAAATTTGTGCTATATATATATATATATATATATATATATATATATATATATATATATATATGCTTTTTCTATCTATATTATATTTAATAATTAGTTGGTGTCCTCATTTTTTTACCCACCAAAATTTGTGCTATAAATTTGCTTTTCCCACCTCATTCCCACCAAACTAGTTCACTAGGAAAACGCATAGTGGGAAATAGCTTTCCACTGAAACTCTAGGAAGCTTCCTAATTTTTCCGTGTGAAAACATTATTGTTTAGGTTTTTTCCACTGACATTCAATGAGAAATAACCGCTGAATATTTTTCAGTGGGGAAATAGAAATTTTTTAGTAGTGTGTCTTTTCTAACCGCGCGAAGCGCGAATAAATTCACTAGTTATTAGTATATATATGATGATGAAATATAAGAACACTCTTTGAAAGTTCCAAGTCAAAAGCACAACGCAAAATAATTGGAGATTCTCAATGAGAATTGGGCAATTCGCAGAATTGCCATTATTTTGGGGTGGTCTTTAAATTTTGCCCTTCGACTAAAACCTATGGGTTCCAGGTTCGAACCCCCAATCAGTTAAAATTTTTTTAAAAAAATTTGCAAGGCAAAGTTTAAATTTCACTATGTCCCCATCGGCAGAAGTTTAGTCATGTTTAACCAAAAGTCTGCCGATGGGGGCAGACTTTGCCTTGAGGCATTATTATTATTATTTTTATTTTTTACTTTTCAAGGTAAATTTTTAGTTATGCCTTAACTTAAAGTGTGCCCCATAAGACATAACTAAAAGTATGTCCCATAAGGTGGAACTTTTCCTTAAGGAATAACTAAAGTTATGCCGGACCCGGCATAACTATAAGTTCCGCCTTATAAGGCAAAATTTATGCCTTAAGGAAAAGTTCCGCCTTAGGGGCATACTTTTAGTTATGCCTTAATTAAAAGTCTGCCCCCATAAGGCATAACTAAAAGTATGCCCCATAAGGCGTAACCTTTCCTTAAGGCATAACTAAAAAAGTTTGCCTTATAAGGCAAAGTCTATGTCTTATGGAAAAGTTATGCCTTATGGGGCATACTTTTAGTTATGCCTTAACTAAAAGTCTGCCCCATAAGGCATAACTATGAAAAGAAATTAGTTAAGGCTTAACTAAAAGTCTCCTCATAAATATGTCGAACCCGGCATACACTTGTTAAGAAATAACCAAAGTTATGCCGGACCCGACATACTTATGCCAAGTCTGCCCATAAGACATGAGTATGCCGCGTCGGGCATACACGCATAACTTTGGTTATTCCTTCACAAGTGTATGCCGGGTCCGGCATACACGCGACCCAAACCTTGCCTTGCGATTTTTTTTTAATTTATGTTTGAGCGGGGTTTCGAACCCAGAACCTCATGATTTTTGCGCGAAGCTCAGGGTTGCAACGCGAAGGGCAAAAATTAAAGACCAGCAATACGGGGGGCAAAATTTAAAGATCACAAATATGAAGGACAAAATTTAAAGACCACCACAAAAGAAGGGCAACCCGCGCAAAAAAATGATGTGAATTTATCAAATCAAGGCCCAAAGACCCGAAAAGTAAAGAATGAAATATTTTGTAGTAGCAGCGCGGCCTAGCCACTTTTAGTCCTATAATTGACAATATTTATTGTAGTGGAGTTACAAATTTCAAAGGTGAAATTTCAAGACAAGTCATGGAATTTTATCTACGGAATTTGAAAAACACTCTATGACAATGGCTATTTCTCAATTACCAGAGCTGAAAAGTGGCTAAATATCCAAATATTTTGAGACATTAAAATTGTCATCTTCCAAATTTCAAAGTGAAAAGAAATATATTTTCAGAATGTAAAGATAATATTCCGGCAAAACGAACTTGTCCGAATTAATCTCTTTATACCAAGAAAATTAATAAATTGTTACATTGTATGAAAACATATCCCCTACAATAGTTCTTACTACGAATAAGAGAAACTTTATTATAGCCACATCCAGTGCACTCTTCAGATAGAAGAATACATGTTTATACTCACAAAAATTCCTAATAATAAAAAAAGAAATATTTCGTTTCTATGAAACTCAATAAAATTTCATGTATCTCATTCTTGAATGACCGTTATGCTCATTAAACAAGCATTTTATAGTCCAAATAGGGAAAAGAGATCATCGTCAAGTGACCATTTAAAAACTAACGGCCTAACTAACTTTATATTAACTGTCAACCTACTGTAATTATCCTCTTTTCCTTCGTGTCAGAAGTGTTTGCAGCAATGAGAGGAATCTTACGCGAGCGATTACTTTAGATTAGGTCCTATATATGTTAGGTTATCGTAAGAGATCAATGACAATGGGGAGAACTTAGAGGATGATTTTTTTTTGTTTTGTTTTTTTGTTTTTTATAGTATTACATTGAGACGAGCTTAAATAAATCAATATGGGCAGTCAAAATTCATATTGCTAATCTCAATTTACTTGAAATTGAGACGCAAAAAGTGATGTTGCTAAGAGATGATAATGGATTAAGTCCTTATACATTATCCGAACCCATATAGTCCTACAACCTTTACTCAACATTTAAGCATTGATGAATGATGGACATTAATATTACTGTCAATAAAGTAGCACGCTCATCAAACTTATATAAGGCATTAGTGTACTCATGTCTTTAATTCAATTACTCCGTTTGGATTACCAAACCTCATTTAAGTTGCTCATGTTTTCATGGTTTCTTTTCTGGCAGGTCGACGAAACAGGCTTCAGCGCGAGTCTCCAACACAGTCTTTCTCCTCTTTGACTCTTCATAGCTTTGAATGTAACGACTGGCGAAGAAATGAAAGTATATGAAGTTCAGTACTCCCAAGCCGGCAATAAGAACGTAAAAACGTTCTAGCTTGTTTTCATTAAGGTCATGACCTCCCAACCACGGCTTTCCGCCATGTAGCCTGCTTAACATCTGAACTGTATTGACAATGAGTGTGTTGAGGTAGCTGGCAATGCTTAGGCTCAAGAAAAAAATTGCTCCAGCCACACTTCGCATGGTCTCTGGTACTTGGTTATTCAAGAATTCCATGACAGATACTGCGGCGAATGCTTCTGTCAACCCTGATAGAATGAATTGAGGCAAAAAGAATCCAACGCCAAGTGGAGAGATAAATGTGCGTTCTTTCAGGGCCAAGTCTCGGCGTCTTGTTTCAACTAATGCAGCTACTGCTAAGCAAAGAATTGACATGAAAATGCCTATTTTGATTCTCATTTGCAAAGACAATCTGGCTTCCTTCTTAGAGATTTTCCTTGCATTAGGAATGTATACACACTCGTAGATGAAGATCCATATAGCCAGAGAGATCATGGATGCTAGTCCCATCCACCCTGGAGGAATCATGAAATTCCCAACTTTTGTGTTGGATTGAATTACTTGAAGAACCCCGAATGTATTCATCTGTTCCATGGTGATGAAACAAGTGATTCCAGCCACCCAAACGGGTAAAATTCCCACTACACATTTTAGCCTTTCCACCTGTTCGACATTACACAGTCTCCAGCTATCTTTAGCAACTCCTTCAGCATTCAATTCACTGTTGGGATCAACAATAACAGCGGCCTTATCAAGGAATTTAAATCTGTCTGTGTGCCTAAGCACCGATAGCTCATTTTCTGATTCCTTGGTGGCATGATCATAAAGGGAATTTGCTGTTGGTGAAACGATAACGTGTCTCTTTCTGCAAGCTGCATTTATAACCTTTGCCATGTCGATAAAAACACATCCTTGTGGCTTCAAACGAATGTAAGCGTTGCGACCAATCAAGAAAATCATAATGGAAAGGGCTAAACAGCAAGTTGGTATTACGAAGCCTATAAACCAGCTGATATTTGTCTGGATGTAGATAACAACTGTGAGGGCTATGATGAGGGCTATAGTGAATGAGAAATACCACCAATTGAAGAAACTTTTGAGTTGAGACCTTCCTTTTTCGGTATTAGTATCGAATTGATCAGCACCAAAGGCGATGTTGCAGGCTCGGATACCTCCGGAACCTATCGCCATAAATCCAAGACCTGCAAAAAGGTACGCAAGCTGCCATTTTTGTGGCTGGGGACAAGCAAGGCCTTGGCAACCAGGTGGCCTGAGTTCATCGACTCCAGCAGTTAATGTCACCATTCCCATCCCCTGCCAAAAATACATGAGTTGGGGGCTTTCAAGCGCTATTTAGTAGGCGTATGGAATGAACTTGAGATCATTAATTTGGGTAGTTGTTGATTTGAAGTTGAAATTGTATTTTGACTTGCAGTTTGGATTTTAAAAGTTGTACTTCTTTTTTTCACAAAAATGAAAATCTCACAATTTGTGAAAAACTATCAAAACTTCCCCAAATACCTTCAAAGAGTTCTGTCGCAAATGATGGCGCTACCAGAGATAACTCTCGCCAGCGAATTGGGACAGCCACAACTTGGCCGGTTTGAGCAAGTGTGGCCGTTTGGAGAAAGAATTGGTTCTTGGGTAAAGTAAGCTTGGGTTATTACTTTTGCAATAAATACGAGTCTTTCTTTTTGCAAAATTTAAAATTATGGGTCAAGTTTTAAATTTTTTAAAAATGAAATCACCTAGTATTTGGATATTCTACCTTTTAGGTAATTTGGGATTTGAAATCAAAATTTCAAGTAAAAGTTAATGTTTTTTTCAAAATGTCATAAACAAACACAAATTTCAAACCAAAACTTTAATCCAAATTGCATGCCCAGATCCCTCCTTACTACTGTTCTTTTGACCCCTGATTAGGACAACATATCTTGCAAGTTGCAACTAGACTCACATACACATTGAGACTCGTGACCCATATTCATATAGCAAGTTAAAGCTAAAATTTGCGGGAAAAAAAGGCATGCAAATTCGGATAAATCAATTAAAAAGAAAAGGGAAAGTATAGAGGAAGAATTAGTGTACCAGGAAAGAAGCAATGGAACCAAAGAGGAGAGTAAGGAACCTGCCAAGGTGGGCATCAGCCAAGAATGCACCGGCTAGAGGCGTAATGTTGGAGCAGCCAGACCATATACTCACCACATTCACCAGAAATACTCCCCCCATATTGTATTTGGTCCGCAAATAAGTTGTCATGTTCGATATCAAACTTATGGACGCCAATTTCTCAAACGATTCATTCCCTTCAGAAAAAAAAATCACACATACAAAGATATCAGCACGGTTGTTACATATTTTATCATTTTGGTTACATACGTACGTACGTACGATATTGTGTGTGAATAAATTATGGGATCATTTGATGTTTTTTGTGTTTACCAAGAATGTATGCAATGGCCGTCCATCCTCCTTTTTTTCTTGCTGAAGTAGGAAGATTTGGAGCAACGTGTGTTTCTTCAGGGGAAGAATGACTTGCATTGATAATCTCTTCAGCCATTTCCCCTCTCTAGCAAAAGTTTTGTCTATCTGCAATCAAGATCTTGCTTCTTCCATGAAAATGTCGTGAATAACTGAAAATGTGTTTGTAGAAATAAAGGAAAAGGAAGAAAAACAAGTTACAACAAGAGGAGAAAATGTAACCAACCGATGCTCTTCTCAATATTCAATGAGAGGAACAAATTAAATTGATGGTTTACATTTGCATGCATTCACCATCACCTGCCGAAATTCGGGGGAAAATGCGCGTATATTGTTTCTTCACTTTTTTCTTAATTTTTTTCCCTGTTATTCTTTTAAATAAAATCACCACATTTCTCAACTCGAACAAATTCGCTGATCTTAAGAAAGTACTGCCATTTGATTTAAACTCAACCTATGGGCATAACTGGTCACAAATTTGAACTAAAGAAAAAGGTTACAATAAGTTGATCCAATGGGAGAAAATAGTTTTAGCTATATTGATCGTATCCTCTACCACATTTATGTACCAACTTCAACTAGTTTAATTCGGATTGACATGTAGTAAATTAACTGGTTGTCATTTCTTTATTTTTATTTTTAATTAAAACAAAAGCATTGGAATGTGACTATACACGTTCAACTTATCTTGTACTCATTTTTTCTCTCTTTCAATTGATCGATCGGAGTTGTGAAGTGATAATTGATCGGAGTGTTGAAGCGATGCACCGATAAAGATGTATTCCCTTGGTCACAATTTATGTGAGGTGTTTGATTAGGCACGAAGTTGAGAAAAATGAAGATTTTTTATGCGTGTGATCTAAAATAAGTCATAGAAATTTTTATAGCTATAAATTATTTCACTAAAGGTAAAATAGGAAATTTAAATTTAAATTGTAACTAAATATAAAAAATATTATTCTTCTTAGACTGACCAAAAAGAAAAAAATGTCACATAAATTGTTGTAACTAAATATAAAAAATATTGTTCTTCTTAGACTGACCAAAAAGAAAAAAATGTCACATAACTTGAGACGAAAAGAGTATTGCTCTGAAAAAAATATTGTGCTATAATATTGTTTATGGTACTAAAGAGTGGAGCTATCATAGCTCAATTACTAGTGATCTAAGTCAGGGAGGTAGTCCAAGACTTCGTTGGATGAACAAATTTATGCTCCTTCTGAGTTTTGACCATTGACAGAATTGTTTTGGCGTAGAAATAACATGAATAATTTTTTCCTAGGTGTGGAGGATTATTCTCCCAATGCGGTTGCCTTAACCAAAGGATCCCAGCCCTCCTATGGTATCTACCGTGTATATATTCTTGACAAAAGAGAAAGTTATGTTTTGTTTTAAACACATGAAACGAACCAAACACGTGCTTGCACAAGAAAAGAAGATGCTAGTATGCCTACTAGCTACTACTATGTATAATTATTTTCGAATTGTTTTCGAAACATAATGTTTTCGCTTTCAAGTCAAAACAGAGGTAAATTTCATGAATGGTCACTTAATTATCACATTTTTTTATCAAAGTACTCAACTATATTTTCTAACACAAACGTTACATAACTATCACTTTTTTTCACCAAAATCACTTAACAGTGTTTTCTAACATAAAAGTCACGTAACTATCACTTTTTTCCACCAAAATCACTTAACTATGTTTTCTAACACCGAAAATCTAAAGAGAAACTCCATTAAGATGAGAAATAGAGTACAAATGTATTAATACTTAGTATTTGATTTCACAACTGAAGAGGACTACAATCTACTAGAATATCTCAAATTTAAAGGAGATGTAGTCCTTTAAATCTTCTCCTCCAAACGTCAGTTCAAGGGCTTGAGAGTTTAATTTTGAATTTGTTGTGCGTCACAAACAATTTGATAATCGTTACGCACCAAAATTTGAGACTATCACAAATGGAAGATATCACGAACAAAGACCGCTTTTAGAAGTTCCCCAACTTGCTACTTGTTTGATATACTTTTGTGGGTGCCCCTATGGTTTTGTGAAAGCTCTACTATGTATAGTGGTAGAATTAAAGAGTTATGATAAATACAAACTCGTTTACTTCAATTTGATTGGTCCATTTGAATTAAAAAAGTAGAAAGTCATAGATGGGCCTCAACTTGTCACGATTTTCCATCTAGACAATTGAAATGTTGATCATCTGAACCCCCGAACATAAGATAAAATGTGCTATTTGAACCCCTCGTGCCAAATGGCACACGCGTGAAGCTCACTTGCTGTGACATGGAAAAATAGACCAATGACATGGAGCCATGTCATGTTACCTGCTTTTTTTTTTAAAAAAAAATAAGCCATGTCAACAAAAACAATTAATTTTAACAAAAACTCTATTTTAAAATCTATTTAAATAATTAAAAAAAATTGAAAAACCCAACCCATCCTCTCCGATAGCCCACCTCGCCGCCGCTGCCTCCGCCGACGCTTTCTTTTTAAAAATTTTTAATCATTAAAAATTAATTTTAACAAAAACTCTATTTTAAAATCTATTTAAATAATTAAAAAAAAATTGAAAAACCCAACCCATCCTCTCCGATAGCCCACTTCACCGCCGCCACTGCCTCCGCCGCCGCCGCTTCAAAATCTATTTAAATAGCATTTTTGTTAAAATTAAGTTTTAATGATTAAAAATTTAAAAAAAGAAAGCGGCGACGGCGGCAGAGGAGGCAGTGGCAGCGGTGAAATGGGCTATCGGAGAGGATGGGTTGGGTTTTTCAATTTTTTTTAATTATTTAAATAGATTTTAAAATAAAATTTTTGTTAAATTAATTTTTAATGATTAAAAATTCAAAAAAAGAAAAAAATTGGTCTCTCACGCTCTGTTTAAAGCAGTGAGCTTCACGCGTGTGCCAGCTGGCACGAGGGGGTTCAAATGACACAGTTTATCTTATGTTCGGGGGTTCAAATGACACAGTTTATCTTATGTTTGGGGGTTCAAATGGTCAACGTTTTAGTTGGGGGGTCTAGATAAAAAATCAGGATAAGTTCAGGGTACATCTATGACTTTGGCCAATTAAAAACCATTCTCGCTTATCGTATCATCAATTATAAGCTTCCATTTGATTGACCAAGAATGATGTCAGTTGAATAGTTGCAAGGTTTAAATTGACATTCAATTTAACTACATGTCACATTACTTGACTTTTGACATAATCCTTTGACTGCTCTGTTTGACTTGATGCCATGTATTTTGGTACGTGGCATAGCCTTGCAGACTTTAGGCTGGTGAAACATGCTCATCATCTTAAGCCCACTTGGATTGGCTAACGCAACTGAAGCTGGACCTGAATCTAAATCAATGTCTTGGATTTAATCTTGCTCTAGACTTGTTTATTTTTGAATTTTTGAATATATCCAAATTTAATCATAGATTTACATTCATAAAATTATTTACTCTCTCCGTCCCAAAAAGATTGTCCTCTTTTAAACTTGACACAAAGTTTAAGAAATAAAGGAAGACTTTTGAAATATGTGATTTAAAACAAGCTTTAGATATTTGTGTGGTTATAAATCATCTCATAAAGTTAAATTATTTATAAATATAGAAAGAGAATAATTTTTTTGAGACAAATTAAAAAGGAAAGGAGATAAATCTTTTGGAAACAGTGGAGTAGTATATTTTCTTTACAATTTTTCATATTTCCTAGTTTTTTTTTTTTTTTTTTTTCTTGTAATGATATTTTAACATGAAGGTCCCACTATAAAGGAGTTGGTGTACATATTTGAACATTTGGCTCGCAAACTTGAGTGCGTACATACACTCGAAACACAGGTCATCAAATGTTCAAATTTTGCTCAGACTTTGGGCAGTGCAAAGATTGTCCTTTTTCCAACAAGAACATCTCCCCACTTGCACATTCTTGATCGTAGCATGCACGTACACATTTCTTACGTATCACTCAATCCATTCACTTCTACCAAGTAGCGAGTACATGAAATTTCTTCACACGGGCGCGTAGTCCAACTATTACTCCTTTTTGAACTCTTCCACTGTTGTCTGAACAACGGCTCTTCTCTCTCTCTTTTTTATTACACAACTTTCTAGACTACTTTCAAAGTAAAGTCTTCTCATTTTCAAAATACACAAATCCCTCCTTTTTTTTTTCTCACTTGGTGCTTGAGATTTCATTATTATGGATTTTCCATTTGTAAGAACTGTAATCATATCAATTACATCTACCAAAACCCCACCATTGTATTCATTATAACTTTACTCTTTTCAAGATCTGTCTTGATTGGTAAACTTGACTAATACTTGCACTAGACACTTAATCCTGAACTTAAGGACTATACTCTCCAAAGTGAAAAAACAAGCTCTAATCTGCATTTTTCATCAAGAAATCGAAATGGGTCTGTGGATTTTGATCTTTCTTGGTTTATTTACTACGACCATTTTCATTAAAACCTCTCTTTCTCTAACCCCAGATGGTAAGTTTATTTCTTTGTGGGTATTATCTAGGTTTTTCTGCATTGTATGTTTGTTCTTTAGCTAAAAAGGTCATAACTTTGATTCTTGTTCTCTGTTTTCTTTTCAGGTTTTGCATTGTTGGAAATGAGAACTGTTTTGAATGACACCAAAAATGTTTTGAGCAACTGGAATGATTCAGATGAGTCACCTTGTGGGTGGACTGGCATTTCTTGCTATCCCAATGACCAAAGAGTTCAATCTATGTTTGTTCACTTTACTTTTTATTTCCATTATCAGTGCTTTATTCACTTGTTTAGCTCTGCTTGCTTGGATTCATTTTCTGCATTTTGTTTTTTGAATTCTCAGCAACTTACCTTATATGCAACTTGGAGGAATTATATCTCCCAGCGTTGGTAAACTCACAAGATTACAGAGATTGTAAGTCCCATAGCAACAAAAACAAAGTATAGTAGGGCATTGTTTCTCTGTGTGTGTGCTCTTGCTAATTCCTAGTAAAACAAAAATGTCTTCTTTCCTAAAACCAGGGCACTTCACGAAAACAGTCTACATGGCGTGATTCCTAATGCGATTGGAAATTGCCCTGAACTCAGAGCTATGTAAGTTGGATTTTCTTATAACTGAGTGATAACATGTTCTCTTGGAGATTCCTCATGAACTTGTCACAAGCTAGGCATTATTTATGCATACAGATATCTCAGGGCAAACTATCTTCAAGGAGGCATACCATCAGATATTGGAAATCTTTCAATGCTGACCATATTGTGAGATATATATATATATATATTCTTTAATTCACTATCTGATTATTTATTAAGTAGGTTTTTTTTAATGATTGGTACCTTTTAATCTTTCTTAGAGACTTATCAAGCAATTCACTTAGAGGTGCTATACCTTCTTCTCTTGGAAGTCTCAGACACCTTCGTCTTCTGTAAGTCCAATTTCCTATCATCATAATTTATTAACTCAGAAAGTTAATGCATTTACACTAATGTGTTAAAAATGCAAACGAATTCAGCAACTTGTCAACCAATTTCTTCTCGGGTGAGATTCCAGATGTTGGAGTTCTGAGCACTTTCAGAAACAAGTCGTAAGTCCTCCTTCCTTTGGAATTTAATCCCACATTTGATATCGTGTGTGTTCAAATATTTTCTTATAGGTTGTAAATATATTTAGACAGATGTTTCAAAACTCATAAAATACAAAATATATCAAGAATAATTCTTCATATTACATGTATAGAAGTGAAGAAAAAATTTCACAATCTATTTGCACTACAATCACATTTTTTTGAAATAAAATACAAGATAAATCAGGTGTTTGTTGCTCAACAGGTGTCTGTTGATTGCTGCATAGGCTAGGTTTGTGGCAGTGTTATGATGATTTTAGTAAATATAACTAAGCAGAATGCCTGTCAAAAGATCAGTGGATTAAAATCACATGTGAACTTGAGATTTCTGACAACTAACCGAGCTGAATCTATCAATTGATATAGTCCTTCAATCTTGACCCTTGAAATAAAAAACCATGTGATACTTGAGATGGAAACTATACTAACAAATTGATGGTGCTTCAATTGCAATGTTGATGATCAAGTATGCTTGAGTTAGAAGCTATACTTTGTGGCATCAAATCATGCAGTATGCGTTGCATATGCAAAGGTTGAGTTTTTGGTGATGACTTGTTTATTTGGACGGCTGCCACATAGTTGGGAACTAGGAATCTAGTACTGTATCAAGATCAGTTTTACTTCAGACAATGCAAAAATTATTCTCCCCTTGTCATATTGAAATGGAATTTTAAGCTTGACGCTCTCAAAATCTCAAATTAGTTAAGCTTGTAAAGTACTTTCAAATGTCACAGGGGCATCACAAGCATCTCATTTCACCTATTGAATGTATTGCAAGGAATAACATAGTACGAGGTACCATCAAACGAATGTGAAGGGTTAATTCTCTTAGGCTAACTTGTCGGAAAACAACTTGTTTAATTGGAGTCTCGTGAACTGGCCTGCCATTTACTTTTCTTCTTTACTGTTGGAAAATTTTCATTGTTTAATTTTGCTATTAATGGTTACCTTATAGCAGACTATTCTGATGATGGTAATGCTTATGCTTAGGTTTATTGGCAATTTAGATCTCTGTGGCCAACAAGTCTCCAAGCCTTGCAGAACATCAATGGGATTCCCTGTAGTATTACCACATGCTGAAAGTGATGAGGCTGCAGGTTGTTATTTGCTGCTTCATCTCTATTTCAATTTAGAAGTTTACTGGCTTTGGAACTTCCCTATCCTGCACTGAGTAGATTCTACTGTTTTCTCCTTTACTTCTCTGTAGAAACTCTGATTTGTTACTAAATTAATGTGGTTTCTGCAGTCCCTACCAAGCGATCCTCTCATTATATTAGAGCAGCTGTTATTGGTGCAATATCTACATTGGGTTTTGTACTCATTGTGCTCTTTATTTTCCTCTGGGTTTGGCTGTTATCTAAGAAGGAAAGAGCGGCGAAAAAATACACAGAAGTCAAGAAACAAGTCCACAAAGAGCCAAGTAGGAGGGTGAATAGTACAATTACCATTTCTTTTTTACTTCTCCCAGTTTATGTCTTAATTTGTCAAGGTTGCAGGTGCCAAGCTTATCACTTTCCATGGCGATCTTCCTTATCCTTCATGTGAGCTAATAGAGAAGATTGAATCCCTTGATGAGGAAGATGTTGTTGGGGCAGGAGGGTTTGGTACTGTGTATCGGATGGTAATGAATGATTGTGGAACATTTGCTGTTAAAAGAATAGACGGTAGTCGTGAAGGCTCTGATCAAGTCTTTGAGAGAGAGTTGGAAATCTTGGGTAGCATCAAACACATTAATCTGGTCAACCTACGAGGTTACTGCAGGCTTCCTACTGCAAGGCTTCTCATCTATGATTATTTGGTCATGGGAAGCTTGGACAATTTCCTGCATGGTATGTCACTTGCATTGAGCTTGTTGGCCATGGCAATATATGAATTGGATTTCTTCTTTGTTATTAGTGATTTAGATTTTATGCTTATCAGTTGCTCAGTATTTTTCGAAGATATTTGTCTTTTCTGTAAGACATCACTCATGTTCTGCCTTTTGACAAAAGAGTCAACACAAAAAGAAACTGAAAACACTATTGCTTTCATTTAAACAATCTGCTTTTCTTGGCTATTCATTGCATGCATCTTTATTGCATTTTGGCAGAGCGTGTGGATGATCGCTTGTTGAATTGGAATGCACGTTTGAAAGTAGCTCTTGGTTCTGCAAGAGGGGTGGCGTACCTACACCATGACTGCTGTCCTAAAATAGTTCATCGAGATATTAAATCAAGCAACATACTCCTTGATGAGAATCTTGAGCCTCGTGTTTCAGACTTTGGCCTTGCCAAGCTTTTGGTGGACGAGGAAGCTCATGTCACAACTGTGGTTGCTGGTACTTTTGGTTATTTAGCACCAGGTAGGCATATTCACTTATTTCAATAAGCATTTATGGCAATAGATTCACACATAATCATCTAGATGTTGGCTTTAAATTGTAAGAATAGGTTTTTTCTTTTTTTTCGCTTAGACAAAATGCCAAAACCTATTCTTCTATTTTAGAGACTTTGTTGTAAAAACTAGGTTTCATTTGCTAAACTTTTATAATTTGAAATTACTAACTCTCATCTTCTAGCGAAATGTCTGACCAACGATTCTTGTTTGTAATATATCCAGAGTACTTGCAAAGTGGAAGAGCTACAGAGAAATCTGATGTGTATAGCTTTGGAGTTCTGCTTTTAGAGCTTGTGACGGGAAAAAGGCCAACTGATCCATCCTTTGTGAACCAAGGCTTAAATGTGGTTGGCTGGGTATGCATGCTTCCCTTAAAACTAATCGATTTTTCTAACTTCATAGGAGACATTGGTTTGGAAATTGATAGCGTGACAATGTGAAAAATGTACAGATGAATACGTTGCTGAAGGAGAATAGACTGGAAGACATTCTAGATAAGAGGTGCAGAGATGCAGACGCAGAGACAGTAGAAGCAATTCTAGAAATAGCTGCAAGATGCACTGATGCAAATCCAGATGATAGACCGTCAATGCAACAGGTTCTACAATTTTTGGAGCAAGAGGTCATGTCACCATGTCCTAGTGATTTCTATGATGAGTCTCAGTCAGATTATTCTTGATGGAAGTATGGAATAGTTTCCCGCGACCAAATATAACAAATTGCAGCCTGATGCTGAAATGATAATCTACCATTCCAGATGCTGTTATGCTCCTTACTTGTGGAGCCCCGCTGCTTTCCTTACTAATGCATCACTTGTGCCTTTTTGTGTAGATATCTTCAGATTCTTGCAGTTAGTTGAAAAAAGCTACAACGAAAGAATTGGCCACGGCATTATGCATTATTTTAATCTATTTATTACTACTGGATTCCATCACTTATGAGAGAATTTAGGTCGCTCCTAAGAAACATTGTTCAATAGAAATTGATGAAATATATGAGGTCACACAACTACAGGTGGATGGCATTTTTGTGCTGTTATATTTAAAGAGTAGAGTGAAAAAGAATGAATCGATGTGATTTTATTAACTTGTACAGCAGTATATAAAGGGCTAACCCTACTGATACATAGAGTCCTAAATGGATACAAAGTGTGTACATGATAACTATAGTATAACAGAAAAACAATTTAAAGAGAACTAAATAAACGGAAGTGATAGAGATAAACTCTATCTCTAACAAACAGAAAAACAATTTAAAAGAAAATAATTAAAACCCTAGGGAAATTATCATCAGTCGTTATTTAAAAGAAAATAATTAAAACCCTAGGGAAATTATCATCAGTCGTTATTATGCCCCCGCAAGTTGGTGGTGGTATCAACCACACCCAACTTGGGAATGAGCCGCTCAAATGAAGCACGTGGCAGAGGCTTAGTGAGTATATCAGCAATTTGGTCAGCAGCATGCAAGTGTTTGACTTCAATCTCCTTGTTCTGCACCTGATCCCGAACAAAATGAAAGTCTATGGCGACATGCTTCATTCAACTATGGAAAACAGGATTGGCACAGATATACGTAGTGTTAACATTGTCACAAAATACTGTCGGAGTACCATCAAGAGGAAAATGAAGCTCACGAAGGAGATTAGACAACCAGTTCGTTTCTGCAACAGCAGCAGCCACAGCACGGTATTCAGCTTCAGTTGATGAATGGGAGACAGATCGCTGTTTCTTAGACGACCAGGAAAGAGGAGTACTACCTAGAAAGATGACATAACCTGATGTGGAGGTACGATCATCGGGATCGCCAGCCCAGTCCGAATTTGAGAAAATGAGTAATCTAGAATCCTGTTTCTTTGCAATATTGATGCCAAAGTGGCAAGTTGTACGAAGATAGCGAAGAAGACGCTTAATTGCCTTCCAGTGAGCTTGACTTGGTTGATGCATGAACTGGGATAGTTTGCTGACAGCGAAGGTGATGTCCAGGTGGGTAAAAGAGAGGTAGTGCAGCTTACTAATAACTCGCCGATAAAGAGAACCATCAGCAGGGTCATCTCCTGAAGAGGCCGCACTAAGAAGTGCAGTGGAAGTCATTGGTGTGGGAGCACCCTTGCTGTCCTGCATACCTACATCATGTGACATATCCAAAGTATACTTTTGTTGTGACAGGAATAAGCCTACAGTGTGAGGAAGAACCTCAATACCTAGAAAATAGTTTAGAAGACCAAGATCGTTTAATGAAAATTGATGAGAGAGACGATCAATAATACTTTTTACACCTCGAAACTGATTACCAGTGATGATTATGTCATCCACATAAACAAGCACATAAACAGTAAATTCCGAATTGTGCAAGATGAACAAAGAGGAATCAGATTGAGACTTCACAAACCCAACAGTTACCAAATAGTTCTTGAGCTCAGTGTACCAAGCACGAGGTGCTTGTTTCAAGCCATAAATGGCTTTGTTGAGCTTGCACACATGTGAGGAGTCAAAGCACCTCTTCTAATCGACCTTGAAGAAATGCATTATTTACGTCTAGTTAATGGATGGGCCAGCTACGTTGTGTAGCAATAGTAAGAACTAACCGGACAGTAGCTGGCTTGACTACCGGGCTGAAGGTTGAATGATAGTCCAAATTCGGACGTTGTGTAAATCCTTTAGCAACTAGACGAGCCTTATACCTGTCAATCGAACCATCAGGATGATGCTTTATATGAAATAGCCACTTACAATCAACCACATTCATAGAAGGATTGAATGGTACCAAATCCCATGTCCGATTTCAAACTAGCGCATCGAACTCAGATTTCATAGCTTGTCTCCATTGAGGATGAGGGTGGGCTTGTCTGTATGTGCTAGGTATGAAGGATGGAGAGGATTGGATAGTGACATTGAATTGTTTCGGTTTAAGACTGTTGGTTTTAGAACGGGTGACCATGGAATGTGAAAGTAGTTTGGTTGTAGCAGGAACTTGTGGGGCAGATGGGTTGGAAACCACTGTGGGTTGTGAATTGGGGGGCTCGGATGGTGAAGTCGATGTTGTTTGTAACACTGAAGATTGAGAATGAGAGTTTCTACGTTGGTAAGTGAGTAAGGGGTGGTTTGGGAGAGGTCTAGAATCTAAGGGGAAAGGTGTGGTGGGCTGAGGCAAAGAAGTAGACAGTCGGGGTGCTGCAACTAATGGTACTGATGGTTGAATTTGAATCGGCAATGAAGACTAAGAATTACCTGAGTCGATGGAGGCGCCGTGGGTTGGAGAGAAGGGCGAGAGTGAACGCGTGGGCAGCGACACAACTGGATCTGGAAGCTGATAAGAGGCATTTGAATCCAAAGATTTATCCTTCGAAGGTTGTTCCACAAAACAGTTTTCCCAAGCTACATCAGTTTTATTTTTATTCTTCAAGTGAGAAAACAGATTTTCAAAAGGGAATTGTCTTCCAAAAATAGAACATCTCTGGACAAGTAAATTTTTGAATTTATAGGATCAAAACATTGGTGGCAGTAATATTTATTTGAAAATCCTAAATGAACACATGGAGTCGAACGGGGCTCTAATTTATTCCTAGCATAAGGTTTAAGCCACGGGTAGCATAAACAACCGAAAACTTTAATGGAATCATACTTAGGCGCATCTTGAAATAAAATCTCATATGGACACTTATCTTTTAAATTTGGAGTGGTCAGTCTATTTATAAGATAGACTGCTTGTTGACAAGCAAAACCCCAAAAGGATGATAGTAATGAAGCTTGATGTAACAAAGTTCTGGCAGTCTCAATAACATGTCTATGTCGGCGTTCAACCAGAGCTACTCGTTGTGGTGTATGTAGAGGTGACACTAAGTGTTCAATACCATGTGTTTTTAGATAAGATGACAAACTTTGAAATTCCCCACCACCATCACTGTACAATGATAATATTTTTGTTTGAAATCGTTTTTCAAGCAATGGATGCAATGTTTGAAAAATGTCCAGGACTTCCTTTTTCGATTTTAGAGTGAACAACCACATGTATTTAGAGAACTGATCAACGAACAGGACATAATATCTTTTTTTATCAATTGACAAATCAGGCGAAGGACCGCATAAATCACTATAAAGAATCTGCAATGACCTTTGACTAAGCAAAGAATTTTCAGAGAATATCAACCTGTGCATTTTATTCGAATAACAAGAATTACAACTTGAAATTGTTCTAGAATGAGAGACAGGAATGGAAAACCTATGCAAAATCTTATTCAACACATGGTGATTAGGATGTCCTAAGCGTCGATGCCACATGTTGAGAGGAAGAACCACATTACACCGAGGAGTACTTCGTGTGCTGCCCGGTGGCCACTCATACAGCCCATCTCTATTCGCCCCGCGTAGTAGAGGCGCCCCCGTAATCAAATCCTTCACAAAATAATGAAAAGGAAAAAATTCAATTGATTCCAAATTATCTTGACAAAATTTTGAGACAGAAATAAGATTACTTTTTATGGCAGGAGAACATAAAGTGTTAAGTAGTTTGAAATCATAGTTCGATGCACTTATGTTGGCGTTACCGGTATGGGTAATTAGAATCTCTTCGGGACCATGGTAGTCATGCACAGTAGCTAAACTCTGAGCATCGGAAGTAATGTGATGAGTCCCCCACTATCAACAATCCAAGGGACTTGCTGTTGATTAAAGTGACCAGCAAAGTTAGTCCAGGCTTGCAGATGGTCATGTGACTGAGAACGACAGACCTTGGCTGAGTGATCGGGACGATCACAAAGTTGGCAGTGAAGTTTGCTATCAAATGGTTGTGATTGATTTTTCCGTGCACGCCATAGTTGTGAACGCCATTGTTGATTATTGACAGCATTGTTACCTTGACGCCTATTGTTGTTGTTAGCGTTGTTCCGAGGAGGAGTTGTAGATGTTCTTTGTGCTATGGCAACAGTGATCGTAGGCGGTTGCGGTTTCCTAGCCTCCTCATGCTTGAGAAAAAGCTCATGATCGAGTAGTTTTGCGAATAATTCTTCGTAAGAGATGGTGGAATCTCTTGCACGAATAGCAGCCGAAATTCACGTAATGCTTATCCAAGCCCACTGAAAATTTTAACTATGAGTTAAGGATTAGATACCGGTGCTTTAGCAGTTGCAAGTTCATCACACAATGATCTAACTTGATGGAGATAATCAGCAACCGGCCGAGTATCTTTAGAAACACGGGCAAGTTGGCCACGCAAACTAAAAATTCTTGTTTGAGACTTGTTTGCATATGCAATATGCAGAGCGTCCCAGGCAGCTTTGGCGGTGTCAGCAGCGGCTATAGTGGCAGCAAGAGTTGGTTCAACCGAGGCCAAGATAGCATTTTGGATTAACTGATCTTGACGAAACCAAATAAGGAATGCAGGATTTTCGATATCCTGATTGTTTTGAGACATCGTGCGGGAGGGAGCAAGCATAGATCCATCGAGATGGCCATAGATATTATGACCACGCATAAGCATTGACACTTGAGCTTTCCACAGAGAGAAGTTGTGGCTGCCAGCTAATTTGATGGGCAATCAGG
Source organism: Lycium ferocissimum (assembly GCF_029784015.1). Lineage (NCBI taxonomy): Eukaryota > Viridiplantae > Streptophyta > Magnoliopsida > Solanales > Solanaceae > Lycium > Lycium ferocissimum. The sequence goes on along the minus strand of NC_081346.1, from coordinate 9,547,848 downwards.
TGACGTAATTGAACCGAACCGCACAACGTGGTGCGTTGTTAGCATCGAATTGACCACGAAACGTCGGGAGCCATTATCGAGAGAATGACTCGAAGTGCGTGAGTTATAAGAGAATGGACTCTTGAGAGTTAGAGAGGCTCTGATACCATAAAGAGTAGGGTGAAAAAGAATGAATCGATGTGATTTTATTAACTTGTACAACAAAGATATAAAGGGCTATACCCTATTGATACATAGAGTCCTAAATGGATACAAAGTTCATGATACGATAACTATAAGATAACAATAAAAAAACAATTTAATGATAACTATAGTATAACAGAAAAATAATTTAAAGAGAACTAAATAAAGAGAAGTGATAGAGGTAAACTCTATCTCTAACAAATAGAAAAACAATTTAAAAGAAAATAACTAAAACCTCAGGAAATTATCATCAGTCGTTATTAATATTCACTCAATTATCAAAAAATATTTTAATATAATAGTGTCTCCGGGCCCCCTTATCTTACCTGCAATTGGTAGCTAGCTTGATGCTGAGGCTAATTAGGCCACCTACTCCAAAAACTCTGAACCCATCTTATAGGAAGATATTTCCATTCTCAAGAAACAGCATACTCTAGAAGATAAAGCACAAAACGAAAGAAAAATGGCAGCGGTTACGCAGAAGCTGGAAGACAAAGTGGCCATAGTGACGGGTGGTGCCAGTGGCATAGGGGAAGCAACAGCACGCCTCTTTGCCCAACACGGGGCACGCGCTGTCGTCATCGCCGACATTCAAGAAGAAAGGGGCAGAGCTGTGGCGGAATCCATCCCTTTACAGATTTGCACCTTCGTGCAATGCGATGTCAGTGATGAAAATCAAGTGAAAGCCATGGTGGATTGGACTGTCCACAAATACGGTCAGCTTGACATCATGTTCAGTAACGCAGGAACTGTTGGTAATTCAGGTCAAAAAATAATCGATCTTGATCTTTCCGAATTTGACCGGGTGATGAGAGTCAACGCACGAGGCATGGCAGCGTGTGTGAAGCACGCAGCACGAGCCATGGTGGAGAAGCGCGTTAGGGGGAGCATCATTTGTACAGGCAGTATCGGGGCAAGCAGGGGAGGACCCTGGCGGACTGATTATATAATGTCGAAACATGCTGTTTTAGGCCTAATGAGATCAGCTTCGAGGCAATTGGGTGAGTATGGAATAAGGGTGAATAGTATTTCACCATCTGCAGTGATGACGCCGTTGATGACCAAAGCGGAGCCAGAGACATCAATGAAGATTCTGAAAATGTATGGGCCGCTGACTAGTTTGAAAGGTATTACATTGAATGTGAAGCACTTGGCGGATGCAGCTCTGTTTCTAGCTTCGGATGATTCTGCATTTGTGAGTGGACATGACTTGCTGGTGGATGGTGGCTTAATCAGTGTTCCAGATCCAAAGAGTTCGTTATGAAACAAAGAGAACCGAAGAATTTGTCTCATTTGGGTATTTGTTTGTCTTCTGGCAATAACGTAGCTCTTCTCTTAGGTGCATTTTGAATAAGATGCAGTCTGCTTGGCTTATGTTAATATATCCGAATTCCGATGTTTTGATTACATTATGATTTGGCAAATTGCAAGTTACCATTCGACAAGTAGTCGCATGTTGGTATTAATGCAGAATTAGTGCCCTGTCATGACCAGTTTGGCCTACGGATCCATGGACCATAAGAGTGTGGTTCAGTACAATTAAAACTTATAAACAATCATCCAAGGCAGAAGCTTCGAGTGCATCAAGAACATAAAAGATATAATCATCAAAACCAAAATAAATGTGCAGATAGAAATTGCATGAAACATATCTGGAACTGGAACTTACGAATTATGATAGAAAAACGATGTATAAAGATGAATTGTAAATTGCAAGTGTAATTTCAAATACTCCACTAATTATAACGAGTATTACGTCCAGCAACATATATCTAAGCATTGAAAACCATAACATTGTTTGAAACTAAAAATTAAACTAATCAAGATTGCATATAATAGCTTTCTCTCCTTCTCGCTATAACTTCGTAAATTACATATACTGCGCTAGGCTTCAACCCTATACCTTATACCTAAATAGGGTGAAAGACAGACCCTGTATGGACGTTCATCTTTGATTCTTTGGCGAAGTTTTCTCTCGTACGCAATTGCTGCGTCTCTGGGATCCCAACTGTTAACCTCAATGCCGAGAACAATAGGAAGCAGAGGGCGGCCCAAATTGGCTGGTAGAGACATCATGGTTCGAGCAAAGGAAGAGACACCTCGGATAATGGGCAGCATTGATTTGAGAGGAACACCTACAGAGTTTAGTATTTCGCAAAGGCTATCATCTATAGCATCTTCACGAATCACAGTGTTTCTTGGCAAACAGAAAGATTCCACGATAAATGGACCTCGAGGTTCCTCCGCGATGGAATCTCCTTTCTCTGGCAGATATCGGACAAATTCTTGAACGCGAAGTTCAATCAAGAATAACGGATTAGTGGAAGGGTTGTTGTAGTTGATGCTCTTCACGTTCATTATCTTCGGAATGATAAAATCGTCTGTCCAAACATTGTGCTTATAGGTGGTTTGTAAATTCTCCATCTTCAAAAGTTTTTGCTGGGGAGATGATACAGAGGACATGATTGTGAATTAGAAAGTTGAAAGGTAACTTTAATGAACAGAAGAGGTTGTGTGTTCTGCTGTTCCAGCCGTGAAAGTCTTTTATAGACTTTTGAGGAAAGCCTAGTTTGTGTATAAATAGGATTGCCAAGTTTCCTAACTTCTCCAGGTTTCGGAAAATTTTGAATTAAAGGAAACAAAATAGTAGATTGAGAAGCAAGTAACTAGGCAATTTAAGTACGAACTTTCTAACTAATGGATTTCAAATAAAATTTCCATCATTTATAATTGCTACTCTTTCGTTATGGTAATAAAGGAGAGTAATATTAGGGGTCGTTTGGTTTGAAATAAGTTATCCCAGGATAACTTATCCCGAAATTAGTTATTCCACCATCTCATAGGGATAAAATAACACTACAATCCCGGGATAACCAATTCCAGGATTTGTTATACCACAATTTTATCCCAACCAAACATGGGATAAACTCATCTCAAATATAATCCCGAGATTATTTGTTACATCCTGTGTTTTCATGCGTTGAAAAGCGTGCAAGTTAAATGACATTAGTAACGGAAGTGAGGTTATCCCCCAAACTTATAGGTGGTTAGAGTGATGGTACAGATGTGTTGTAAATATTAGAAGTTAAACAAATCGAAGAAAATAAGTTTCGTCGAGATTTGAAATTTATTTGAATGAAATACGGTCCAAGCTATAATATCCTGTATTTTGGACCGGGAAATTGAACCGTCCAACATAAGCAAATTTACCCGAGCACAGAGGATTTTATCATATTCAAGCACACAAATCAAGAGCTCGATATAAAAGGACAAGTCCCGATTGGGATGACGGTGATTGAAATAATATTTGGTGTATGTATAAAGAGAATATGGACTAGCGTTATATTACATTATCATGATAATGAATATATGAGGTGTATTAAAAAGAGAAATAATTTTTATTTAAGTGAATTGTGATTAAGAAATTAATCATGGGGTGATTGATTAAATGTACGTGGAGTATAGTGGAGATAAATGGAATATGTGATGAGTTAGTGGATAAGTGAAAGTAGTGACTTCCACGTGTGACATGGGAGGAGAATCAAATAGTGACTAATTATATAAAGTTTGTGATGGCATCTTGGTGTAGATTAAAAGACAAACCCAGGCACAAAATATTTAAAGTAAAGAAAAAGGGATGGACCCCACAGTTCACTAAATAGTCTCTAACTATTATTTTACTTTGGGATATATTCATTTATGAAGGCCCAATATTTGAGCTACTATTTCTCTTCATGTATTTCACTTTGGACGAACAGAATATAGGAAGCTAACCATTTCTCCATTTCCAATCATCTCTGGTAACATTTCACTTTGGAAAAAACTTAGTTTGATGAAGCAAAAACGTGTAGCAACTTACGCAGCAACGTTGAGTAGATGTGCAGCAACATTATTTAATTTTGTACGGATTTTTCTCACCGCGTCAAGCTTGTCGTTCCATTTTGTCGGCGTCTGGTGCAGAGATAATATTTAAAGTAAAGAAAAAAGGGATGGAGCCCAAGTTCACTAAATAGTCTCTAACTATTTTCTATTGCATATGAAGGTAAGAAATCCTCTTATTTCCTAGACGATTTGATTTATACAAGTCGTATCTACATTGCTAGATGAAAGAAATAGCAACTAAAAACGTTGAGTAGATGTGCAGCAACATTTATTTAATTTTGTAAAATTGGTGTTGTAGTTCGGCTGGACTGTTTTGGGAGGTTCTTATGAAATTATATGAAAGAAATTAATTGAATAAACGGAGGTGTTGTTTCGTTGTTAATATTATTGAGAAATTAATTGAATAACCTGGAGGTGAAGAAATGGGGTTTAAAACTATTGTTTAATTGACAAGCGAGCTTGCCGCCCGCATTATTGTTTGAATTATTGAAACTATTTTTATATTGTTGAAGGGCCGGATCGATGGGATTAATTGTTGATGTTGTTAATATGGTTGTTGGTATTGTTGTTGATGATTTGGCCGAGTTGAATTTCGGGTTTGTTGAATTTATAAAGAAAATGTTGTCCTCAATTTCTATAAATGACGTGCTAGCTTAGGGTTGGATTCCTAAGTACCTATAGCTAATGTTTGGTATCTACTGACGTCGTTGTAGATCATGGGAAGCCCGAGACTTAAGTTTGGATTAGCTTAAGAAGCGGACAAGGTATGTTAAGGCTATCCCTTTCTGCTATCCCTTTCTTTCATTTTGGCATGATCCTTATCATATGAACGGACACATTGAGCAAGCGAGTTCCAAAGACTCTATTCTTAGATAGTGTAGAGATATTTGTATCCTTGGCCTCCTATGTTTTATGTCCATAACTCCCAGAGACTTATCATACTAGCTTCTTATGTCACCGTAGAGTTCCGTAGTATCCTTTTCCGAGTCTTACATGCATATTATATATATATATATATATGGATCGGGTCGTACGTTCCCGCACTATTATATTATATATGGATCGGTCCCGCGTTCCCTCGGCACAATTAGATTATATATGGATCGGACCGTATGTTCCCGCACTATTATATTATATATGGATCGGCCGTACGTTCCACAACACTATCGCTTTATTATAACCTATGCCTATCATACGCCATAGAGTCGGGCTAAATATATAGAGTTACGCCAGCTAAATACATAGAGTTACGGATATTCTCAGATGTTAGCCACAGATGCATTCAAATATTGAGACTGGTTTTCATGATTCATCTGTACTTAATGTTCTCATGCCTTACATACTCGGTACATTGTTCGTACTGACGTCCCTTTGCCTGGGGGCGCTATGTTCATGCCACGCAGCCCCGGATGGTTTTCGGGAAAGATTATGCGAGGATCGATCAGAGGGTATTCCTGTGCTATCACCGATTGGTAAACTCCATTTCATTCGGAGTACGGCCGAGTCGTAGATTTCTTTATGATTTGAGTCGTATGCATTATGGGTATGTCAGCCCCGTCTCAAATTATGTTTTGATATCATGTTCTACATTAGTAGACTTCACAGACAAAGAGTCACGTATACAATATGTCGATTATAAGCGGCTATGTAAGCCGACATATCATTTTGCATTACTTTACTTCGATTCATATTATTACGCATTTTACTTGATTTAAGAAAGACGAAAAGAATGTTTTGAAAAGTTTTCATTATGCATATCATTTCATGATTAAGAGTCCAAGAAAATTATGAGTATAACGAGAACCACTGTTCGCTTCTCCAAGCGTCGCGCCCATCACCCTATTAAATTGGATTTATTTATTCTTATCTATTGTACCAAACGGGCTTATAGATAGTTAAAAATAATTACAACAGCAAAACATATTATTCGAAGTTACACGGAGTGAAATTAAGCACACCCAAATTCCCAAGTCTAGTCAAACTATTACAACAACGCCGAAACTTTTTATTAATTGCTATACTTTGTTCAGATATAG
>NC_081346.1:9528851-9541647 GCF_029784015.1 Lycium ferocissimum | reverse complement strand
TCCATTGGCACATGAACATTATTGCATTTATCTCCCAATTTGGCCATATTATCAAGCTCAACCACAAGATTACTCATGCCTTGAACAAGGGCAAGTTGATTGTAGGAAGAGTCGATGGTGAGATAAAGTTGGTGGAGAATTCCTAGGGTTTTATCCATTGAATTTATGACTTTATTTAGGTTTTGTTTCGACTCCTCGTCGTTGGATTTAGGGTTTGTTACTCCGATGGCAACATTATGCTGCGATGAGTCCATAGCTTAAGAAAATTGGGAATTCGAGAGGGTGCAGTGATACTGCGAATTACAAAGTTGTAACCTAAATGAACAAAAGAGGTTGCGTAACCAGTTGTTCCTGCCATGTAAGTCTTTTATAGGCTTTGAGAAAGCTTAGTTTGTGTAGAAATAGGAATCTAAACTTTCCTAGATTGTCCAGGTTTTGGAAAATTTTCAAAATAAAGGAAACCACGGTAACTATAGAAGCCTGGTTTGGGTAGAATTAGGATCTCAAGTTCCCTAAATTGTCCAGATTCAGTAACTTTTGGAATTAAGGAAACAAAATTGTTGTAACTTAAGAAGCAAGCAATTAGGCAATTGTGGCCTTATGAGTTACGATGTACGAATGTATGTGCGAGTGGTTATGGAGAATAAAATTAAAGAACAAAATTTTCTAAATAATAATTTCAAATAAAATTTCCATCATTTATCATTGCTACTCTCTTTTTTTGTTTTTTGTTTTTGTTTTGGGTAATAAAGGATAGTAGTAATATTTGTAAATAGTTAAAAGTCATTAATTACAACAAAAAATATTAATGGACTTTACTGGCCTGGGAGAGTGACTAAGCACACTCAAATTCCCAAGTCTAGCCAAACTATAATTATAACAACTAGCTGAAACCTTTTATGACTAATTTCTACTTTAAAAAAAAAAAATACTAATTTCTACTTTAATTTGTTCTTCTTCTTTTTTGCAAATAAATGACTTATAGCGAAATACAAACGTTTACGTTCATTTTACTCGATCTAGTCGTAATTTGTAAAACTTCCAACTGGTATACTACAGTAATAAAAAAACCTGTTAACCGGTTTGAATCGGACCGGACCGGTAACCGGTTAACAAATCGGAACCGGCCACCGGTTCCAGTTTACCGATTAAAAACCCGAAACCGGACCGGTCCGGTTCAAACACTTCCAAAACCTCTTTTTTTTTTTTTTTTTTTTATAGTATATATATATATTATAGTATTTATTAGTATATTGTAGATATATTTACATATGTTATATAAGTTTATAAGTAAAGTTTATATATTTACTTACTAATGGTGCTAACAAAGAATACGGAATACAATATATACATATATATATATATATATATATATATATATAAGTATACTATATATACTTATAACTTACATATTATAACTTAAGTTATTTATAGCTTAATTTTTTTCTAAGTTTATAAATTTGTATATTCGTATATATATATATATGTTTAAGTTATATGTATACTATATATATATATATATATATATATATATATATATATATATATATAACTTAAGTTATTTATAGCTTAATTTTTTTCTATATATATATATATATATATATATATATATATATATATATATAAGTTATTTATTAGCTAATTTTTTAAAATATACTAAGAATATACTTATATATATATATATATATATATATGTTTAAGTTATGTGTTTAAGTTATACTAAGAATATACTTATATATATATATGTGTGTGTGTTTAAGTTATATGTATACTATATATTATAAGTATATTCTTAGTATATTTTAGTTACTTTTCAAGTATATAACTTTCTAGTTTTTAATTTAAGTAGATGTATATTATAAGTATATTCTTAGTATATTTTAGGTATATTCCTAACTTAATATAAGTAAAAATATGAACACAAGTAAATATAAGAAAGCTCAATGAGCCATATATTTTATTCATTCTTGGATAACATTTATTTGCAAGTTGTAGTTTTTTTTAACTTGCAAATAATACATGAGTTGCAAAGAAATAGTAGAATAATAAAATCACCAATTCTCAATCATTTGGTTAATTTCCTCCATATAATATTCGGCCATGGAGATATCTTCAAAGTCTTCCATTTGGTCCGGTCCACTAGCTATCAAATCTTCAATCTCTTCCTCTTCGCCTTTCTCCGCTTCTAAGTTTTGGTTGCGTTGCTCCGATCTAATCCAATCGCGAATGCACACTAGTACTTGCAAGCTAAAGCCGGATAATGAGTGTCTATGGTCTCCAATTTGTTGTCATCCTTGGCTAAATTCACTCTCCGAAGCCACGGTTGATACTTAAACCGTAAGGATATCTCGAGCCATTCTTGAGAGTATCGGATGACTTGCCTTGTATTTCTTCCACCATGCTAAGACGTCCAACTCATCTAGTTCCTTGATATCCACATTTGGCTGCATCAAATAAAAGTTATATTCATCAAAGTTTGCACTACAAGAAGGAGTTGGTCATGAATGTAAAACTTTTAAATGCGACAAACCCGACAAGCCCTTTTTGCTACTTTGAGAAGTAGTAGGGCGTGGAGCAACGGGTGTAGCATGTTCTTCCAAATTAGAATAATGACTAAAAACTTTTCTAAATTCGACATCAATAGCGAGTTCGGCTTCAGCTCAAGATGGTTGAACTCCCTCTTCAATTTCTAAAAATGTATAAATTTGACCAACCAATGCTCTAGTATAAGACATTTTAAACAAGGATTTAAAAGAGAATCCAATATAAATAAAGTTGGGATGAGAAAAAAATACTTCTTAAATTTTGTTGTCATATCAAAAATAGCCGCTTGATAACCGGATTTATATTTATACTCTTGTAAAACTCTAGCTATTTCCGCTAAGTAGGCTAAAATTCCGGTTATCGTGGGATAGAATTGTTTAGAAAAAGCAAGTGTTGCATTATAAAAAATTTCTAAGAGTTCAACACATTCCTTAATATCTTCCCAATGCGTAAAATTTAACCAATCATCATTATTAATATTATATTTGTTGTGAACTTGTTGTATGAGAATCCTCTACTTGAATTTTTCTAGATCTAAGGTTATTTTCCACACAATAATTCTTCAAATCTCTAAGTCTTCCCCTATTAGCATTACAAAAAAGAAACGCAACCGCATCTCTAACTTTTTGAATAGAATCGTCAAAACACACAAGATCATCTTTAACAATTAAGTTTAAAATGTGACAACTACATCTCACATGAAAAATATTTTTTAGCGGAGGGTTTAATTATCTTTTTAAAAGACCAATCACCTTTGTATTATTAGAAGCATTATCTAAAGCAATACAAAGTGTTTTTCTATAAATGTTAAAAAATCTCATAATAGTAGACATTGAATCCGCTAAAAATTTTCCATCGTGACGGCCTTTTCCTTCATCATATAAAAAAGCTATAATTCTTTTTTGCATAACCCAATTATCATCAACCCAATGACATGTAATAGCAAAAAAATCTAACTTGTTAAGACTAAGATCCAAATCAGCGGTACGAGAAACATTACAATTTAAATAATTAAATACATGGCGCAAATAAAATTTATATTTTTTATACAAATCTATAACATCCGCTCTACAAGTACTTCTAGGAATACCCTCAAATAACGGATTATAACAACGTTGAATGTAAGTAACAAACCCCAAATCCGAAGGAAAGGAAAATGGTAAACAATCTTAAGCTACCATTTTAGCTATTTCTACACGCTCTTTTTCTTGTCATACTTAAAAATTTTACCGGTTCGTGGGTCTATCATCGTTTGAATACCCCCCACATTTGAACCTGTTTGCTCTCCCCAAACATCCATATGTTTCTTTCTCATATGACCATTTAGTGTACCCGTTCCACCATCCTTACTAGTTCCTTGACTAAAAGCAAATACTTGTTCACATAGGGTACATTTAACTGTTTGGCTTTCTCTATCCTTAGTCATAAATTTTCAAATTTTAGCGGTTGGCTTACGAGTTCTAGGCGGTTTGTCTTGTGTATGTGATTGTGCAGGACATGTATCTCCTATGGGATTTTCGGGGGCTTGTGTTTCATCATCATCAATTTCATTAAAAGTGTCGGTATAATGTTGTTGCATTGCCTCATGACCTAAAAGTGGATTATTTCCACCAACATCAATACCTAAACTAGGTGTTTCTTTCACAAATGTTTCCTCATTAAGCCCACCCCTAACAATACCACTATTACCGGCACCACGTCTAAATCTCTTCGCCATTATTAAATAGAATTAATTTAAATCACACTCAAATAAATCACAAGAAAATAAATTGCAATAAATTAAATTGCTAGAATTAAATTGCGTAAATTAAATTGCAAAAAATAAAGATAGAGTTGGAACGAAGGTACCAAATTGCCGACTAATTTCCAACAAAGTGAAGGCGGCTAGAATTGCAAATCCACCAAAGCTACTTCGGATTGTTGCAAAATCACCAACTCCACCAACAATATTATAAATTGCAAAATTAATAATTGAAACTATAATAAGACTTTATAATATTTATTTGAGAGAAATTTAAAGTGGCTAATTGTTGCAAAGTAACTATAATTGAGAGATTGAGATTTGAGAGAAAGAGAAGAGTGAATTGGTGTGGATTAAAATGGAAATGGAGAGGGGTTTATATAGGGGTGGGGGATGGATTAAAGTGTTAAAAAAAAAAGTTTAGAGGGTTGGGGCGGGGGAGGGGGGGGGGGGCGCAAAAAATGGGTTTAGGACCATTTGGCAACGGCCATTTTTGCAAATGGACCGTTGGCCAACGGTCCAAATTAGCAGCCCAACGGCTACAATTAAAAAAAAAAAAAATCGACCGGTTTCTTGGTTTAACCGGTCAGGTTCCGGTTTTACCTATTTAACCGGTTCCGGTTCCAAAAAAATAGAAACCGGAACAGGTAGTTAATATACGGTTAACCGGTTCAACCGGTTCCGGTTACCAGTTTGAACTGGTTAACCCGAACCGGTTGACGGGTTTACTAAATATGCCGCGAATAATTGTGTTACAATGGTTCACTTAATTAAAGTCGCTTGTCTACATTCTTGTTCTTAAAATTAAAATGTGTATCTTTTTTCAGAAATATGTATGTGTCTGGATTATCGTTAGAGTCATATTACCCTAAAACGTAGAGTAATAATAACAATAATTTAATACTCCTTTCGTTTTAATTTATGTGAACCTTTTCGGTGTATAAGGGTCAAACTTTATAACTTTGACCGTAAATTTTCACATAAATTTTTCAAGTTTTTTAAAACAAAAATTATATATTTAGACACTATATAAAAAGTTTTATAAGTCATGATAATCTAGGGCTGGGCATAAATACCGAAAATCGAAAAAACGAACCGAACCGAACCGAAACTTCAACAAACCGAACCGAACCGAACTAGTTTGGTTCGGTGTTTGGTGTCCACCGTCAAAAAATCGAAACCGAAATAGCCGAACCGAAGTTTGATAAAACCGAACCAAAAAACCGAACGCGCATCGAAATTTAATACATTACCCAAAAAAATTAAAATAGTCCAGGCCCATTAAGTTTAAAGCAAAAAAAATCCAATTGTAATAAGTTCTCTTTTGCATTTGTATCCCTAATTTTTCACTTCAATTGAGAAAATCAAATATCCTTAACAAAGAAAGGTAACTAGAATGTGTCTTTAGGATTAATGTATGTCCTTTATGTGTTTTCTTAATTATTCTTACGGTATGTATATAACACCTAGTAATCCTATATCATGATTATAGTTTTCTTTGTTCTTGTGTATCTGTTTGTTTGATTTTTATTTTAATTTATCAATTTTATGTTTTATTACTTTTGAGAATATGAATTAGTGTCAATGGAATCGCTTCTAATATTATATCAAAAAATCCGAATTGAAAAAACTGAAACCCAACCGAGCCGAACTTTAAAAAACTGAAACCGAAAGAACCGAACCGAACTAGTTTGGTTCGGTGTTCGGTGTCCACCTTCAAAAAACCGAACCCGAAATAGTCAAACCGAACGGAAAAACCGAACGCCCACCCCTATGATAATCTATAATTCAAATAATTTAGAAAAATGTAATGAAAACACGGTCAAATAACCACCTCGAAGACTCCCGAGTTAGTTATATGTTCACGTAAATTGAAACAGGAGAGATATAACACAAGCATAAATTAACGGTATACCAAAATCATAATCTATCGATATTACATGAACTAAAAGCGCAAATTTCCCTATTAAATTAGGGATGTAATTTATACATACCGGTAGAATAAAATTTTATTTACACGATCAACGAATTTTAACCTGTAATATCAAGGTAATCACTTGTAATTACCTAAAAAAAAATCTCGAATGTGGATATATTTTACACTGTGCCTGCATAAAACTTAAGCACTTAAATGTGCCCATATATTTCCGCCAGAGTTGGCCGGTTTTTCTGGATTTTAACGACAGAGTGAAAGATATCTGTACATGGGCCTCCACCAAGGCTATGGTAGCTACAAGAAGCAAATGGGATTTCTAATTTCTCAGTGGTACCAAAATATGAACTGACAAATTTGAGGGTAGTTCTCCTAATACATTAACTCCCAAAATTGAACTGTTGATGTTGGCCTTGGCCTATGCAAAATGTATTTAGATTTATGTAGTTATACAGTGTACACGTTATGAGAGTTATGTATTGCTATTCTAGTTAATTCTTTGTTGATAATGCAAAGCCAAAGTTTTCTTGGTGGATTCTTTTTCTTACTTATCTTTTCTCATATATGAAGTGCCAATGTCTTCATAGGTGGTGAAAATATTGAATTGTGTGTTGTTGGGTTAGTAAATGGGCTAGAACAAGAGATGGGCTTACGGTAAAATTTTCATACAAACGCTGCCATAGAGAGGACTGTAATTGATGGCATCCAAGAAGAGAAGGGTCGGTCAGTTGCAGAATCCATTGAGTCCAGTCACTGCAACTTCATCACATGCTACAGGTTTAATCGTTGGTACAATCAACGGGTGCAGATTCATGGTCGGGTCGATATCATGTTAATATGGATGCTTTAGACAACCCATTTGCGATCAAGCATTAGCTGAAGAGGTTGTACTACTGATCCTTGTAAGGAATATTCTTCTGGATTCTACTTAGTTTCTCTTTTTTATTGAAAAATTGAATCTATCCTCCCTTTTTTATTATAGTACTACCCCACTTTTGTTGGTGATAATGCTTCCTAGTATCAATAATGGGCCCTGGTTTTTTTTTTTTTTCTTTTTTTTCCTTTTTTACATCAAGTTTCTTCTTTTAGGAGGATTTATAGTGTTTCCACACTTCCCCTCCAGGTGTGATTTCCCGAACTGATACAGGGACCTACCGGTCGTGGGTGGAGGTGCTTTACCACTGAGCCATCCCTCACTTGTCAATGGGCCCTGGTTAAGTGCTTGCTTAGTTGCTTGAGCTTACTTAAATATGTAGTCCTTTGTCTGTTCCAAGCCGACAAGAGCCAATACTAGTTTTTGTGCTTTTCTCTATTTCTGTGTTTTGAGTATTCCAATTTGTGATTTTCTAGTCATAAGTTGTACAAACAAAAGTAAAACCTATTGGTAATCAGTCTTAGATGGGATACGATTGAGAGACAAAATATAGGGAAGGTTTTGGCTCCCCATGCACCAAAAAAAAAATCTAGTGTTATTAAAATAGCATTGAGATTGGCATATGCACTGAGATTAACACAATGTAAATAATTACTCATATCCTAAATTTTTACCGTAGCTTTCTAGATCAAGAAGGCCTTTATAGGAATGTTGTGCATTATATCATCCAAGAGTCGTGTTTCTGTGGCGTTCTGTCATTCGTATAATAAGGCATAGTTTATAGATTGGAGTGAGTTCCTTTGTCATTTCTGCTATGGTTTCTCTGGGCAATGTTTTTCTCCTAATTCTGTCGTTAATTTATGGTTTTCTAGCCTCCTACGCTTTGAGCGTGCAGTTAAGTAAGGCGCTATCATCACTTTTTTTTTTTATGTATGGCATTTTTCGCAGTTGTCTGTCTTTTATATTCCATTTTTTTATCTGTAATTGTAAAGGACCTACAAGCACCATTAGAGATGAAACTGTACTATTTTTGTTCTATTAATGGGAGCATTTGATGTGTCTCTTCAGAGGACTTAAAGTTGGAGGAGCAATTTGCAGCAATGAATCTCTCTGATCCTGAATATGCTCCTCTCATGGAGTCAATTCTTTCCGCAGTAAGTCTTGTTTACTCTTAAACATGATGGAACAGAAATTGTTGTTTTAACATTATGAGATGAAAGTTTATATAGTTACATTTCCTGCTTGGGAACTTTTTTCTGAGTTGTTCTCTGTCTTGAAATCAACTTATAGGACCTAACAAATGGCGCCCAATCATTTGGTATTCACAAAGCTCATCAAGCCCCAAATGGTGTTTGCCTTGACAAAATTGGAAATGGATCTTACATTGGCATGGCTCCACACCCTGATGGCTCTGACCGTGTCTTTTTGTGGAATCAACAAGGTAAAATATGGATTGCCACTGTTCCTGTGGGTGGATCTAATGAAGTGTTGGAGCTTGATGAATCCAAGCCCTTTCTAGATATAACTGATCAAGTGCTTGTTGGCGCACAATTTGGGGTAATGGGAATGGATTTCCATCCTAATTTTGTGAGTAATGGTCGTTTCTTTGTTTCTTACCACTGTGATAAGTTGCGACACTCAGGATGTTCAGCCAGATGCTCATGTAACTCAGAAATTAGCTGTGATCCAGCAACACTTCCAATAGACAGTGGCATTGTGCCATGCCAGTATCAAATTGTAGTATCCGAGTTCACAGCAAATGGTACTGCATCAACACCCTCCTTGGTATAGATCCATGCTTGCTTTATATGATATGAATTTGAAGATTTTCTTCATTGAAATTCTTTTGATAACATACTTTGATCGTCTTCTTGACAGGCAGAAAGTGCTAAGCCATTGGAAGTGAGGAGGATATTTACAATGGGACTTCCAGATAAGGGAGTTCATGGAGGCCAGATTCTCTTTGGCCCTGCAGATGGCTTTTTATATGTTATGACTGGAATTGGCACACATCAAGGGGACCCTTACAACTTTGCACAAAACAAGAGATCATTGCTCGGAAAGATCTTGAGGATTGATGTGGATCAAAGTATGCTGATCAAATGTTGATTTTGTAGACTTGTTTTGTGGCTTTTTAATTTCCAAAAATATAAAGCACGTATAAGGAAGAGGTTCATCCTGCTGTCATGGGTATTATAAACTTTAAAACGTGAATCAGTTTAGGCAAACTTATCCTGTATGAAAAAATCTTTCAGCCTATATCCATAAACTTCTGGTGAACACTACAGTTTTCTCATTTAACGCCTGACAGGAAATGAAGTTCATGATCAAGGGCTTTGGGGAAATTACTCCATACCAAGAGATAATCCGTACAACAATGACAGGCAATTAGCACCTGAAATTTGGGCTTTGGGTCTTAGAAATCCTTGGCGTTGTAGTTTCGATTCAGAAAGACCTCCCTACTTCATGTGTGGAGATGCTGGACAGGTTTGGAACTTAACTATCTTTAAGCAAAACAGTAGCATAGTCATTGAGCTATTTCTAGTTTAAGGAAATCTTGATAAGTTCCAAAACAGGAACAGGACATATGCTAAGTCTCTTGGAATACATAGACAATCATGGGAGGACCATTTCTCCAGAATTCTTTGTGATGAACCTTAACTTTTTTGAACCCTCATGCAAGATTAGCTCTTTCTGTATGTGGTTGAATTAATTGAAAAATTCCCAGTGCTTTGAAACCTTTAGTAATGTTGGGAGGAATTTCTTCACGAAGGCCTTAGCTTCTTACTTAAAGGTCAATTTGGTCATCAACTGAAACTCTAAAACACCTTGCTAGAATGTTAGGTTTTGCTAGATCCAGTATTGTCTGCACCTATTAAGGTTACTTATCTTTTCATGAATCTTATAGGACCGGTACGAAGAGATAGACATGATAACAAAGGGTGGAAACTATGGGTGGTCCATCTATGAAGGCCCTTATCCCTTCGAACCAGCAAATGTCCCCGAAAAAAGCACTTCTTCTAGCTCCAATAGTCCCATATTCCCGGTCATGGGATACAACCACTCTGCAGCTGATAAGACAATTGGTTCAGCGTCCATAACCGGGGGCTACTTCTATCGGTCTCAAACTGATCCCTGTCTGTATGGAAGGTTTGCATATCTTTCTTTGCTAACGAACTTGAAACTCTATAGACATGTACTGTTTCATTAGCTCAACCTGATTTTGAATCAAACTTTCAGGTACTTGTACATAGACTTGTATCCGGATGGAATTTGGTCAGGTATTGAAAATCCTGAAAACAGTAGAAACTTCACTAGTTCAAAAATCCCATACAGGTGCGCGCATGATTCTCCAATCCATTGTGAAGAAATTGCAGAGGGTGTTATGCCTGCTATAGGATATGTTGCATCTTTTGGAGAAGACAATAGAAAAGACATTCATATACTGACAACCACCGGCGTCTACAGAGTTGCACGTCCAAGTAGGTGTAATTACCATTGTCCTAAAGAAAGAACTGTAGCTAGTAAACCACCACCTCCTCCTGTTTCCTTGTCTGGAAAATTATGGGAGAGTGCAAAATTCTATGCTCTTCTTGTGTCTTCCTTGATGCTGCTTTTGTTGAATCTTGTGTAATGGGATATGCGATCTTGTTATCATTAATGATTATCCAATTAGTAGCAAATGTAGTCTTTCTTTTCCATATTTTTCGTCATTAAAATCTCTAGGATCTTGTTAATACCGAAGATCAGCTCAACTAAGAGTTGCAAAAAAGTAAACTGAACTTTACTTACAACAATAACAACAACAACAACATACCCAGACGAACAAAAGTATGAATGAAATTTCAAAATGGAGGAGTACATGATAGTACAACAATTGTCTTCAGAAAGAGGTAAAGAAGCAAGTTATATTTGAACCTACTGTAGTACGACTCTTTGAGGCCAGAGCTGTTTGACAAAAACCTAACAGAATATTAGGGAGTAGCACGGCTAACTATCAAACAGCTTAAAATGAGGATAAAGAAGCAAATTATGTTCAAAAAAGAAGTTTAGTCCTGTAAAAAAATACATTAAAAAGGAAAAAAAACCTCAATAAGAAAACAAGTCAATAAAAAAATAGACTTGCTATTTTTCAATTAACAATGACACATTACATAGCACTTGAATATCTGAAAAAAGATAATGAGGTTATAAATTTATTGGAAGCTAGTTACCCCAAGAATTAGAAACCAGTGATGATCTCATTTTAGGAGATGAATCCCATTTCTAGTTACTAAGATAATGATGAGGAAAAAAATTCATGCTAAATGTTGGAAGTACTTATCAAGGACAACTATTGAAAGAAAAAAAAAATCAAGAACAACTTGAATCAATTACAGAAGTTGAATTAAATCAAATTCTTCACTCAAACCTTATGAGAGAAGAGATACCTTCCATGGTTACACGTGAAATTAAAGAGTTTTTAAGCAAATGATATTTTTATGAAGTATAAAGAGGGTTAATTTCATGAATGATTTGCTCAACTTTTACTTTATTGCACCAAAATCACTAAATATTTTTTATTACAAAAAAGACCCTCAACTTTACATCTAGCATCACGAAAATCACTAAAACTATTTTTTGAAATCAAAATGTCGTCCAACTTTGTCTAACTATCACAAAGAGTGACTAAGAGGAAACAATTGATAGTGATTTCACTTGGGCAAAGTTGAATAACTTTTTCATTATAAAAAATAGTCTAGCGACTTTAACACAATAAAATTAAAATTATGTGACTATCCATGAAGTTACCCTGATATAAATATGTTTCGTGGAAATAAATTTCTATACGTGTGAAATGAAATTTATAAAAGTTATTGGCTTAGTAGAACTCAAATCAGTACGTACTAAAGTTGCAGATTAATTAATGTTTACAACTACATATCATTTAGGTATAGATTATATTATATTCTAATTCACCTATAAAAACCTATAACTCCATAAAATCATGCACATTATATGATAACCGTGACGATCGTGTGGAGAGATTTTAACTTGGATTTGGTCATGAATGACATAGAACTGAAATCATATGAAGAAGAAAGAGAAAGGAAATTTATAACTTGCATATAATTATAAGAGCAAGTTGGAGTCCTCCAACAGGAGCCAAAATTATTGACCAGGTGGAAACATTAAACTATCCATTTCAAGTGAGCACGCTGGACCACTCTCAAATAACAAATTCCAGAGTTCAATGTTACATATTTTGCAGTATATAAGGCCTTATTAAAGCGTTATATTAAATGTCCGTTGGATAAGGTTTCTGAAAAAAATGAAAGATGTTTGGCCACTCTCTTCATGGACGCTATAAGCAAGGACAAAACAAATGATGAGAACTAAAGTCAACTTTCTTAAATGGAACGTACCTACTTTCTCAATTTCATTTTAATTATGACCCTATTTAAAAGGGACAAGGAAAATTTAAGACTTTAGTTTAATTGCTTATAAACTTTAATAGTAAATAATAATAAATGTTTAGCATAATAGGGAAAATATCACTCCATTCAAAATAGAATTTTGTAATGACTTATAACTTAATGATATCTAATATCCTGCAAAGTCCTTTACATATATAGATTGTCTCTATACGCCGGTAAAATGTTTCTCTCGTAATAAAACAACTTTCAGGTCCTCGAGTGTATCTTAGTCAATAGTCAACGTCGGG
>NC_081346.1:9343065-9528751 GCF_029784015.1 Lycium ferocissimum | reverse complement strand
AAAAAATACGCAAGTTCAAAAAAAAAAAAAAAACGCGTAAAATCGGACGTCCGAGCGCAAAGTTATGACCATCTAAAGTTTGACCACTTTACAACTAGTTTTTCTCCCTATATTTTAGAATTATATTTATATTCAAAATAATGTTTTATCGTGATTAAAAAATAACACGCTTAAATCAAAACCTTAAAAAATAAAACACTTAAACCTTAAACAAAACTTATTTCGGCACCTTTTCAACCCCTAAAATGACTATCCGAACGTCTACGTATCCTTGATGTATTGAGCCTACATTATTGTACGCGAGAAAAAATATCGGGTTCTATATAAAATATTGACGTTTCGAGTCTTCACACACGACTAATCATTGGTCAAAGTATGAAAAAAAAACACTAAGTTTTTTCAAACAAAACTTACTTCGGGCACCTTTTCAACCCCTAAAATGACGATCCGAACGTCTACGTATCCTTGATGTATTGAGCATACATTATTGTACGCAGAAAAAAATATGTTCTATATAAAATATTGACGTTTCGGAGTCTTCACACACGATTAATCATTGGTCAAAGTATGAAAAAACACACTAAGTGTTACAAAAAATAAAAAAGTTTACTAAATTTTTTTTTTTAGTGCTCGCTCGCAAAAAAAAAAAAAAAAAAAAAAAAAAAAATTAAAGGTAAAAACGTGGATCGGTCCACGTTTTACAAAATATATTTGTAAAACGTGGACTGATCCACGTTTTACAATTTATATTGTATAACGTGGATCAGTCCACGTTATACAATTAAATTTTTTTTTTTTTTAATTTTTCGTTGACTTGTGTCAGCCGAAAAAAAAAATTTGGGGTATATCGTGGATCAGCCCACGATATACCCCTTTTGGTATATAAATTTTTGGGCACCCCCTTTTGGTAAATACCGTGTATTTTTATACCCTTTAGGCTCCGGACTCGATTGTCTCTATACGCCGGTAAAATGTTTCTCTCGTAATAAAACAACTTTCAGGTCCTCGAGTGTATCTTAGTCAATAGTCAACGTCGGGGGCGAATTTGTGGGTAAATTTTGAGTCACGTGAACAGATGGTCACTCGACTATTCTTGATATATTATGTGTATAATTCTGAAGATATATCTAATACTATCTTTGTATTCTCAAGGTCACGGGATCAATCCCCCACTCGGGCAGCTTTTTAAATTTTTGCTATTATTTTCTAAAGCTACCTTTTACCTTCCCTTTTATATTATTACTCAAGTAAAAAAGTGCTTTTACTTCATATTGCATCATATACTTTTCTTTCCTTTATTTCTAATTATACCAAGTCCCAAAAAGTAAAAAAAAACAAACAAACAAACAAACAAAAAAAAAAAAAAACCTCCCTGGCTACACTGCAACGATGAACTCATGAGTCATGACAATCAAAAAACTTAGAAACCCATAGTTGATAGTTAAGCTGCAATCCGGCAAGAACCCACCAAAATTCATCAAGTAAAATTAAAGTCTCAAGTTTCGAAAGGCAAAATCTATTCTCCATTCTCATATTTATTCTCTATTATAATATTATTCTCTAATCTCAAAACAAATTATCTCAGAACAACAAGGTGTCTGGTAAGTCTTGAATTCGAAATTTGAACACCCTTTTGGTCTTTTCATTGATTTTTGAATTTGGATTTCTGAATTTTATTGGTTTTTTTGAGTTTTTGAATTTTGGGGTATATGGGTTTTGACTTTTGAAAGCTTATTTCTTGGTTCTTTTGAATTTTGAGGTTTATGGGTTTTAAAGAATTTGACAAATTTTCATTTTTAGGTTGGAGTCATCATTTTGTTTCGAAGGAGAAGTACCATTTCCACTGCGTGTACCGTAAAGTTTTGGACCTCTTGGATCGTATTTGCACTAAATTTCGAGCTCGATAGACGGTAATGAACACTTCTCTATAATTTTGAACGCGAAAGGGGTGTGATTCCTGTATTTTATTATAAATTTGAAAGGATGTGATTCCCTTATTTTTGAATGCGAAAGGGGTGTGATTTCTCTATTTTATTACAATTTTGGAAGGGTGTGATTCTCTTATTTTTTAATGCGAAAGGGGTGTGATTCATCTATGTTATTACGAATTTGGAAGGGTGCGATACCCTTATATTTAAATGTGAAAGAGGTGTGATTCCTCTATTTTATTACAAATTTGAAAGGGTGTGATTCTCTTATTTTTTGCGAAAGGGGTGTGATTCCTCTATGTTATTACGAATTTGGAAGGGTGCGATACCCTTATATTTAAATGTGAAAGGGGTGTAATCAGAGGCGAATCAAGCAATGGTGAACCCATCCTCATGAAATCCTGAATTCGCCTCTGGTCAACGTCATGAAATAAAATACTACTATATTAATTTCTAATTTCTCGTTGATATATTATTTTTGAACATTTTTCTCTTGCAATCATGGTTTAATATTTAAAATGACGACCCTATAACGGCTTATATTTTAGGATCTTATTTGCCTTTTTCATTTTCCAAGAGTCAAATAGAGTGATATTTCACTAAAATTAAAATTGTACTATGCGTCAACTTGAAATAAGAAAGATAACCATTTAGGTATTTCTGCACAGTTTCAGTCTCTCAGAGTTTAAAAAAAAAAAACACTTGTATTCAACAGGTGACGACTATATATCGTTTTAAGATGAAATTAGTTGTTCTAGTCATTATTTTTCATATCGAGTGTATTGCGCTATTGTACAACAGCAAACAAGTATCCTTATGCGTAGATTATTGTCAACTTAATTTATTCCCTCCAGTTTGTTCTTTTTTCTTTTTCAATTTTTTTTTTCCTTTTTTTTTTTTTTTTCTGCATGAACCTCTAAGAAAACTTCCTGCAAGATTTTTCTTAAATTCAGCGGTCTGGAAGGAAATGAGTTTCCGTTTGTCTTAAAAATGATTTGATTTTGACTTTTTATTTTCATGGGAGGATAAAAATTTATCAGTTGTCATGTTTACATCAACTCAATAAACATACCATTCTAATTAGTAAATTATAATTAATATACATTCTCACCTTAATTAATAATTTAATCGTGGTAATTTTGTACAGATTAATTTAAACATCAGAAACAATAAGTTTTTACCTTGTGAGATTCACCCGCTTAAAATTTCTTTCCCATAGATACTCACTTCCGTTCTTTTTAATTGTCATGCTTGTCAAACATAGTTGTTTCAAAATATGATAAATATTTATTTGCACCCGGTGTTTATATGCACTCAATCAAACAATCTAATCTTCATAGTTAAAATTAATTAAAAGAGAAAATGGATATCACTTAGTCATGATTAAGGAATACATATCTTTTTGAAATACACGTCTTGCATATATTGCTCTATTGTAAATGCTAGGTGCATGTAAGCATGGAGAGAGATTAATATGGTGAAAGTTTAAAAATGAATAAGACTAAACTAGTCAAATAATTTATTATTAATATTTTTTAAAAGGATGATTAAAAGGTTAATACGACAACTAAATAGGATTAGAAAATCACGAACATTCTATATTTTATAGAGTAAAAATATTTGCAAGAATATATTTGTGCTTCTTTTCCAGTTCCAGTTCTCACTTAAAACTCCAAGATCACCACTTTGCATTTGGTCAAGCACTTGCAGATTATCATAGTCAGAGTAAACATATGGACAAATTGCTCGATAGCGAAAAGGTTTCCTTTATAAAGCTTATGTCTATGACTTGGCTAATGCCTTTATCTAGAAGTACAAGACTCTACGTTTCTTTTTGATTTCTTTATGTATTAAATCACCATCTTTGCCGGTTTTGCTGGTGTCTTTTCTGGGGTTTCTATAATATTTCCCAAGTGGACCTCTTCATATACAATGACCGTTGTTCTAGGGATCTGTATTGATTACAAGATTTGACTATATTTAGTAGGTACATACTTATTCGCTCTCAATATCCGCATCAAACTAAGTAATTTAAACTTAGCAATTAAAAGTTAATGCAAGAATGCATGTCATATTATGGTTATGTGATAAATGTGTATACCCAAGACATATGTAAGTCATTCATTAGTTTGGTATAAATGACTATACGGCAATGGTGAAGTTGGTAGGTTACGTGCTAGTTCGGTCAAACTCAATGACTTTAGTCTAACCAGGTATTTGTCAAGTAATTATTAAATATGTATAAAAGTTAAATTCATAATCTAATTACCAATATTGCTATTTAAAATTTAGAACCCATAACGTTCGAACTCTGGCTTCGCGCCTTTACTATGAGGCTAATTATTATATTTTGAGCATATGGGTTGCAATTAATGTGGACACAGAAGACATGAAGCCAAACCAACCAAGATCCATACAGCCTGGGTTTGTTCAATTAAAGCTACTTCTTTTTTGCTGCTCAACCACCCACTATGTTCTACTATATGTATTTATGCCAAGACTTCACCATCTTTAAAGTCAACTGTTTAGACAGACCAATTGGGGCCTGAATTCTCAGTTGACAAAAGAAAATGTCAAAAGTCCCTTGCGAAAGAGAAAAGGACAGGCTAAAACCAAATCAGAGAAAATATATTCTGGAGGTGTTTTTGATTAAAAGATTTGACCAATAATTGAGGGAGTTGGCAGTAGGCACCATGTGTTGAAATTTAAAGCAAAGAAGAAGGATATAGTCAATTACATAATAGTATTATATATATATTTGTCTCTATTTAATCAATGTTGTTCCACTTAAGAACTGGGAATGTATCTTTTCTTGAAAAGAACCTGATATGTAGCTGCAGCCTGCAAGAACCTTTTTTCTTCTGCTTTACAATTTGTTTTCTCAGCTAATAATCATGGGAAGCAGTCATTTCTTGATTATCCTTCTGTTGAACTTTCTGCTGCTTCTTTGTCCTTGTTATTCACTTCCCTTGTGTACTGATTCAAGTAAGTTCTTGGTGTTGTTCAAGATTTCCCATTTGCAGTTATCTGTCCGTGTTCTAATTTCAGTTCTCTTGATGCTTTATAGGGGCTCCTCTACCTCAAAAGACTCCTTTCACATTCTGTCCTTACAATGGAACCTCATGCTGCAGCTCTGGTGATGATAAACAATTGAAGACTCAATTTGATGCTATGAACATTTCTGATTCTGGTTGTGCTTCTCTTGTAAAGTCTATCCTCTGTGCGGTAAGAAATCGACTGCTATGGTGGATAAAATTCAGTTACTTTTATGTGACCAAAAATAGTTTTACGATTTTACTGTTGCATTGGATAAATTCAGTGACCATGGGTGAAATTAACCCTCAACATTACAGTCAACTTTTTGCCAGAGATCCACAATCCTCATTTATGCTGCTTTACAGAGAAGCTTTAAATTACGCATCTTTCCAGTTTAAGTAACTCTCAAGAACTTTAATTGCATGAAAACAGAATTGAATATGGTCTATTCCATGAAGTTGCATTTATAAGTAGAAGCCTAATAACTTATATCTAGTTGCAATACATATCAAAAATTCTGGGTCTGCTAAGGTCCAAACACTAAATTCCCCACAAGCATCTGTAGGATGATGGCTCTTTGAAATCTCTTGTACTAATTTATGTGGAAGCTATCAACATCCATAATTTTAGAGTTTTACCTAGTATAACTGGTTAAAAAGATGCTAGTATTAGGAATTTCTGAATGATTTGTAGTCTAGATTATCATTTTTTATTTTTTTTTATGTTTTTTCTTTTTAATTTTCTATTGTTTTTTATTTTTTATTTTGGTGATTTGGTTATACGGATTAGATTATCAATTTAATTTCCAAATGTAGATATCTTCCCTATTGGACTCGATGCATGATATTCTGTATTCACCTTCTGCAGAAATGTGATCAATTTTCAGCAGATCTCTTTAGTACTACTAGTTCTGCTCCTAGACAACTTCCTATACTTTGCGACTCCACAAATTCTACGCAAACTAGCCAAGCTACAAATAACTTTTGCTCGAAGGTATGGACTACATGTCAAAATGCGTCCATCATGAATTCTCTTTTTGCTGCTTCCTTGAAAGGTCAAGCTCCAACGCCTGTAAAGTCCAATTCCACCAAGTTGACGGATCTCTGGCAATCACAAGACGATTTCTGTAATGCATTTGGAGGAGCTTCTGGTGATGGATCAGTATGCTTTGGTGGAGAACCCGTTACATTAAATACCACTGAACCTCCAAGTCCTCCAGGCGGTTTGTGCCTTGAGAAAATAGGAAACGATAGTTACCTCGATATGGCTGCTCACCCTGATGGCTCTAATCGTGCCTTTTTCTCGAATCAGCAAGGAAAAATATGGTTGGCTACTATTCCAAAAGTTGACTCTGGAAAGGTGTTAGAGCTTGATGAGGCCAATCCTTTTCTGGATCTAACTGATGAAGTTCATTTTGACACTCAATTTGGTATGATGGGGATTGCATTTCATCCAAAGTTTTCGCAAAATGGACGTTTCTTTGCTTCGTTCAATTGCGATAAGCAAACATGGGCCGGATGTGCAGGAAGATGCTCTTGTAACTCGGATGTGGATTGTGATCCATCGAAACTGCCTAGTGATAGTGGTACGCGACCATGCCAATTTCAAGCAGTTATAGCAGAATTTACTGTTAATGGGACAAATTCCCAGCCTTCACAGGTAATTTTCAGTCTGATGGATTTAATGTTTTCCCATTATTTGACTCTGAATGATCATGAATAATTTGATCTTTTCCAGGCAAAAACTGCCAGCCCGAAAGAAGTCAGAAGAATATTCACCATGGGCCTTCCTTTTACATCTCATCATGGAGGCCAGATTCTTTTTGGACCTAGAGATGGATATTTGTATTTCATGATGGGTGACGGTGGGGGTACTGGAGATGCTTACAATTTTGCACAAAACAAGAAATCGTTGCTTGGAAAGATTATGAGACTTGATGTCGATAGCACACCAAGTAAGCTGTCTAATTGTCTTCAAGTTACTAGAAAAATACTGCACATCTGGTAATTGCAGGTCCTAACATTTGTACATTTGTACGTACCAACTTTGATGGTCTTGCCACTGCTCTAAGCTATCTAATGCATGTTGCAAAGAGATTCTAAATGGCTAAATCTTTGTAGTCCGATTAGGTAATAGCAGACTCTCTTGTCTTAGTCATCTTTGCCGAGTACAAAAGAAAACTCATTGCCAGCAAATGAATCATTCCTGTTATTTCATAGCAAAATTTTATCTGCCCATTTATCAACTGCATGTGTTTCTTTTTGTTATGTGTCTGTCAGGCTTTTTGTTCTGCTTTTTTTTGCAGCTACCATACATTTCTTGCCAAAAACTTCGTCTGTTGATCCCCATGTAGTGTCAAATTGGTTGAGAGTGACTCGTTCTGGGGATGGAAATGAAGCACTTTTAATTCAGCTGAGTTATCCCTTATTTTGTGTATGGTTGTTTTAGGTGATGCAGAGATTACCAAGCTTGGTTTATGGGGAAACTACACCATTCCAAAGGATAATCCTTACATTGAAGATAAAGAGTTGCAGCCAGAAATATGGGCACTAGGAATGCGAAATCCTTGGCGCTGCAGCTTTGATTCTGCAAGGCCATCTTACTTCATGTGTGCAGATGTAGGCCAGGTAATGTGCAAGAATTTTACTCTCCAAGTAGTTCTCATATGACTTGTATGTTTAACTGTTAACACCATGCTCCTGAAATCTTACCTGTCCACTTTCAAGCTCCATACAAAACTTATACCCAAGAATCCATACATTTCCTCACTCCATTAAGTTCATTTATTTGTTCTGGCTTTGACACATTGGATTTTATCCCATAGGATCATTATGAAGAGGTGGATATAATCACCAAGGGAGGAAACTATGGTTGGAATATTTATGAGGGAGTCAAACCATTCACTCCAAAATCACCTGCAGCAAATACATCTGTGAGCTCAATAAACCAAATTTTCCCAGTCATGGGTTATAATCACTCTGATGTAAATAAGAATGAAGGCTCAGCCTCAATCACTGGTGGATACTTCTATAGGTCCACGACCGATCCTTGCATGTCGGGAAGGTATGTCTACTAACTCAATTCTTTTCTAAGTGTAGGATTATATAATTTTATGGTAATGACATATATAGATGAACTGTTGCAGATATCTGTATGCAGATTTATATGCAGGGGCTATGTGGGCAGGCACTGAAAGCCCTAAGGACAGTGGAACATTTAACACGACCGAAATTTCATTCACTTGTGCTGGAAATTCCCCTATAAATTGTGCCTTAGTTCCAGGAAGCACAGTTCCAGCTCTAGGCTACATCTTCTCATATGGTGAGGATAACAATAAGGATGTATATCTCCTAGCAAGCAGTGGTGTATACAGGGTTGTTCGTCCCAGTCGTTGCAAATACACTTGTGCAAAGGACAATGCTACTGACATTGCCACTCCAGCTCCTGGTAGTTCCCCTCCTTCAGCAGCAGTCATGTTAACAGTTTCATACAAGATAGCACTCCTCCTATTGTCCTTTTTGGTTATGGTTCTTAGTTGATACCGGGTTGCTGCTTATGTATAGGAACTCGATAGGCTGCTTAATTAGTTAAGTATTATACAATTGCTATTTTAGCTTTCTTTGAGTTCATTGTATGAGTATTGTTTCTGGAATTTTTGGCGATTGGATGTAATGCACAATGGTGGTCAATTTATGAGGATTGTTACCTAAATTATTACTGTACTAATAATTATACTTACTAGTAATATTTTAGTAGAGTATGGATCCAACTGTCCAAGGTGTGTATACAATTTTTAGAAAAGTAGACGGAGTTTAGGGACAGCAACTCAAAAGGCAGCAGATTTTTTTTTTTTTTTTTTTTTTTGTGAGCAAGCGAGTCAACAAAGAAGCAGAGAGCACTTGTTCTGGGTTTGAAGAAAGGGGAACTTACACAATCACTAGCAAATAAGTATTAAATTATATAATCTACAACTATTTTCTAATTTACAGAATCTACAATATATACCTTATAAATGAATAAAGGAGAAAATCTTTAGATATGGTAATTTTCGTATAAATAAGGTAATTAAATTTGATAGGCTATATTTTTTCCTTTATTTAAGTACTATGTCCCTGCAAATTCTCCTTTCGTACCTATCAATAAGGAAACATTATCTCTAACACTATAAATACTCCATTAATTGTACAATTTGCTCATATACTCTATCTTCTATTCGTTATATTGTAATATTGTGTACTACATATATAATATACACAAGGTATTACTATACTATAATACTACATATATAATATACACAAGGTATTATT
Source organism: Lycium ferocissimum (assembly GCF_029784015.1). Taxonomy (NCBI): domain Eukaryota; kingdom Viridiplantae; phylum Streptophyta; class Magnoliopsida; order Solanales; family Solanaceae; genus Lycium; species Lycium ferocissimum. The sequence continues at coordinate 9,519,480 of NC_081346.1, read as the reverse complement.
ATACTATATAGTATATACTTTATATAATATACAAACTTAAATATACTAATTCCTACTATTAAAATACTAATTCCTACTATTATACCCACAAATATTTTTTTACCATCTTTTCAATTACGCTTATCAATTTGAATATACCATATACATGATATTATTATATATATAAAAAAAATACCAATTATTACTGTTATATTCACAAAATATTTTATTATCATCTTTTCAGTTACACTTGCCAATTTGAATATACCATATACAAAAATAGTGCGAAAAGGTGATAAGACATGCTTAGAAATAAAATAAAATATTGAAAAGCTTAAGTAAAAAACCACAAATAAGAAATACTAAGTAGTGCAGATCATAAGACTTCGACTATGTATATAAAAGCAAAGTTTGAGAAATTGTATTTCCAAGAGTTTGAGGAGATGGATATGGAAGGAGAGAGGCATTGAAGATTAGAGCAACCTTTTGATTGATAAGGAAAGTTTTCAGGTGAGAAAATAAGATTTTATTTTGTACTTAATTAGGAGATATATTTTAGGGATATGAAAGATAGTATATTAAAGTTAAAAACTTAGAATAAATTTTATTAATGTAATTTTTTGAAAGCAATTATAACTTTTGAAAATTGCATATTTAAATCTTGTATTTGTGTAAGTTTTCCTTGAAGAAGAAATGGAGGATGGTTCTTACTTGGGGCAATTCGCAGAATTGCCCTTCTTTTAGGGTGGTCTTTAAATTTTGCCCCTCATATTTGAAATCTTTAAATTTTGCGCCCGCATAAACCCCATGGGTTCCGAGGTTCGAACCCCCACACGTCAAAATTTTAAAAAAAAAAAAAATTCGCAAGGCGAGTTTAAATTTCGCTATGCCCCCATCGGCATACACTTATGAAGGAATTACCAAAGTTATGGGACACGGCATACTTATGCCTCGTAGGCGGACTTGGCATAAGTATGCGGTTCCTGCATAACTTTGGTAATTCCTTCACAAATTTATGCCGGTCCGCATACAAGTTTGCCCGTTAAAAGTATGCCCCCGTCGGCATAAATTTGTTAACGAATTATCAAACTTATGCGATGGGGGCATACTTATGCCTTATGGGCGTACTTTGCTCAAGATATATATGTATTTGTCATTCCAAACTAATTATGGGTTGCATTGTATAGCAAGATGTTAATTGTTAAACACCATTAAAGGCACGAACCCATTGTCATTAACGTGAGATACTAACTACTATTCCCTTAATTCGAACAATTTATTGTTAGGTTTTGAAGTATATATACGAGGATCCACACGAATGCGAGAATATTGATTTGTTAATTTCTTTGGGATATAACTTAATTACCACAAACTCAATCATGGACGCAAAGTTTTATGGTTACTTTAAATTTAATAGCTCGAGATTCGAAAAAATCTAGTACTCTATATTCCGTTAAGTTGGACATATCGCTTGGGTTGCTTGTCTCAAGTGAATTCATACTTATGTTAATTGTTGTTAATTTGTAAACCGAGATTAAGCATGTGAGTTGGAACAATATCTGCATAAGAAGATTAAAATGCAAGCTCGATCCGAGGCATACTTTCTTAGAAATGCAAGCCGAATATCTTTAGGAGGTGAACTTTTAGTTATGTTTAGTTATGCGGATCCGTGACTTTTAGTTGTGTTTAACTAAAAGTCCGCCGGAGAAATGGCGTACTTTTAGTTATGTTTAGTTATGCTTGATCGACGCATAACTTTAACTTTTCCTTAAAGATTGTATGCGGATTCGGCATACACTCCCCCAATTATGCCTTGCGAAATTATTTTTTTATTTTATGCCTGAGCGGGGATTCGAACCCCGGAACTTCATATATTCTTCCACCTTTCCAGAAAGGGCAAAACTTAAAGACCACAAATATGAAGGGCAAAATTTAAAGACCACAAATTTGAGGGGCAAAATTTAAAGACCACCCCAAACGAAGGGCAATCCGCGCAAAAAAATGTCTTACTTGTTAGAACCTTGAGTCCATGATCCATCGCGTGAGGTAAATGAGGCCCAATTGAAAAAAGGGCTGGTCAATTATTTTGGCCCTTTCGAATCTTTTTTTTGCTCGGATTGGCCTTCAAAGGCACTGGTTTTTATGCGAATTGCCCTTCTTTTGGGGTGGTCTTTAAATTTTGCCCCTCATATTTGAAATGTTTAAATTTTGCCCTTCGGCTAACACCCATAGGTTCCAGGTTCGAACCCACGCGCAGTCAAAATTTTAAAAAAAATTCGCAAGGCGTTTAAATTTCGCTATGCCGCCAACAAGATACACTTGTGAAGGAATTACCAAAGTTATGCGGGGACCGGCATACTTATGCCAATAGGCGTACTTGGCATAAGTATCCGGATCCGGCATAACTTTGATAATTCCTTCACAAAGTTATGCCGGATCCGGCATAAAAGTTTGCCCGTTAAAAGTATGCCCCCGCGACATAACTTTGTGAAGGAATTATCAAAGTTATGCGGTCCCAAACAAATAAATATTTGAGTGATAAGTCATAGCATGTTTTGTTACCCATCCCGAAAGTGGTTCAAAATATTCATCATTCTTGTGGAAGCTTGCTAGGTGTATCACGTGGAGGACCTAAAGTTTCGACATTGTGGATAGCATTCGGTGCTTGATCGACCATCTATAGCTAGCTTACTTACACCGGATTATTGTCTTGGCTTTATCTAAGATTTACTTCTTGGCAGGAATAAACATGCTCTTGTCTTCGGTGGAAATGGTACGGATGGGTGCAAATGCAATTCATGATGAGGTTGTCAATCGTGCAGTGTGTTAATATTGTTAAGTTTGGATTGTTTATTTTAATTAGGATGGGCATGTAGTTAAAAATTATGTGAAGAACTGACTTTTTCTTGAATACTTATGCCTTATGGGCAGACTTGGCATAAGTATGCCGGGTCCGGCATAACTTTGATAATTCCTTCACAAAGTTATGCCGGTGGGGGCATACTTTTAATGGGCAAACTTTTATGCCGGACTCGGCGTAACTATGAAGGAATTATCAAAGTTATGCCGGACCCGCATACTTATGCCAAGTCCGCCCACAAGGCATAAGTATCTTGCGGTCCGCATAACTTTGGTAATTCCTTAACAAAAGTATGCCTGGTCCAACATAGCGAAATTTAAACTCGCCTTGCGAATTTTTTTAAAATTTTATTTGCGCGCGTGGGTTCAAACCTGGAACCTATGGGTGTTAGCCGAAGGGCAAATTTTAAAGATTTCAAATATGAGGGGCAAAATTTAAAGCCCACCCCAAAAGAAGGGCACTGCGCGCAAAAAAATGTTTAATTTTTTCACTTCGCCTAATATTTCGAGGTTCTGGTTTTGAACCAGGCTCAGTAAAAAATAAAAATCACAAGACAGAGTTTCGTAGCAGAAATTAGGCCTTAAGGCAGAGGTTTGCAAAATTCCAGTTGAGTTAAAAAAAAAAAAAAAAATTGCCTTACGCTTTAAGGCAAAACTTAATTCTGCCTTAAGGTAGAGTTTGCCTTATGCCTGAAGGCAAAACTCTACCTTAACTAAAGTCTGCAATCAAACTCTATTTTATAAGGTAGGCATACTCTGCATTAAGGTAGAGATTTTGCAGGCAAACTCTGACTTGCGATTTCTTTTTAAAAAAAATTGACTGAGTGGAGGTTCGAACCCGGAACCCAGGAATTTTAGGCGAAAGGCAAAAATTAAAGACCAACAATTTGAGGGGGGGGGGGGTGATTAAAGACCACCCCCGAATAAGGGCAATCATGCAAATTTATGCACAAAAATATGACGGATAGTACGAAAATCAATGAATACATGACATGTATTTGAATATATACAACTATCACGTAACTATGACTATTTAATATATATTTTTACCTCATTAGATCACTTAATCGTGATAACTTCAATTGGTTTGGTAAATACCCGATGAGGGTAAGTATTTATCAATGATCCACAACTATTCTTCAAAAACCCTTACATGTCGATTGCACATAAAGCAAGGCCTTCTCATGGCCCAATCTTACCAATCACTATGAGGGGAAAACATAATCTAAATTTCTCCCATAGTAATTGTATAAGCAACAGGAGTACAGTGTTCAGTTATACATACAACTTTTTATAGCTATAAAACGCCTACATGATTCCAGCTTTTAGTTGCATGCTCAAGCTATAATGTCCTATTACACAAATATCCCGTCTAGTTCAAACGTAGCTATAACTATAGCATCACTCGTTTTGAAGTTACAATCAACCTCCTCAAGTGTATGTAACTATGCCTAGGGTGTTCGCAGTTCAATATAGTCCAAATGTTACTAACAAATAAATTGAATCAATCAAGTCAACTTTTAATAATTTAAACCAACTCAAATCAAACATAGTATAATGTATCATTTTCACTTTTGTCAGTTTTCCCTGTTGTGCAAACATTATCATTATCATATGTAGGAATTGAAAAGAGACTGTAATTGGGAAATTTTCTCTGATTTCATTCATCAACTTTGTACATGTATATATACAGCTATATCTGTATAAAATAATAAATAAATGAAAATTCTTATTTACACTTGTCCTAATTTAATTAGTCTACTTTGTAACAGAAAGCAACAATATTACTTTCTCACGTGTTATACACATGAGAAAACTTTCTAAATATCTACAGATGTGCCTGTGATATTCATCGGACGGTGTATATGCATCCATCATATGTGCAGATGAGAGGCTGTGATGAATCCATGTGGTAAAAGTCTTGTGTTTGGAATAAAAGAATCATGGCTATATCAAAGACCAGATCTTGTCTGAAACATCATCTTCTTCATTTCTCTCCACCTATTTTCTTCTTTCTTCGATCACCATTAATGAAATTGGTATTTGGTTTCTCCATTCCAACATTGCCCCTCAAGGTGGAGGGGAGTGTCATGACCCCCAACTTGCCAAGGATAGCTTTGTGAGAAACCCCAGAAAAGGGCTTGGTGAACAGGTCGGCTAACTGATCCTTCGATGGTGCGAAAAATAGAGTGATTATCCTAGATAGAAAATATTGGCGCACGAAGTGGCAGTCTAAATCAACGTGCTTTGTGCGTTCGTGAAAGGTGGGATTACGGGTGATATGTATGACTGCTTGGCTGTCGGAGTAAAGCGGAAACGGAAGGGTAACGGGTGCCGAAAGATTTGCAAGTAATCGAATCAACCATATGATCTCAGCAATCACTCGTCTCGTGGAGCGGTACTCTGCTTCAGCAGAGAATAAGGAAATCGAGACTTATTTTTTCGATTTCCACGATATCGGTGCTCCTCCGAAGGTGATAAAGAAACTACTCACCGATCTACAAGAATTTTTGCACGATGCCGAATCTGCATCCCAAAGTGAGAGCAAAGAAAAAGAGGGATTTGAAGACAACAAGATACCTTGTCCCGGATCTGGGATTAAATAATGCAAAACACTCAAAGCAGCAGAGAAACAGATTAAAAAGGGATTTTGCATATATTGACTCAAACATAGCACATCAAAAGAGAGATATGGGCGAGTATTCGTTAAGTAGTTCAACTTTCTAACCAAATGCCTGTAAAGTGTGGGATTTTCCATGAGAAGACCACGATCTGTGCGCAGCTTCAAGGATGTATCTAACAGAGAAGTGACTGGAGACAAATGAGAGATATTAAAATCCTCCAACATATCCAAGGTAAACTTCCTTTGACTCACAATAAATCTTGATTTTTCTCCGAAAATTTCCATTCCAAGAAAATAATAAATGTTCTTGACTTTAAATTCAGCACTGAGAAAACATTCAATGTCTTCAATTTCAGTAGAATCATTCCCTGTTAATAATATGTCATCAACATAAACTGTTATAATTGAAACAAGTGCCCCTGTTTGTTTGAAAAAAAAAAAAGTAATCATTCAAAGATGAAGAGTACCCTTTAAAACTTAATGCTCCTACAAGTCGAGTATGTCATTGCCGGAAAGCTTGTTTTAAACCAATGAGAGACTTCTTTAGGAGACAAACATGTTTAGAACTGGGAGGTATCAATCCTGCAGGAAACTTCATGAATACTTTCTCTTGTAAGTCACCATGCAGAAATGCATTAAACTAATGTTCAAAGGTACAGGGAGTGAAATTAGAAATAAGAAAAAATTTGGGTCAAAACACATTCTGAAGCACCTGATTCAATGATCCAGGTGTCTGATTTTAGACTAGCAAACACTTATCCTGAGTGTTTAAGAACAGTACCAGCTACTGCATGATTTTAGACTAGCAAACACTGATCCTGAGTATTTAAGAACAGTACCAGCTACTACATTGGCATTGATTCCTGAACTTCCTGTTTGTGCCAACTTAGCATGTTTGTACATTTACATCATCTCTGCAACCTGTTCTTTGATGAACTCCTGTCAAAAATTATTGTTATTGATCTCTGGGTTTTGCTCTCCGATACTCTCATCTTTTTTCATGTGTTAAAGCTGCATTTCCTTTTATTTGGGTCTGATAATTCTTAGGGTTAGTAAACTCAAAATCATATGGGAAACCATAGAGCCTGTAACAATCATCTTGAGTGTGTCCTATCTTCCCACAATAGGTACAAGACATATTAGGATTGCATTTCTTCTTTCCTCTAAATTTCTATTATGGTTTGGAAACCTCTGAGCTGGGTTGTTGAATTTTTGAGTTGTTATTTCTCCTATTAATGGTTGGATTTTGAATTTCTGATCATTTCTTCCCAGCCCAGTAGCCATGAATGCTGCAAATTCAGCTATAAGTTGGGTATTAGGTTGCTTAGCTTGTCCAGCAACCATAAAAGATACAGAATCAGAGGCAAAGTGTGCATTTACATATACTTCTCTCTGATTCTCATCCTGCAGAAGAAATGAGTGTGCAATATCTATACTAAGCAAATGATTCATCATAAGAATATTTCTTCTTGCATGTGCATACACATCATTCAATCCCATTAAGAATTGAATCACCCTTTGATCTTCTAGGGAATTAGTTAGTTTTCCCTTTCCCTCTCTCTCACACACACATAAGCAACATATGATTACATTCAGTGCATCTAGTTCATCCCACAATAGTTTGAGTTTAGTAAAATACACAGCAATATCATTATTTCCTTGCACTAAACCTGATAGTTTCTTTTGCAGATGATAAAGTTTGGCACCATTTGATTTGTCAAACCTTTGATCTAGACTGTCCCAGAGCTCCTTTATTGTTTTGGAAGATATCACACTATTAGCAATGTCCTTTGACAGTGCATTTGAGATCCTATGACCATGTCATTAACAACTCCATTGTTCATATTCAACAGATTTCATATCTGGAGATTTACAAGCTTCATTGATGAAGTCAAGCCTCTTCTTGGCTGATGAGGATAGAAGAACAAGTCTCCTCCATCTCAGGTATCCTCTTCCATAAAAAAAATAGTGTTTAGTAGAATCATACTAGGTGAATCAGAGTTGTTGAGATGATAGGGATGATTATTGTCATAGGTGTTACGGTTCACTTTTACGCGAGTTCATAAAAGCTACTAAGAGGTTGTGGATTCTATTGGACTTTGTATTTTTTTTTTTTTAGAGTCACCACCTAATTTATAAGGGAAATTAGGAAAATCAAGTTAAAAGGGTTTAGTCAAACAAGAGGTAAATCCTTTTTAAATCATAGATCAAGGTAAGGGTTTTGGTAATCCCCTGGGGAAGGTTTTAAGCACCCTAGTATTAAGGATCCGTAGAATACGGTAGACCTACGAGCTTCGATGTGTGATTAATTGTGATTATTTGCTAAAAAGGGAAAAAAAATCTTGCAAACTTTTGTCATGTCAATATCACAACCCTATCTTTTTTGGGGTAGAAATCACTTCATTTCTGGATCAAGACACACTTAAGATTTTCTCTTAAGTAGAGTTCCTATTAATTTGGTCCAATGTCATGATTTTGTCCTTATAAGTTTATGTATATATATATATTTGAAAATAAATGGAGCATATCTCCTTTGAAATAATAGAATAGGTTTCATATAAATCTGAGTGAAGAAAAGTTTTTTTTTTTTTTGCTTATTTATTTATTTTAACCCATTTTAGGTCAATCATATTCTATTCCCAAAGCCATCTTACTTCAAATTGTTGTCCAAATATACTTCCTCTTGTTTTATTACCTTAAGGATTGGGCTTTTGGCCCAAAAGATTTTGAAAATAACCTTATATTTCAAAATTAGGAAATTCATTTGTTATCTTTGCATCACTTATATTCCTTGAAATCAGTTTACAACCTTTCCCAAGTATATAAAATCAGTCCGAAATTTTTATCCTTAAAGATGAAAGTTCAAAACAGTTTTTCTGACTTTCTATGTCCGTGTACACATATGTATATATCCCGTATCATTTTTAGTTTACCAAAAAATATTATCAAATCCATTTGCTAATCTCATGCATCATTTATCTTTGTTTGAAAGTCTTTTCCTAACTTTTACGCGAATTCTAACCATTGGGTTTCAATATTTATATTCAGACAACTTTAAATACAATAGAGTTAGGCTGGTGGGCCTACCTAAGCCCACCAGTTGCCATTTTCACTCATGGATGAGCCTTCATTCTATCAGACTAGATCAAAAAGGGAAGTTAGGCCTCTGGCCAACAGAGATCCAACGGAGGCTCAACCCAAGTGGCCCACGATGGTAAGTCCATGCAAAAGAGGATGGGGGAAAGGAAAAATGCGGTTAGAGAGTACCTAGACTTAGTAATTTATCTAAACGTAAACTAGAAAGGCATACATAAGATATAGTCACATAAGCATGTACATACATGTAAATATGCTTTTCAGTCCATGTACATATGCAGCCAATCAATTAAGGCAAAAGAGGAACAAGCCCAGATTTAACATGTTTAAGACAAAACAGTGCAGGCCCAACAAATAATACACAACCAAGAGACAAAAGTCCAAAACGGACTACACGTTAAAAAACAGGCAGGCCCAATAGGATGAATACATAGGAAAATCAGGCCCAAAAACCTTGTCACAAGATATACAAGACAAAGTTCACCAGTTAAACTCAATGATATACAAGGTATACCCCTTATATACACCAGAGTGTATACAACAATAAATTTACCTTGTATATCTCAGGTATATCAACATGAATATCAACACAGAACAAGGTAAAAAGGGAGGGTAATAGAGCAATTGATGCGTATAGTAGTTCATTTCACTTCAAAGCAAATGTTGTCTCAATCAAACTTAACATCACTTAACTAAGTCATAAGATGAGATGGATAGGAAAGGTTTAAGCTAAGTTCCATTTTTTGATAAATACACTGTTAATATTTTGATAGGACAAACACATTAAAATCAGAGGTTAATAATTAACAGGTCTCTTCTATATACAGGGAGAGAAATCTTTGATGCAAATAGATAAGCAAACATGAGAAAATAAGATGCTTGGAAGTAAGGGTCTAACCATAAGCATATGCAGGATCCAAACTTATCAATACGCTGTCATTTTGAGGTCAAAACAACTTCTAGTCTAGGCAATCAAATTCTGGATATGATGAATCACTACATGGTTTATAAGCTTAATAAAAAGGAGGCAAAGGGAAAAAGAATTTGCAGTTACACAGATCAGACCTCATGATGCTCAAATTCAGTGAGGCTAAAGGGAGTGGGATCATGCAGATTTACAACCAAGTATTTAGGCAAAAACAAATATCACCACTTAGACACATAACCTACTTTCAAATCACATAAGTTATAAATTATCTCAACAGTTACAAAATGACTTTAAACAACATATAAGAGTAACTTAAAACATTTTTTACCATCACTAGTGCACTTATAGGCCACAAGATTTCCAATTACACATAAGAAAACAACTAAAGGGTGTTCATTAAGGGATTAAGACTTGATACAAAACAGCTTGAGGCAGTTTCTATGCTAGACTAGGTGGAAAACAAGTTAAAGCAAACATGTCAGATCTTAAAACAACTACTTCAAATCCCTTTTACATATAAGACTTTCACAGCAAGTTTGAAGAAACATATTGAACATCTTTTTTAAGTTAAAAAAAACTCTCATGAGTCATTAAGAGAGTGAAATAGTTAAGCATTTAACAAATCAGTGGGGTTAAATGTACCCTAAACATGCTACTGATAGGATTAGGCAAACAAGAGCATATGAATATATATTTTACTATATCAGGAGCAATTGCTAGATGTATTGACTAACCATATTCAGACTAAACTAACTTAGATAGACCAGCACATGAAGTTACATTAGTGAGCATGTAATGACATTAGCATAGAACATTTAGACAGGTCTATATTTGAACTCACAGTCATGCGGACAAACAATGATTGAAGCATCATATAAATTTATAAGCTTGTTCATGATACATAAGAAATAGGATTCAACCAGAACAACTTATAATCATGCTAGAAAACCAACAAATATCAAACACAACATAGGTTTTAAACAACATTCAAAACTAAACAAGGTTGTAGGCATACCAATGACCAAATAATATAATTTAGCACATACTCAATTGAGACAGCAATTGGATTAGACTGAAACCATGTCAACATTCCTAATGAATTAACAAACACTTAACCAGATACAAGGTTCAACATCATTTTCTGAAACTGAATAAGGACTGTGAGCATACTAAATAGGGATTTAAACTAAGTTATGCCAACAATAATAATTGACTAAATGAGAAGACAAGACTTCATTAATACTATGCTAACCTAACACATAACTAATTAGACACTAATCTAGACTAAACAAGCTAACAATTAAGCCACAAACACACAATAAAACATACTAAAACAAAAATTAAACACATAAACATGCTAATCATGGATATAAAAAATTAAAATAACCAAAAAGAGGAAAATTTACCTTTTTCAAGTGCGGCCTTTGTCGAGATTGGAATTTGAAGCCCTTGCTCCTCAACTCGAAACTCAGCCACAAAAGGAAAGAAAAACAATTAAAATTTTTGAACTAAAACTCAAATAGTTAAAGGTCTCTGCAAAATTGCTAAAACCCTAGGTAATCTAAGTATTTTTGCTCTAAGTCGAGGCTTGTGTCTGTGTGTTGAAGAGTGATATGGGTTTTTTTTTATATAGAACCCTAAATTTGAAAACCCTAGTCCTCATTTTCGATGTGGGACAATGGGGGTTTGGAGGGAAATTCTCTCAATTCGTGTGAAATTATCAACAACCAATGAAAAAACGTGAGTTCAAATTAGCATCAGACAAATCCCACTAAGAATTCCATCCTTGAGAGCAAAAAAAGCAAAAGGAGAGCAAATAGGGTTTTTTACCTTGATATGGTGGAGATACGACGGTGAAAGGGAGAGAGGATAAGAGCATTAACCGAAATACACGAGAATTGGAAAAATACGCAATTGTCAAAAATTTGCCGTTTAAAAAAGCTATGACGAAGAGAGAAACTCTCTCTCTCTATGGGTTTTCCTCTTCAACAAAGAACATATGAGGGGTGTGTTTAGTTCGTCTGAGTTGTGTGTTGACGCGAATTGGGCCGGGTTAAGTTCGTTTAGACTGAGATCGGTCCTGATTTTAAGGGAGGGGGGAGGTGCCGATATATACACATATATGTATGATATACGTGCATATATGTGTATACACGCGTATATATGAAGGATAACATGTGTCAATTTAATAAATAGCCACAATTTAAAGTTGTTCACTAATTGAACATTTCAAATATGGCCACATTTAACTAATTAACAATTAAAGACTAATTGTGCAGAATATAACCTAATTGACTTACATCATGTTAATTAACTATTTCAATTATAGCCAAATTACCATATAATAAAATTGACTATTTCAAATGTAACCGCAATTAATCTTATGACTAATTGTAGTTAATTTGAGCATAAAAATGCAAATAAAATTATGCAACTTTAAAACTGAGAGGCAAATTGATTATTTATTTAATTAATCAATTTTCTTGAATTAACTGAGTATAATATTTGTTAATTTGATATTTAATAATTTAAACAATCAACTGCATAATTGTTTTGAACCATTTTTGATTTAGTTTATTCTTGACAAATACTTTAATATTAAATGAAAATATATATATATATATATATATATATATAATACTTTAGATGACTTAAAATATATATTTAAAATTATTTTTCCAAATGAAATGGCAAACTATTATAAAAAACAAATTTGTAGAGATCATTTTGGTTTTAAGAATATATATTTCACTCCGTTTGAGGTCCAAGAACCTTGAGCAATTAAATAAAATTATTGGAGGTCAATAATTAGGTGTCAACAATAGGTGATTGCCTTTTCAACACTGCTTGTTTCCCTAATTGGTGTTGTTTCACCCATTTTGTCTTACTGTGAATGAAAAGATGAATTTGATGTTTTGATGAGGATTATGGATAGAGCTTGAAGCTGCTCTGATACCATGTATGAATTGAAAATATATTGTAATTGGAAAATTTTCTCTGATCTCATTCATCCACTTTGTACATGTATATATACAATTATGTTTGTATAAAAGAATAAATAATGAAAATTACTATTTACACTTGTCCTAATTTAATTAGTTTACTTTGTAACAGAAGCGACAATATTATTCTCTCGCGTGCTATTCACATGGGAGAACTTTCTAAATATCTACAGTTGTGAAATCATCAGACGGTGTATATGCATCCATCATATGTGCAAATGAGAGGCTGCAATGAATTCACGTGGTAGAGATCTATTCTTTGGAATAAAAGAATCTAGGCTATATCGAAGATCAGATCTTGTCTTAAATCATCATCTTCTTCATTTCTCTTCACCTCTTTTCTTCTTTCTTCGATCACCATTAATGAAATTGGTATGGGGTTTCTCCATTCCAACATCACAACGTACATTTTTGAGTGTCGTAACGACCAATTCAAGTGAGTATTCAAACACTTCTGGTCCTTTCCGCCATGGTCCAATTATTTCTACATTTTCGTTGAATTTTGTTTTGTTTTCCAAGATTTTAGTGCATTTTTTAGAAGGATTTGTATTAATGGCGTGTGATTATCTTGTTTAGAAACTTTTTATATAATTAATTCTTTTGTTTAAGTTCAATTTAGTTTCGATGTAGTAGATGGTTTCCATTTATTCTCAATGGTTTAAAGTGTTGAAAGATCTGATAAATTTTCATGACATTAATTGCGGAATGGCTATTTGTGTGCTTTGAACTATTTGTCTTGTAATAGTCATGCGATCTGACCAGCTGAGTCTCGAGTATAGGAATAGTATCTTCAGTCAATTATACAACTCAAAGGAAAGCAAAAAGTTTCAAAAACTTTGACGAATATAATTGAATTGTCTCTACATCCAGACGGGTCATATATATATTTGTAAGTTGTAACAAATTAGATTTTACAAACTACTAATACGCGGATGATGGATAGTAATTTTATTTTTCACTCTTCACTTTGTTGAGCGGCTTTCTCATATTAACCAACACGTTTTAATTATTTGTTAAAAAAGTATATACTTGCTATCTTTTTTTTTTTTTTTTTTTTCATTCCGAAAGTAAGAGAAAATGACTATTATGTAAATATTTAGAACAACAATAATAGGGAAAAGGCATAAATACCCCCAACCCATGATTGTTGAAGTTTCAACTACACATTTAGGGGTTGTTCTTGGTTTGGTTAAAAAACGATTCAAACCGAAAATCGAACCAACCCAATTAAATTAATCGATTTTTGTTTGGTTTTGATTTGGTTTGGATTTAAATTTTAAACGATTGATAATATTTGGTTTGGTTTATTAAAAACTTAACTGAAGAAAAATCAAACCAAACCGATAAATTATCAACATAAATTTTATAATTATATATATACACTATATTAATTTTTATAAATAATTTTAAATACTACATATACTTTTTTTATGAAAATTTATTTATCTTTAATAGTCTAATGAACTCTACACCTTAAGCTCGTTTCTTAAAAGAAAGTCATGAATCCATACTCATTTATTCAAGAAAACAATTGTGAGATTTACCTATAGTTTTATTCTTATTAAACTTAGTCAATATATCGTAAGACATTTTCTCCATAATTCAAGAAAACTATAACCACCACAATAAAAGGTTAATAATGGATTACAAGTTGAAAAATGATGAAAGATTCTTTTCTAATCGTAGGAGAAAAAGATAATACCGCTAGGTTTGTTAAAAACCAAACGAAATTGATCAAAAGCGAGAACAACCAAACCGATGGATGTGAATTATATTTGGTTTGGTTTTAATAATTTAAAAACTGACTCAATTGGTTTGGTTTTGATTTTTAACCAAATTCCACCCAAATCGAACCACAAACACCCCTATACACACATTTCCTTTTCGGATGTCCTATTACCCTAACCCCCTCCCCCTGGCCCCCCAACCCCGCTAATTATTTTAAAATGAAATAAACACATGGCACAGAGAGTGTGCTTTAATATGGACACATGCTATTTTTTAATGGGACACTTTACAGCTAATTACACTTAATTAACTACATATCACATTATCTTTAACTCTTTCTCTACGAAAAGAGTAACACAATTTTTCTGACCAGAATTCCTCGTTAGGAAAAAGTAAATCGAGTTTCAATTTCAAAAAGCCTTAATAAATGGTGAATCTGGAGTTATCTCGATCTTCAAAAGGAAAGATCCTACTAATGCAGTATGAAAATCTTGTCAAATTTGCGGTATCTTCATGAATCTCCAGATTCAACTTAATTCTTCACTGCCTAGCTCTGTTGAAATAGGAGAACTGTACAAATACAACTTTTCAGTCCCAATATTCAAAGAATCAAAAAAGTCGCCACTTCAATAAAATAGATATGCAATTCCAAGATCATTACAAGGTCGTTTATTTGATTTTTTCTTATTTTCTATTTTTTGGTACTTATTAATAGAGAAAAACAGTGATTGTTTGAAACGATTTTAAGGGTCATGCTGGTGTGTTTTTAATTTTAGCTGAGGGATGGTGGGGAGATGATGTTGTCGTGGAGGAAAACAGGTGGAGGGAGGTGATGTTAGGCGACAGTTATGGAGGATCTGTGCAGAAGATAATGTTTTTTTAATTGGGGACGGTAATGGGAGTGGCTTGTAAAGTTGCACTTTATTGGCTGAAAACGCCAGATTAGTTCGTCATTAACTGTGGCGGCAGTGTATAGCTAGAAGAAGTTTCACCAGAAGAATCCGTAGAAAAATATTGAAGAAGAAGTGTAAAAAGTATATATATAAAAAAAAAAATAAAAAAAAGAAGAAGAAACAAAGATTGAAGTGAAAAATTCATGTCAGGCGTGTGCATTTATTAGTTTAAGTTTGTTTCAATTATTTTACTTTTGGAAGTGTATAGTTTGAAGAAGTTTCACTAGAGAAACCGTAGAGAAATATTGAAGAAGAAGTGAAAAAGGTTAAAAAAGAAAGGAAAGATGAGCTAATACTCAAAATACCCCTCAATGTTTGACCAAAATCCCAACTACACACCTAACCTTTGCGTTGGTCCTATTACCCCCGACAATTTTTTTCGCATTAAAATGCCCCTTTTTTGCCGGACATTATATGCGCGTACATCAATATGACAACCCCCAATTATTACAGTGTACTTGTCTACACGCGCACGCCCACGTGCCACATCTTTAATTTCCCCCCATTTTTTCTTAATTTCTCCCCTTCCTCCATCCATCTACTCTTTTTCAAAAAAAAAAAAAAATCTCTCAATTTTCCATACTCCATTTTCAGTATGAGGATCCAAAACCCATACCCAATTCTCCTTCATCTTCATCAACATCATCATCATCATCATCTTCATTAGGAGTTGAAAGAAAAAAAAAATTCACACCAACTTCCTCAAATCTTATCCAAAAAAACCCAAATGTGAAAAGAAGCTTCCTAACACCAAGTAGAACAAAGTTCATCCATTAATTTGATCAAACAATCAAGAATTTAAAGAAACCCACTTAGTGTTCTTCATAGCTTTCTCCAAATTCCTAGCAATGGAGTTTAATTTTCTCCCCAAATCAACTCAAAGAATTAGTGCTTAAACAACTCCAACCAAGCAATAAGTAGCAACTCCAAACAAGCAACTTTCAGATTTTCTTTAACAAGATTAGATTTTCAACCTTATTTTTTTTTTTCCGTTTTTCGTTTTTTTTTCTTGATTTTTTTTTTTGAATTTGATTTGGGAAAACAGTGATTATAAGAATAATCACTATCCTAGCTCTAAATTTATAATGGGTATTATTTTGACAAAAAAAAAATGGAGATGGGTATTAAATAGGGTGAAGAAGAAGATGAAGTAGCCTAAAAATGGAGGGAATTTAAATTTATCTATGTGGCAGTCCAGTTGGCATTTTAAAACACGTCAGATGTTTTTTTAAAGGCTATAACGCGCCATTGAGCGGTGTAGTCACGCTCTTGTCCACATCGGCCAGAAAAAGGGGCATTTTAATGCGAAAAAAATTGTCCAGGGGGGTAATAGGACCAACGCAAAGGTTAGGTGTGTAGTTGGGATTTTGGTCAAACGTTGGGGGGTATTTTGAGTATTAGCTCAAGGAAAGATTGAACTGAAAAATTCACGTCAGGTGTGTGCATTTACTAGTTTAAGTTTGTTTCGATTATTTTATTTTTGGGGGTATTTTTTATATAATTTGATTACCTTTAGGTAACTTGAAAATACAGAAAAAATGAAGAAAAATATGATAGGTTATACAATGAATGAGATATCAACCTCGGATAGGACCAAAACGACATGTGAGATATTATGATGCAAAAATATAAATTTATGTCCCGTAAAAAAGTTAGTTGTCCTGTTAGTTGTCCTAAGGAACAAAAATTAAAGACCAACACAAAATAGGGCCGAAAGTGCAAATGACCTTTTTGTTTCGTATTTTCGACTTTGACATAATGCTTGTTCCAATATATCTTCTTTAATCATGTGCATATACAGATCATTTAACACTAGCCAAAAGCCCAAAATGAATAGAAGTACATAATATTATCATCATATTTCCTTACTAATGTTGAAGCTTGGGATAGCTAAACATACTTTGTGCAAAAGGGTGGGAAACACAATGTTAGAGACACTAGTTGTGGTCTATTATTACTTGAACCCAACCAAACCTAAATCATTGTGAGTAGAGTAGCATGTTAATATGGCTTGGCTAGAGAGGTTAACGCAACCTTTTATTTAAGAGGGTCGGGCTAAGATTTTTGTACCATATAGAAGTGAGGCTGTGCTCAAAAGCCTAGCTCGCCCGCCATATGCAGGTGCCCTCACCTCGACGAAAAAGAATAATAAATTAATTAATTTAAAAAAAATATATAAGTAAATTAAATAAAAAGATAAAAAGTAATGAGAAAAAAATGTATTTATTACTAAGCAGTAATTAGAAACTGGAATAATATTTTTTAGTCTTAGAATTTATATTATGTTTAATTTCTATTGAATGTGATCTGAATTAGTGATCAAAAATAATAATTTATATTTATTCTTTTGAATTTTTTCTTCTATGATATGGATTTGCGCAAGAATGAGTGGTAGAAGATTATATTTTGCAAAAGTTTCATGTTCAAATCGTACCAAAATTCACTTAAAACGTTATTTCGGAAGACATTTAAAAATTTAAAAGGCCGTCTGCCCTTTGAAATTTAGCGCCCCCTTTTAGCTTCAATTATTTTGTTGTTTCCTTTAAAAAGCGCTAGCGCCATTTAATTCTTTTGTGGTTGGTGCATTGGCCATGCTGTACCCATTTTGACACCTATAATTGTGAGTGAAAAACTGAATCTAGCTTCTATAATGATCAATGGAATCTTCATGTGGTTTAAAAAAAAAAAATATCTCCATGTGGTCAAGGATTTTTGATCTCCCCCACCTCTTGTAACATTGTAGGGAACAATCCTACTTTCTTCATGGAACTATTTTTTTGCCCAAGTGTTGTCCCTTTACCATACTTCATTAGTTGATCTGCCACGTTTTTTCTGTCAAAAGAGATATCAAACACACTTCCACGACGTCGTTTTGTGTAAATATACTTCATTCTTGAAAACCCTTTTGCCCTTGGAGGCCTAAAACAAAGTAAGTCATCGATGCATCCACAAAACACAACACAAAAATTCCAAAAGTACCCAAAATTACCAATTCCAGTCCAAATTTAACCCAAATTCACCATTCCAGTCACCAATCCCCCATCACTCTTTCCTTTTTACCCCCAAAAATAATTTTCCTCAGATATCCCTAAATTCTCTTCCCCTCTCCATAAAACCAACACAAATTCACACACCCCCAGGAACTAAAAACACACCAAAGCTCAAATCTTTTAGCTTATTATCACACATCAAATCATTATTACAAACTTATTACCCATGTTCCATTTTCTTGGATGATGCTTTCCCTTTATTGTTACAGCACCAGTGGCAAGAACAAGAACAAGAACAACCTCTTCCTAGATATTTCAGTTCTTGATAATATTTCAAACTTAATTTTTTCTTTACCAAAACCCCAACTTTCTTGTAAATTGTTCTTTTTCTTCAATGCAACCCCACGATCTTCACCTGTAAACCCTCCATAGACAATCTTTTCTCCGATCCATGTCGGACCCACAACCCTCTTCCTCTTCTTCTCCGATCCAACAAGAAAACAAACCCGAAAATAACAACAACAACAACAGTACTAATAGTAATAATCATGCTAATAATAACAGTATTAGTAGTAGTACTAGTAATATAGTTGTTAGTAGAAGACAGAGGCCAGCTAGGGAGTGTACTAAAAGGGCGGCGGCCAGATTACAGGCCGCCGCCCAGGCAGAGGCGGAGGCTGCTGCCTCTGCTAAGGTGAGGAAGAAAAAGGGTGTTAGTAGGAAGCAAAAGTTAGCAGCTAGGTTATTGAGGGATGAGGAGGATGATGAAGAGAAGTTTCTAGAAGGTTATGATGATGATGATGAGGTGGAAGAAGGTGAAGATGGTGGGAGGAAACAATGTGGCAAGATTGTGACTCAGCTTGTAGGAGAGCCCGAAGAATCGCAGTTGCCTCGGTGGAATTTACGGTCTATGTGGCAGTTAGCTTCAATATTGAATTTCTTGAATGTATGTATGTTTGAAGGTGAATAAAGTTTGTAACTTTATGTTGATAAATGGCTGTTTACTTACTTGTTTTGTTTTGTGGGGTTGTAGGTTTTTAGGCCTTTGTTGAATATTAGAGTGGAGTTTTCAGCTGAGGAATTTGAAACAGCATTGATTTCTCCAAATGATACACTTGGTGATATACACATGCCATTGCTAAAGGTTGGTGAATTTGTTCTAACTTCAGTTGCTTTTTGGTGCAATTTTGAGCTTTTTATGTGCTCAGTTGGGTGCTGCCTTCTCACTTAACTGTAGTTGTTCTTGGTGCTGTGGTGGCTCCTTTTACAAAGCTGCCAAGTTTTATTTGTGAACCTTTAAATTTACTCTAGAAAGTTGACTTGCATTATCTCCTGCTTGATATCAGAAAAGAGTGTATGCCCCATTTTTAAAACTAGCATTCTCTGCTCTCCTGTGTCGTTTTCTTCACTGGGAGTGAGGATGCCTGCAAAGTTTGCACCTTTTAACCTTTAATGCTGTTAAAAGGGCTGTGGAACTACTTGGGGAACTATTTGAGTAGAGAAATACTGATTTTCTGTTATATATTGTGCAAAGTCCTTGAATCTGTATGAAAATGTTTCTCAAGAAGCATGTAGGATTAACTTTAAAGTGACTTTTTACATGCATAACAATGCAGCTATACCTTGGGAAATATGCAGTTTGGTCTAAATTTATTTAAGTGGCTAGAATCAGTTAGAGAAGCATCGTTTTCAATCTCTTTCTGGTGAAGGAGTTGTGTCTTTTGTGGACCTAATCCTTAGATGTATGTCTTTGCTCTTTGGTCCAACAACCATGCATTCAACTGGGAGGAGGTTGGGATAAGTAGTATAGCTTATTACACGGTGCTGACATTGCCCATAAGTGCTGTTTATCAGAATTGCGTACTTTTGAGCAGATTAAATATTAAACTTAAATGAAAAAAGTTTTGTATGTATTTAAAGTTAGTGGAAGAAGTGTGTGACAGGCATAAATTTTTTTACTATGAAGATATCTCTTTTAGGATCCAGGTCATCCTTCCTGAAATTGATATACGGAAATCTCAGCCTATAATGGTCCAAGTTGTTGCAAATGCGACCGAGAGAAACTAAATGGAGAAAGTTAATATAACATATTAGCAGTATTTTGCTGATCTGGATCTCTTCCTGACTTTTCTGCAGAGTGCAGACCATGTTTGTGGCCTAATGGGTTGTAAAACCTTTTATGATATAGATGTTAGAAACCAAATAGGTGGCGTTCTTTGAGTTGGGCATATGTCCTGCTGATTTTGACATAACCAAAGAAGGATCAATCATGTTTGGTGCTGCTCGTGATGGAGAAATGCTGTCTTGTGTGCATATAGTACTGCTCTTGTTCCATGTTTAGTCAGTTTAAACTTAACTCTTTTGAGGAAGGTGGTGTAGCGTTTGAGGGGTTTGCTGGAGAAATTTCATGTGTGACAGATTAAGTATTCGAAGGAGGACTGCCTATTTTTATCCAAGTAAATATGATACTCTTTGAAGGAACAACCAAAAGAAAGATGGCTTACGTTTGGAGTGAACATGCTTGACAGATTAGAAAAATCATCCCATGCTTGACAGATTAGAAAGTCTTCATTCAAATCCACCATTTTACTAGGCACATGATCTTTGCCTCCTTACTTTATCCCCATTCTCATTGTCCTTGAGCTTTACCTTAACATTGTTTTACTGGTTAAGAAGATTCTTTTCTTGGTACTTCCTCTAGCTAAATATTATGTTCTATGGGGAGGCTACTCAGAGACATAATTTTCTCTCCTTGAGCTTTTTGTTTAAAGCAGTGCTTCCAATATTTCAGTGAAAAAACTCAATAAAAGGAAAGATAATTGAATGATTTGAATCACCAGTGATACATGTATATAGCATTTTCTTTCCTAGTAATTGTACTAACGTTTTTGTAACTTGATTTGCTTGAAATACTCTACATTGAATTCTACCAATGTATGGTTTTTCTGTTTTCTTATTTCTATTTCTTTTCCTGTCTCTGTAGGCAATCCCACCGGTTACGCGAATGGCACTTGGACACAATACATGGATTACTGTTTTGTGCAGGAAATTAAGAGATTGGTGGCATTGGGTAACTTACCATTTAATCAGACCGAGTGAGCTTTTGTTGTGCATATGCTTAAATAGTTAACTGATAAGTTTCTGCAGGTCGCAGAGGGGGAACTACCTATAGTTGCTGCACAAGGGTGAGCAACATATATTTTTGTTCTTGAAGTGCATTTAGTTTGTGTATGTACTTATCAAAAAAAAGTTCGTGTATATTAACAAGTACCTTTGGAGTTACAGGGCTGAAATTGAAGCTTATAGTGCACTAGATCCTGCAGTTCGCGTGGTGATTTTGAAAGCATTATGTGATATTCGTGTTGAGGTATTCCGAATCTAAATCTTTTTTCTACGTTATTCCTGCCACCTGCGGGTTATCATTCCTGCCACCTGTGGGTTATCGATGATTCTTGAAGGCTAATGATTTCTTAAACCATCTTTGGTCACATTCTCATAAAAGTATGTATTATACTCAGGAAAGATGCTAGAGTTGTACTAGAGTTGTCCTTAGACAGTTTTTAGGAAACTTATCCAGAAAAGATTTTTTTTTTCTTTAAAAAGGAAAATATCTATCTGAGTTGTCAGCTATGTTGCTCGGACTCAGGTGCGGGTGTCGGATACGGGTATGGATCTCTAGAGGTCGGATTCTTCATGATCTAAATTTTAAGATTCTTGGGTACGGATCCAGGTATGGATACGGGTGCGGGGATTCGGCAAAAAATAATTCTAAAAATAGAGTTATAAAACCTAAATTATGAGATATTATGTGGAAAACTTGAGGAGAAAATATTGATCGAGAGTAGAATCTTGGAAGGATATAAAAGGAAAAGGAGTGACATAGAAATTTCTATATACAAGTTATTCCATTTTCTTCAATTTCGCCGTAGCTTTTGTTTTGATTACATAAATCATTGAATCTGTCATGAATTTCTCCCTCGATTTTGGTCAAAGTACCCAAAATTGGTTAACCAGATCGGCTACGGATCCCACACCCACATCCATGTCGTCATCTGAAAATTTTAAATTAGATGCGCATTTGAGGTCCAAATATGGTTGTTTATTGTGCAGCAAGAAGATATTCGTAACTACATTGACGAAAACTTGAAACAAGGTGTTCACCTCTCACTTTTCCGGAAAGAACGTATTGGCGGTGATTCTCATGGAATTTCTTACTGGTAAGATAACTTCAGTCACAATGCTTCCATTTTTCTTAGATATTGCACATAATAGCGACAATGTTGTTATAGGCTCGCTTAAAGCACGCGTAAGTACTGAAGCTCAGTGAAGTCCCGGTTGCGCTTCGCCTCGCTTAATTGGCGCATTAGTGTGAGCGTCAAGGTGCTAAAGCATGTGCACCCGCACCTATGAGTTTTGTCTTTAAGGGAACAACTTTATACATAGTTTAACTCTAGTTCTTCCATTCTTTTCTCCAAATAATACATTTTTCTGTTTATATTTACATTTTCTTGTATCACATTTCTTATTCTTTAGTACTTTTTATTCGTTGGCGCTTTTCTTTGCTAAAGCCCACACTTCAATTAGTGCTTTGTGCTTAAAGATCCAATAGATTTTGATGCTCTTTTGCGCTTTTCGCTTACTTTGAATAGCGACTTTTACGAGTTCTCACAGCACTTGGCGGAGAATAGTATTTTCTCGTGGTCAATGCTCATTGCTAAAGTCTGTTTTTACTTCATTTGCAGGTATGAGGATGATCCCATCATTGGGCATCGACTCTACCGAGAGATTAGAAAGATCGAAGTCAAGAAAGGAAAGGGCAAGAATGTGCAGCCAATACCTAGCTCATGTTACCAGTGGGAAACTGTTGCAACTAATTTGGATGAATTCCTGGATGTTTCTGTAAGTTCTTATCATGGTCAATCGCTTATATTCTATCCATTTTGTTTTAGTTCTCAAAAAATAATGCTGGAAAGATCGCCGGAAAGTCCTTACATCATTAGTTATTGAGTTTTCAATAATTTTACTGTATTAACTTTTAATTTCGTTTTCTTTTCCTCTATTTGTGAATGCTTTGTTTTTTTGCTTTGTATATTGTGAGTAACTTAGATTTTTAGTCGCAAACTAGATACTTCCTCTGTCCCAATTTATGTGATATAGTTTGACCAGGGATGGAGTTTAAGAAAGAAATGAAGACTTTTGAAACTTGTGGTCTAAAACAAGCCATAGATTTTTGTGTGGTTGTAAATCATTTCATTAAGAGTAAAGGGGAAGTTTTAAGTTAAATTATTTCTGAATATAGAAATGTATCATTCAGTTATTTCTTAAAAAAATAATAATATAGAAATGTATCATTCTTTTTGGGACAGACTAAAAAGGAAAGTGTATCACATAAATTGGGACAGAGGGAGTATTTATTAAAAAATAGAAGTTATACTGGTTAATAAGAAACAAGGATATCTACTTAGAAGATGAGAATGTAAGGGGCCATTTGGTTGGAGGGATTTAGTGGGTTATTCCGGTATGAAATTTGGGAATTAATCAGTCCCGTGTTTGGTTGAGGGTATTATGTGAAACCAGGAAAAATGATTATCTATCCCATATAGAAGGGGAGATACATAATCTTAGTTATAATCCCAGGATAACCTGGATTTGAACCAAACGACTCCTACGGGTATAATGGGAAAAGGGGAAAATTAAACTAACTTAGCAATACTTTAGATACTAGACATAGAGTAGGTAGTAGTAGGGGTGTATATTCACTTTGCAGTTTGATTCTATATTACCTGGATTGATGTTTCAATTTTTGGTTTCGAAAAAATGCAATCTTATCCAGACCCAACTAGGTTCGGTTTGGTTGTTCTCCATTCAGTGTGTGGTGCAAAATAAATTTCAAAGAAAAAGCAGTCACGTCCATGGAAAATTGTCTTTGGTGGTCTAATAATCAAACTCTAAGCAAATGCATTTTTGTCCTATCCCTAAAAAATTATTATTATTTGGACATGTGGTTGGTTGGTTATTAACTTATTTCCTTTATTAACTGGGTTGATAAGTAGTCTACTTAAATCTGGGCCAAAAGGCATTTCTTTTATGATAATTGCAGTCTGAATAATTAACTGTTCAATTCACGTCGTGAGGCAGTTTTAGCCAACACTAGGAAGGAAACGTATTCACGTCGTGAGGCAGTTTTAGCCAACACTAGGAAGGAAACGTATTCACGTCGTGAGGCAGTTTTAGCCAACACTAGGAAGGAAACGTACTTGAGGCAAGAAGGTATTTGGAAACAAGATGATATACAGATTCTGAATGATCTTGCTTGATTTTTTCTTAAAAGTAATTAGTTGCCTGATTGTCTTTGTGCTAGTTTAGACACAAACTTGTAAAACCATGAAAAACTCTAGCTTTTATTTATCTATCAATTTTTTGAATTTTTCTTGTGATGAGCCATTGCATGCATAGGACATGGATGCTTCTGATGCCAAAGAAGTCTGTCTTAGGAAGTAACTATTGAGTTTTAAGTGCTGATAAGATATTAACATTTAATATGTAGATCAATGAGAAAAGAGAAAAAGCTGTGGGTCCTCGTTAACTATATCAGTTGTAGGACCTTTTGTCTTGAATGGAGGGGGTCAAGCATTGAAATAATACTGCACATTACAAAGTGAATATCATGTACAAACTTCCTCCCTGTAACGAGCTAATGAAATCGAGAACTCTTCAACTATCAAAGCCATAACCTATTTAACACAAGAAGAAGTTTTCGAACAGTTCCCATGATATAAATGGTGCAAATAGAGATGATTGTTGTCTTCAATTCCTTCTATACATATTTGCTTTACATCTGCCTCTTTTCTACCTATTATGTCGAGTCAGGCAGACTTCATGCACCATCAGCCAAGAAGAAAGGCCACCTTTTATGATCTGTAGTCTCCAAATCATTTGCAAGCCTGTTGTGAAACTTGTATGTAGCAATTGATAAGATTTGATAGAATGACTTCACAGTGCATTGACTGTTTTGTGCACTTCGTAACAGAGAGTTGAAAGATCGAGCTACCTCAACACTCTCTCCTCTGTCTCTCTCTCTCTCAGTCTGTAATTTCTTCTAAAATAGGTTGTCCACCCTTTTTTAGAAGAATTGAGGCGCTTCATTAATTATTTGCGCTGAGAAAATGTCATCATCAGAGAGCAGACTGCATACACATTTCTGTTCTGCATTGAACTAATTGTTGCCGCTGTATCTGCTGGAAAATTGAATTTGGAACCAGAAATCAAATGGTGGTTCAGAATTAAAAGGGATATTTCCCCGGAAAGATATCCATAAACTGGCTTAGAACCTACAGAAAAGGGAAATTTGAGTTTCGAACCTATTGTGCAGGAATCTTTGGAGAAACGCATTGTGGATAAAGCCTACAAACTGTTGAACCTTGTCGAATCATGAGCCATGGTCTTGTATATGATTGCGTCCATCATATACAAGGGTTTGCAGTTTTAAACCCTTGTCATTAACTTCATGCTTTTGAGTCCTCCAGGTTACATGTTTCCTGCTGAGAAACCAATGGTTACACTCTTCTACCCAGAAGATGAGAAATGAAGTTGCGTGTCTTTACTATTTTTAGCTCGACAGTGCAGATGACATGGAACTTAATTCTTACGATTTAGAACCATAAATTCTTTGTCGTATTTTGAATTCTATTCTACTGCAAGTTGTCACTATACTTGTAAATTTTTCTTGCTCCAAAGTAACAATTGGGGATGATCAAAACCAGATGCATCCATTTATGTTATCATGCCGCATTTATCAGCTATCTGATGTGCACTAGAAGTGATAATGGACCTGCTGAAAGGTTGGTGAGGCGCTGGCTATGATACTAGAATGCTGCTTTAAGATTTCAATCTGAATCTTATTGTGTAATCAGATTGTGTTTTAGCAGCATAGAGAAGTGTGAGTGAGATGTGAATTGTTGGTGGAGTGGAATAGGCAGTGACAGTAACATTGTTTCTTTGTTGTTTATGGCTTGTGAAGGAAAGATGGGGATGAGGGAGACCATGAATTATATGCTGACATGGGCTTTATTTCCTCGGCAATGTATCTGAGGGATTTGCCTGCGATTCATAAATTTTGCTGCTTTTATTTGTGCTGTTAAAAGTTGGTATACCAATCGTTGTTGGTGCCGACATGGGTTCTTTTTTCATGACGAAGCTTTTGAGGAATTTACCTGTAAGTGAAAAAGTGAAATTTAGTGCTCTCTTTTAGATATTAGAATGTAAATCCAAGTTCAGCAATGAGCTTTAACCACTAGTCTTTCTTTTTCATTTCTTAATATCATCCTTCGCCTTCCTGATCTTGTGGGGATTGACTTCTGTTTTTGTCATGTGTGTTTTAAGATTTTGCAAACTTTAATTGACAAGACTAGAAACCTCAACAACAACAACAACATCATACCCAGTGAAATCCCACAAAGTGGGCTCTGGGGAGGGTAGAGTGTATGCATATCTTACCCCTACCTTGGGAGATAGAGAGGCAGTTTCTGATAGACCCTCTGCACAAGGACAAGCAATTTGGTGACAACAACTTAAATTTGAAGTGAATTAACGAAGTGTGTGTAGGTGTATATGTGTATATTGTGCAAAAAACGCACACCCCACTGCGTTAAATCTGGTAAAGCTAAGTATAAGCGGAAGTAGCTTTACAGTTGGTATGACGTGTGTGTGTTTTCATTGCTGGATTGGTTTTATTTGAATCAGTAAGCTTTTCAGATGAACCTTGCAATTTCCATCTGTAAAATTTCCCCCTCCCTACTAAAATGAAGCAATTTGAAAGTTGTAACCACCTTTTGATTTGAGGACATTAATCCCAGCTTAATACCATCACTTTCCCCTTAACACTATTTGACGACCCAACTCATTTGCTTCCTTTGTTCTCTATTTCCTTTCTCTTTTTATTTCCTACAACACTATTGTCTCATTGTGAAGTACCTTCTCTATGACTGCAGGAGAAGCTATTCTCGAGTAAAAATAGAACAGAGGCTTCTGTTGGAAAGAAGTTGAAAAATGACATGCTTCCTGAGGTTGAAAGGGTCCACAAGGTAATATACGATTCATTGTCCCGATCTCTGAGCTGTTCTGTTATCCAATGCCTTCATATTATGGGACTGTGGGTACTGAGATTGTGTTTTGTGCAGAGGAAAGAGAAATTGCTGAAGAAACAACATAGACAGGCATTGATGCTTGATAACATGCTAAATATGGATGGTCTTGCTGGTGGGCGCTCCTTGCGTGATAGGAAGCGCGTGACTTACACATTTGGTAAGTGCACATTACTTTGTCCTGCTTATGTGGTGGTTAAGTATTTGTTGTCTAATTGGGCATTGGTTATTGCACAGATGATTATGATCGGTCAATTAATGAGGCTATCAAGATAACCAAGTAAGGATGATTTTTTATTGGCTAGTCTCCCTGTCTGAGTCATTAGTAATATGCTGACATGTTTGTTCTTTCCTGTCTCACTTCAGGAATGGTCAACCATCCGCAGAACCACCTACTTTGAGGAGAGAAGCTTCCATGAAGCATGAAACTTCTATAAATGGTGGATTGGATAGTCCTCCACACTTGTCTCAACGTGTGTCTTTCAGAGTGCATTCTCCTAAATCACCCGAATACGATGAATATGACGAAGACCAACAAGATGAACAATTAGATCGAAGGTATTTGCTCCATATGTTTTGAGATCTCTTTGGGTCTTTCCTTCAATGACTAATTGGTACTCTTCATACTTGTAGCAACCGTAGGAGGCAGAGACCCCAACGCTATTCTGCATCAGAGTTTGTTGAAGCATTATCCGAGAATGAGGCAGATCCTGACAGTGATGACGATATAATGGGTGAAGCGGTTTATGATGACGAATATTTGAGGAAACGAAAACAGCAGAAGATTTCAAGTAGCTCGGAAGGAGATGATGAGTACCATTGGGATGAAGAAAATCCTGAAGATGAAGAAGAGGAGGATGAAGATGAAGATTCCCCAAGTGCTAGTGAGGAGAGCGATGATGAGCCACCGAGTCGGAGATTTAAGAAACTTCCGGGCCGCACAAGAAGAGAAACCAAGTTGAGGTCAGTGGGCAACCTTCAGTCAGGTTTAAGACGAAGTAACAGGGCAACCAGAAACCGCATCAATTATAGCCATTTAGAGATGTCAGAATCAGAGACTGAGTCAATGCAACCTGAGAAGTCAAATGGATCTGAAGAGCACTATGATGATGCAAGTGATAATGCAGAGTTCTCAATGGGAAGTGAAGACACGGAGGAAAATAATGAGAATGAGAATGACAATGACAATGAGGAGGTGAAAGTTGAGCAACCGGTTGATGATGTGCCATTTGAGATGGCAGCGGCAGATCAAAATGATGTACCAAAGAGAACAAGCAGTCCAGATCAAGATGATCTTGAAAGTGGACGGAAACCGCGCTTTCTTGATCTCAATGAGCTTGCCCCAGGTTCTGGATTCGACGATGGTCCTAATTCAGAGATGAAAGATGAAGGTGCAGATGACTTCTGATGTCTTACCCTGAGATTCTGTTGCGTGTAGTTTGGTCTTGCAAGCTGATTATATGATAGTTAAGTCTGAAAATACTGTGGCCACTCCACGATAAAAGCAAAGGAGTTTCCCATGGAAAATTTTGGCAACTGTGATGCAGTTTGTTTATCCTTAGTGGAGCTAATCGGAACTGAGAAAATTATGTAGATTGAGTAGTCAAATTTTTTAGCATATCTGCATTCACCTATGAGTGGTGGGGAAATTCGGTTAGAGTTTCCTTTCTTGTTCGCTGTACAATAACATTATTACTAATACTGTAACAGAAATGTCGCTTTTAGATGCTTAGAATCATTAATGTAGTTAGATGCTTGGTGCCATTTTCCTCCCGAGTCTGATATGTTGAGTATGAGTGGGTTCCAGGTAAGCTTGTAATATGCTTGCACGATAATGTTCTCCAATTTTGGGTTTATGCAAAAAAGGTAGTTTGATAACCTTATACAATTCCCATATTGGAGCATCCCACCATTAATGGCAATTACAGTTGTGACCAGAACCTTCTGTGTTACGGCTAGTATTCCTTTTCTCTGCTGTGTGTTTGCTGTTTCTTTAGTTTCACTATCTGTTTGTGTTGAGAGATTCAGAAGGCATTTCTTTGCATCTTCTTTCCAAGATTTTGGGCATACAATATGAATAGGCTTATTTGTCCAGGTTGGAATTGCACATAACTTTCCTAAGCTAAAGATGCGAGTGCTGTCAAAAATCTGTCCATCTTTGACTGTATTTGTCTGTCTTTACCAACTGCAATTCAAATTTCCAGTGAAAGAAACCTCAGCCATCAGAACCTCTGCAACAACATATGACAATTCCCGGCTTGCTCGAACACCAAAATCTGTTTTGTGTTATAAAAGATGGTGTACTATCGTGGATTGTAAAACATCTTTCTAGCTTTAGTCCTATGATGTTAGTACGGTTACCAGGGTTCTGTATTTCTTTTTCTGTTCGTTTGTGACAACAGACCAGCTAGTGAAACATAAGTACAGGACATAAATTACTAAACCAAGCCATCTATAAAGGACGGGTAAGAAATACAAATAGCATGAACACAAAATAGTAATCGCATGGAATTAACTTGTTAAAGGTTCTAATTTACAGCGACGCAAAATTAAAGTTTAGGGAGGGTGTTACTAACTACTACTACAGAAGTCCTAACATTTACGGAGTACCCTTCTACATCTAAAAACTTATACTACATAATTAGTCTAAGCTAAGACTTCCAAGTTTCAAACCCAAGTGCCTCTCAGAAGAGGACGAATTGAAGTAGTTTCACCAAAAGTCCTGACCAAATCCGAACAAGACGGATGATGTTCATGTTCATGCTCTGCTTCTTCATCTCCTTCAGTTTCCGTCTTCAGTTCCAATCCCAACTCCTCTTTTATATCATTAGAAGCAGATATCAGCAAAAACTCACATCCTTCATAGTTCAAAAAATCCGGTGGGTCCGCTGGATGATACCTCAAGTGCCCAAATTCACCTTGCAAATGTGCTGGAAATGTCGCTTTCCTCTTATTTTGCAGCCCCCTAAACTGCGATCCACTTCCATGTTGTTCCGGGTTCTTGATTTGAATCAGAAATGACCCTTCTCTCTTTATGTTCAACTCCTCCTGAGGTTCATTTTTCTCATCCTCAGCTGGAAATTCAAGCTTGTAAACCAAATGAGTATGCACTCTCTTCTTTGGATTATGCTTCAATATTCGATAAATTCCTTCTCCTACAGCTCTAGCTGGGGCAACTACACGGTGTCCTCTAGTTGAGGTGTCGTATTCTTCACCCTTTAGAGCTGCTTTTACATCGTCGATTTTCGTCGTTACCATTTCGACGAAACCCCAGTAAGGACGGTGCCCTGTTTTCTTACTAGGATCAGGTAGACTTTTCCTCCCCATTACAATGAATCGAAGCAAAGGTTCTTTTTCAATATTAACTTCTTGCTTACCATTTCCTCCTTCAGCGCCCGAATTCTCCTTATCGGAGGAAATGTCACGGTTGGGTTTTTCAGGGTCTATGTGGGAACCGAGTTCTTTACCTTCTTTGCCGGAATGAGGATCTTGTTTGACTTCGATGGAATGTTCGCCTGATTCAGGACGGAGTACGATGTATAAGCGTTGGACATCGTTGGGGTTATGTGCTTCTTGTTTGCCAACTTTTGGTCGGTAAAAGAAGAATATTTCACCTCTTTCCTGCGCCAATAATTGTGGAAATTAATCATCTTTACGTCACGAACTTGTGGGAACATACTACATATATTTGTAAGATGGGTGAATACGTAGACAGTCCCCTAAATTTGTATGTATGTTATTAGATATTCCAACTGTGATGTATTATAATTGAATACTTAAATACAAGATAAAAGTCTTTTTCATATTTTCAAGCGAAAGATATTTTCAAGCGTCCCTTATTTAGACAGGTTAATCTTATAAAATATATACTTTTTAATTATACTAGTCTCTATGTTCGTGTGATGCGAAAATTATATATTTCCTATAGCACTTGACATTTATATAACCAAGTTTTTAAACCTCAAAAATACATACTTTCTATTCAAAATCGAGTATTTAAAAGTTTTATGTAACAAAGTAAACCTTTTTCTCCATGTAATCCCTCATAAAATGGAGTAATTACTGAATGCTTTATGCTTAGCGTGAAGGCTATGTTCTTTAGGAATTAGCATACTGACTTAAAGTATAAATTATCCAGCGATAACAAATAAATTTATTATGAAGGAGAATATTCAAAAAAGTGAAGAAAATCGTGTTTCTTGATTATATTAACTAAAACAAAAGTTAACAGCCTTTATATAGACTTTAGTAGTCGAAAAAGTGAAGTGGGAAAATGTGAATTTGAAACTATTGTCAATTTGAAGTGGAAAAGATTTATACTTATGGTTGATTCACAATCGACCACAATTGCAGAAGGTTAGTTGAATTCAAATTCAAAATAATTGGTCAAGTTAAATATTACAATTCTATCCAATATGATTATCTCGTTGATGGAATAATTTAGCTTTTAGAGTTAAAAAGTCGTTTAATATTTGAAGGATCAACCAATATTTATATTCATACTTTTATAATAATGTAAATATATTACCATCAATTGAAATATGCTTTGAGGTTTGCGACTAATTGAAGCTAATGCGTATATTTTGAATGGTTAGCAAATTTACGGTGGGTGCTTGAAAACACGCGATTTTTTTTTCAAACTATCAAATTTTTTGAACTAAAAATGTCTAAAAATACACTTCATTATGTACTCAAGTGCTCAATTAAAAGAGTATTGAGAGTATAATTATGTCTAAACAAATATTGATATATTTCAGGAGCTATCAATGTATTTACTCCCTCCGTCTCAAAATATTTATCTTCCTTACTAAAAATACTTATCTCAAAATATTTATTGTTTTTATTTACGCAAGATAATATTAAGTAATTTTTTCCCATTTTATCATTGCATTAATTATACCAATAGGCTGATTTTGTGAGTTCACATACCAACACATACCAACACATTTAAGAGATCTCATCATTAACAAAAATGAGTAAACATTTATTGAAGAGAGAGAATATGATAGAAATATACTCCCTCCGGATAAAAAAAATGTCCACTTTGCCTTTTTTCTCGGGTAAAAAAAAAGTGTCTACTTATCAAATAAAAAAAATCAAAAAAGAATTAATCTTATTTTTTTAAATTTGCCCCTATTGAGTGTTATATGATCAAATCCCGATACTTATTTAATTAAGAATAGTTTAGTCAAATTATCTATTTTTATCTTGGAGTTAATATTTTCTTAAGTGATGTGTAAATAACTAAGTGAACTCTTTTTTTTATCCGGAGAGAGTAATATGTTAAGAGGGTAAAAATTAAAATAGTCAAAATACTACCCTTATAAATATTTTCTTAACGGGCATGCAAGACGGAGGGAGTAAGCTATGAAAAATTAAAGGCAGACAAGTACCTGAACTTGAACGTTGGATTCAGTTTTGGTCTTCGATTCCTCGCCTTGTCCCATGGCTGAAATTTTGTCTTGGAAAGCAGCAACGACTGAGTGAGTTGAGAGAAGTGAGATTTTAAGATAAAGTCCAGAGAACTCTAGTTAATTATTAATTAATATAGTTAATGGAGGGACAAAAGGTTAAGACCACGTATGCTCCGTGCTAATGATACGTGTTTCTCATTTTGCGCATCTTACCATCCACGTTTCAACTAGTGAAACGCTGTCTTAACAAGCTTAACTGCACCACACCAGGTCAGCAGCTAAGGCATTTGAAACATATGTATATTATAAACTAGTGTCGTAGAAATGGAGAAAAGCTGAGTTAATTCCTTCCGAGTTTAGAAATTTTTCTATAAAAATCACTTTTATTTTATTTAGGACAATAAGATCACTCAAGTATCACTATTTTTCTAAAAAAAATCTAAACACCTTAAAAGCCCCATTCTCTTCTAATTGACATGTCATATCACTAAAGACCCACTTTTTATTTTTTATTTTTATAATAGATATATTTAACTCATCAAACTCATTTAACTAAATTCATATTTTATAATCAATTAAATATGACATGGTTAGCGGCAAAAGAATCAAATCATACTTTCTATAAGAATCACTTTTTTTAAATCTATTTTTTTAATCTCAATTCAAATATATTATCTTTTAATTAAAATTAAAATTAAGTGATTTAATCTTTCTATTCAAATTTAAGTTTTTTCAAATATCATATTTTTTTCCACATTAAACGACATATTCTTTCCACCTTAAAATAGAACTACACATATAATACAAAGATTACATTCGTAAAGGGATAAATTTTTTTAAAATCTAATTAAATCGCATATTTTAAAAAATAAAGTTAGTTTAAAATTTTCCTCTTTATTTTTAGTTATTTGTTCTTATATATGTAGTTTGTAATTTTTTTTTTAATATTTCCATCTCAATACCATTGAGGTCTTTTTATTTCTCATGCAAAGAGGTATAGAATTCACTACTATAATACTTATTTTATGAAGTTATATTATTACTCTTATTTTTTATTTTGAACTATTATACTATTAGTCTTATATGAAATATAATTTATTCTTCATTTATTTCATGTTATGATATAGATATTCCAACTTGTCATGTTAATATCTACCAATATATTAAACTAAAGCTTTAAATTAACTCAAATTCATTTTTTTTTTAAAACTTATATACAGATTTTTAAAACTCACTTTTAATTCTAATTCATTTAGATTGCATGATAGTTTGTTCCTTTGCCGCTTTTTAACCGAGTCATATTTGATTGGATATAAAATATGAACTTGATTAAATGAGTTTGATGGATTAAATATGTCTAGTAGTAAAATTAAAAAAATTGGATGTTAGTGACATGGCATACCAATTAGGAGAGAAGGAGGCCTTTGAGGTGTTTAGGTACTTTTTGAGAAAAAATAGCGATACTTGAATGACTTTATTGTCCTAAATGAAACAAAAGTGACTTTTATAGGAATTTTCCTAATTGAGTGACCATACAAGGAATTAACTCTAGAAAAGCTTCTATAGAGGAAGGAAAGGTAATAAAATATTGAAGATACAATTTGGAAAGGCAAAGAAAACAAAAGCACTCTAAGGGTGTGATTTAGGGTCAATAAATGAGAGGAAAATTATTTAATCTTTTGTTTAAATTCTAGTGAAAGCAAAATTCCCTTTTATTTATTTAAAATTTTAATAGGTAGAATTATCTGATATTTATATTAGTGAAAGATAACAAGTATCTAGTAAAATAGTTAAGGTACGTGTAACCATCCTAATAAAAGAATTGGAAAGGAAAGCATTAGAAATGCTGCAAAATTGAAGAAGAAAACAAATATGATTCTGTGATTGCTTCTTTCCTTTCAGATAATAATCCAATTAATGCAAATAACCATGTTCTTAGAAGAGTTTAATTAATTCTTTAAAGCTTGTTTGGTTTCTCGCTCTAGAAAAAGTTAACCCGACATAAAACTCTATGTTATTAATGCGATGTTTGGCTATGGTATTTCGTACATATGGTTTGCTCAGTACACGTTTGAACAGAGAAATGAAATATCTACTTTCCATGCCATCTTGTTTTTCTATTCCAAATCCCATTTAAGTAAATTACTTGCATTAAGAGAATTAAATATGAAGTCTATGCTTAACCACTTAGAAAAATTCGTCAAACATTCAAAACATGCTTTTCGTGCAATCTTGATTTCTCCTAACATGCTTGTAAGCTCATTTTCAAAATCATTCGTCTTGGACTATGCTATCATCACAGATTCACAGCTAATAATAAGATAGAAGATTGGGAAACATTAAAATTTGAACGCCAATTTAGAAGAAAGAAAGAAAAAACAACTTTAGCCCCACAAAGGGGCGTGGGGATTTTGGACTTCGATGGTAGCCCCCATACTATTCCAATTCTATTGCGGTCCACCAATTTTATACACTACTACAACATACAATTTTTTTTTTTAATTGGTGCAACTGTCATTCTCCTTTTGAAATGGAATGAATAGCCAATAGCCATTGACCTCAACGTCTATGTTTTTTTGTCACTTCAAATAGTCCTTTTCATGTTTCAAAATCAACCATGGTCACCACATAACAAGCATCAATTGCCCCACATTCCCACAACAACCGCCCTTGCCTTTAGCATTATAATTTGATGGCCACTAACATCCTTTTGTACATTGAATAGGTCAACCATATACCAAAATGACAACCCAAAAGTCACGGAAATAGAATCTTAGGAGAAATGGTAGGAACTTCAAGCAAAATTGAAGAAACTTGCATTGAATCTCAATCTCAGATTGTCTGCTATGTAGGATAGATATAAAAGTATGGATTTGTTCTCTCTGCACATGTATGTCCCTGCTTCTATACATCCACAAATAATCTTGAACATGTATAAAAGAATTGGAAGAAAAAACTCAAAAAGAGAGAAGGTAAAGATGACATTTAAAAGAATTTCAAGGGCCCCTAAGCAGCCCATATCATATCTAAAACCGAGTTTTCCAGAAAGTTTACAGATACTGGTTTCTAAACTGCAAAACTTGTTTAGACTCTTTCCTTGATCAATTCTCAGTCACCCTTCTCTTTGTATCTAGTTGTCATCTCATGTTGCAGCACTCGGGTCGCCCTAGCTGTTGCAGTTTGTTCCACAAGCAGATCATCTGCCTAGGTGACTGGTAATGAGCTGAATAATAATCATTTACACATCCAGATTGGGAGAACTTCAAGCTGTGTACATATTGCACAGGTCTTGAGCTATTGAATTTCTCAACCCACATTCCCATGCTCACGTCCTCCATCTTGAACAACTGCAAGTCAGGGAGCTTCCTTAGATATTTCATTAAAACTGACACCGACAGAAGGGAAGCAAGAAATTATGTGTGTACCTTTAAGTTATGTCTATCAAACTCTGAGACGATGAAGTTAGCAATGTCTGATGAAACTACATAGCCAGGTCCATTTGCATAAGCCGGATAATCTTCTTCTGGCCATTCCTGAGACACAAGGGCGACAAAATGAGATACTCAGATTTCGTAGAACTCAAGAAGGCCACAAAAATTAAACCTAAGAGTATTATTGAGATAAATTTGGATGGAGAAGGCTAAAACCAGACAACATCCAGAAACTACTCCAAGAAGACAACCGATTTGGTTAATGTATTTGTCGTGAAACTAGTCATCCTTCACCCAAATACCCTCCATTATTTCTATTGAGATAACTCACCTAACTCAAGCATTTTGATCATTCACTATCATGTGGCTATTGTGTAGTTCTCATTAAAAAAAGAAGCGTAAGAAACAATGCACTGATATAACGGCATTAGGAGTCAAGGCTAAAACTATCCAGCAGCATTTGGATCTTCTAATACAAGGTAAAGACTTTACTTTGAGGAAAAAACGCACAAGAAGATCCAAACTGTTACCTCATATGTCACTGCCCATTTACCACTACGTAGGGGTTTATGGTGGTAATTGATATTTCCAATATACAAGCTCCTATTTTCAGGCACTTTGTTTACTTCCTTGATAACTGCATCTATTCTCACAAAGGTATCATCATCGCACTTCATGATATTTTTGGCAGATACTACACGGACCTGCAAAACAACCAAACATATAAATGAGATAAACTTTTGGGTACAGAACTAATGGAATATTCAAGGGCAACTCCAGTAACGTACCCCATATTCACATATGGCAACTGTTTTCAGAACCACGAGGTCATAGTGATCCATATAAGGAACAATTACAATGTCACCAAAAAATTCTGCTTCTTTCTTTAGCTCGACATTTACCTCCTTTCTTGCATGCTGTCAAAATCCATTTCAAGATAAAGTCAACAACTTAACAGCACCAACACCAATATTAATAGCAAAAGATATTTCCAATAGGTCCATATGCTACCACCAATATGTCAACCTACCAATGCAACAAAGAATCGAGCCACAACATTTGAAGATTTGATTAGCTGATGCTGCATCCAAGACCTCCTTATAGCCATTCGCTCAGCAAAATGATTACCAGCAGAAAGAATACCAATGAACATATCGACAGGCTGATCAAGGAGAGGGGGTGCCTTCCATCTGCTTGACATATCAAGATGTCTCTGAGGTGCAAAATTGGGATGTGTTGCTGGCAAGGAGGCAGCAAACACCGAATCAACATCAATGTCACCGTTCAAGTACAAACCAGTGGCATCCTCAAGGGCAAATCCCTAACAGCACCAAGAAAGAACCTTGAGAACAGTCCAATTCAATAATCCAGTATGAACAGGAATGTAATAATTTGTTACTCACAGTTCGATATGGAAATGAGGTCACATGCCTCCCATCAACATTTATATGATAACCCTCAAAGCCAGCACTAAGCGTTAGCACAAATAACTTATCCTCTGCAAATGGGAATGGCCAATCAATAGACATCTTCTTTGTGCGCCCTGTAATAAGCCGGTTTAACCACCATGATGACTTTGATTGCTCAGAATGATTGTCGTCATTATCTCTAATCCACTTCTCACACTTAACCTGTCTATCAACTGCAAAAAAGCCCTATACATTAATCTACTTCACAATACAACAGATAATATAACTCACAATGCATTCTCAGTTAATCTTTTCCCTTCAATACTTTAAAATCAATAGTCAAGCTTTTAATAAATGCATCACCATTAGCTCCTATTCCCCTCCTCCCCCCCACATACACCCCAAAGTACAGATTTTTAACTTAAATTAGTACATCAATGAACAAAATTTTAAGTTCAATTACTCAATTTAAACCAAATTCATTGACTCACCAGTCTCCTCAGTATCTTTGGACCTCCAGCCATCACACCTTTGTGCCGTCCCCCATTGCATCCTATAACAAGTATTGTGTTCGATCACGGGCTTTCCACTCCAATCGCCTCTTAACCGCGGATTCAAATGGAGAATCCTTGGTGGGTCCTCTCCATCAACAGTCTTAAGCCCCTGTAACTCCATCATAAACTGTGAAACCATCAAGAATTGACCACCTTTCAACAAAGATATCTTCGGGTCATGCTCCTGATGTGCCCTTCTTGGTTTCCCCACAACTGTAATGTGAGACCCTAAAGTAAGCCCACATGGTAACACCATCATTCTCCCTTTTTCCTGGAATTCTAACCCGGAAATCGAAATCGAATGTGGGCATTCTTCTTTCTTGTTATTATTATTATTATTATTATTATCAACAAGAACCACTTCTTGTTTATGCAATTCAAGTTCTTCCCAGAACTTTTTCCCTAACTCAAATGCCTCTTTTGATGATTTCAAAATCCCTGAAAACCCATCAGTACTATTCATATTCACAGAATTCCCATCAAAAACTAAATTTGACAATAAAGTGTGGATTTCCCTGATTTTTCTTTCAGGCCTGGATTGATTTGAAACCCTAAGTGGCACATCAAGGGGGCGATTTGGGGCCTTTTTTTCTTCAACATATTCTTCACTTTCAAGAACAAAAGTTTTGGAATTTAAATGACGGTTAGCAAAACCCTCTTGAGAAACTAAACTAAACCCAGTTTTGAAAACAAAAGGTACTTCTAAACCCACCATTATTACATAAACAAGACCTATAAAAATCAAAACTTGGACCGATCTCTGACGGCTCAGTGACATGACCATATCAAATTTTGCCCTCTTCATGTCTTAAAGAAAAAAAAAAAAATGTCAAGCCCTCTTTTAATGGCTAATTATCATAAATAAATAGAAAATTGAGATGGGTTTGGGTTTCTTCTAAAGTTTCAGAAAGAAACAGCTCGCCAAAGAAAGAGGGAAAGCAGTAGAGAGAATTAATAATAGTTCAAGAAAATATGATCAGAAACGCGTTTGGTAAGAAGGGAGTAATAAACTTAAGATCATACCATGATTATTAATATAACTAAGTAACTTGATAAATAGAGAGGATGAAAGAAGAACACAGGCTATTGAGGTCGGTGACCTTCATGGAACAAAAGTAATTTATTATATACTATAAATTAAACTATACCACCTTTTCAATTCAAATTAGAAAAGTTTCTGGTTTGAAAGGGACCCCAAAGAATATTTTTATCAGATACTAGTAAATATGTTTAATTAATATTCTGAAAAGGTAAAAGAGAGGAAGAGAAGTGAAAATACCTTGGAAATTGTTTGCCAGTTACTTTCATATAACGCCCCTAAAAGTCTTGTGTATTTATTATTGGACCCTCTATGTTTCTGAATGTGCACAATACCTTCGAATTACTTTCATTCAATATTTTAATCAGTGTTTTAAAAGGGATTTTCGGGGCGAGCCCTGGGGCGGGGCGTGCCAAAAATTCCCCGAGGTGATGGGTCGGGGCGAAAGTCCCAAAAGGCGTACCCCCAGCAATTCGACGCGTACGGCCGGGTGTTTGGGGCGAGTTTTTTTTTGGAGCGTGTTGGGGGCAAGCGAGAAAAACTTCTTCAAAAAAAATAAAATTTGTTAAATAAGTCCTTAGATAATGCCAAATTCTCAAAAGTCAACATGTAATTACTCAAATATTTTAAAAAGGAAGCTGAAACATTAAATTAAAAGTCAAGACCTTTTTTTATTCTTTAGAATGCCTAATATATGCTCTTTTTTCAATTATTTATTTTGTCTTCTACTATCTCAAAAAAGTAACGACGATCACTTGTACTTGTAAGTAGCGTATAATAGATTGTTCTAATTAGTTTTTTTTTTTTTTGGGGTGGAGCTCATATATATATATATATATATATATATATATATATATATATATATATATATATCTTTTTTATATTTTTACGCTATTTCACCTATTTAAAAGTATTTATTATAATTATATCATTTTATAAAATACTAAAAATTAAAACCCCATACGGGCTTACGCCCCGTGCCTCGGGGCTTACGCCTCACTGAGGCAGACGTAAAATGCCCCGCTTTACGTCCTCGCCTTTTAAAATATTGATTTTAATTATATTCAGGTTTTGAAAACTTGTATTTACAGGTTTAATACTGTTGTCAAATTTATCTCAAGATCTAGAAAATTCCTAGGATTACATTTAGTTTGTCTATTTGAATTTGCAAAACTTAATTAGTAAGATTATAATTATCTTGACAGATTTGTTAGTCAAAGTCAAGTTGTCAATTAGATGTTTTTGTTGGAAATATTTTCTTGAAAGGATATAGACTAATGAGTAGCTAGATTTACTTTCCATGCAGTCTTTTTAAACTAGTTTCCTTATAATTAAACTCACACAAAGAAAGTGACCTCGTTTTTGTTAAGACAAAAATATTTATAGCAGTTGGAAATTTAAGTACCAATCAAACTAGGACCACTCATCAAGGGGCCTTTTTAGTTGTACTTGTTGCAAATCCTTAAAAGAATGCAAGACCTAGTAGTGTTTGGCCATAAAAATTATTCACTTTTTTCCGATTTTTTTTTCACTTTTTTTACTTTTGGGCCTTTGGTCATAAATATTCAGAATACAACTTGAAGTTGTATTTCGGAATACCAAAAACAAGAAAAACTTGTTTTTCAAAAAATTTTCACTTTTTTCATTTTTTTACAATTACATTTCACCAAAAACTATAATTTCAAAAACTATGGCCAAACACAACTCCAACTCCAACTTCAAAAATTCTAAAAAAAAATGAATTTATTGTTGATATTTATGGCCAAACGGCACCTAATCAAGAACCATCTAAAACGCAAAGAAAGATGCCAAAAGGAGCGGAAAATACGAGGCAAACCTAACTTGCAAAAAAAACATAAGGTAGATATCTACAGGTTGTTATAGCTTAAAAGCGAGCGCGTTTTAATGAATATTTTCCTATCTAATTAATTAGAGTGTTCATGAGGCAGGGGCGATTTTATGTAGTGATTTTGAGTCACATGAACACATGATCTCTATGTAAAATCAGGTATTTTATGTATATATTTTTTAAAATTAGTATAATATTAACCGTTAGAACACATGCTACAAGAAGGGTAAATAGTGCACTTAGTTGAAGGTTGTTGTTTACCTAGAGGACAAGGGATCAATCCGCACTTAATACATTTTTTCCTTTTTTTTATTTTTTTTTAGTGATGAATCCATGTTTACAGATATCCTAGATTCGCCTCTGCCTGGAGGCGTTCACATTATGTACTATATAGTTATATATACTAAGTATAATTTAATGACCATAGTATACAATTATATACGCTAGTCATTTGTTGTTAATCATGGCACAATTTTAAACTGAATGTGTTCAATTTTTATTCTTTAACACACTTTAGTTAGAAAGAGCTTCCAAGTATATTAAAATTTAAGATATTTTTTAACGAGACTAACAATGCATGATGTATAATAACTTCCAATGCTACTTGAAGGTGAATGAGAGTGAGTCTATTTTTGCTTTAAATTCTTTGGAGTGATAATTTGTATATCTTCACTGATTTGCTATCACAAAAAATGTGTCCAAATAGAATATCTTTCTGAAGCAATATTTCCAGGAAAAAAGACATAGTTAGCGAGTATAGTAAGCAAGTTATTCAAATCATTGAAAGCAAACTGAAATTACTCATACATTTCATTGGTGATGGTTAATAAGTTAGTGGTGATATTTGTGATGGGACTCCAAGAGAAAGAAATGAGAGTTTGTAACACCTAATTCACTAATGTTAATGACCGAAATGTTTTTAGGCTTAGTTGGATGTTGCACTAGGGAACTAAAGTTGTAAAAGTGGACAAGAAATGAAAGTTGTTCTTTTTGTTGCAAATGAATGAAACAAGGGATCTGTTATAGTAAAGTCCGCAGTTTATTTGGACGATGACTGAGTCAGTCACTTAGGTGGCATTTGGTTGGTTGGCGGCGTTGGCAGAGAGAGTTTTGACACAAAACTTATCATTGTTAACAAATCGTTTGGGTTGTATTTGTCATTTTTTAAGTAAGTGATAATAGCACTTTAGGTCCCTCAATTATTATGAAATTTAATTCTTGTTATATCTGATTAAGCACATGTAATATTTAATTAACAATAATATGTTTTGGTCCTTTTGTATAAGAAATATGTTACCTTTTGAGTATTTTTAGAACTTTATTAGCTTCAAATAAAATAACAATACAAACTTAATGCTACATGTAGATAATTAAATGTTGATAATTCAGTTACTTTAGTAAATTGAAGGTTCAATGTGCATAGTCAGGTATCACTAAAAAAATATATGTTAAGCCGCATCTACCGTTTCTTATACTTCTTTTTGTGAAAGTTTAGCTGACTGTCCTTTTTTTGGGATAACTATTTGTAAATAGCTCTCTTTTTATTTATAACTTGCAATTTATAGACCTTATATAGACCACGTTTTAAAGATCTCATTAGAGCAAACGGAAAATCTTATGAGAAAATATGAGATTACGGACTAAAATTTTGTAAGTTATTCTAAACATTAGACGGCAGTCTGATATTTTTGTCTGTAGGATTGAGCAATACATGAACAAACATTAGACAAAAATTTAATATTGCTTAAAAAAGTAATTTTCCAAAGACTATATTTGAACAAACTTATAAAATAGAGACAATATCTAAAACAGGGCCTTAAAAAAGATATCTGCGGAAATCACCCTTCTTTCTATTTACACCAACAGAAGATAAAAAATATAATGGAAGCATTAATTTCTTGGGAAATAAACACTTATTCTATGTTGTAGAAATGATAAATTAACAGCTTACAACGATTTTGCAATATTTTATGGGGTGGCCGGGGGGAATACATGTCCCTTGAGAGAGTGTTATCTGGAAAGATTTTTGCATAAGCTCTGCGCCACATGTTCTATTATTCCTTCTTCATAAAGAATATTACGAGACATGGTCCATATATAATAAGATTCTAATTATAATGATTACATGAACATATTATAACTCACCCCTTTGGATCAGTTTTGAATTTTAAAAGTGTTTTTTTTCCCGTAAAAATTGGCCTATGGGTATGTTGACATATTGAATTAGGATTATTTTCTTAATTTTGTTGTTGAGAGTTGGCATTTGGCATGAGTTTCTCTTAATTTTGACCTGTCCTATTGCCTCAATTGTATGATTGTATTGTATTTGAAGAATTCAAATATTGATTAGTCATTAGAGTCTGGGCTCTTCTGGCCGTGGTTGTTGACAACGCGGTTTTATTTTCTTGGCTATGTCTAGTTGGGTAAGAGGGACTGTCCTAGTTATATTACGTTCCTGAGTTGGACTATTTCTTTCCTCCTATTTTAATTATTTATGTTATACTATTTGACAGGCATTAGAATCTTTCAACTCACAATACTCTACTGATTCATGAATTAAATCATTGCATATGTTGTTTCTTTCTAATTCCTAACTATAGGACAATCCGAAAACTTCCAACTCTACTGATACGTGATTTAAATCATAGGATATGTTGTTTCCTTCTAATTCCTAACTATAAAGATAATTGTTTTCTAGAATTGCTTGCTTATAGGATTTATCTTTTTACTCCTTCCTAGGAGCTTCCCCATTTTGCTCCCTTGGTGACTTAAATCCGCAACTTTAGAATCGAAGGTGAATTGTGCTTACTATTTGAGCAATTCTCTCTTATTGATTATATGATTATTCAATCCTTAGAAATAATGTAATCATTTTATTTTTTTATTTTGAAATAGAAATGTCACTAGCTCAACTATTAAAATAATGGTGCAACAAAAGTTTTTTTTTTTTTCAAATGGAAAAGTCAGTTTAGTATTCTTTTGACGTGAGACACCTTTGATCTCCACTCACAATTGGAACTCATATGGTAGTCCACATATACTCTGAATCCGCGACTTTTGTAGCATAAAAAAAAAAAGTTGAATCAAACTAGTACAAAAAAAAAAAAAAACATTAGTAGGTTTCACGCACTAAATTTGTGCGTGAAAGGAGTAAATTGCAAAAGTGCAAATTGGGCCTTTCACGCACGAATTTCGTGCGTGAATGGGTAAAGTCCCTAATCTCTGCAATGCAGAGAGGTTCCTTCCATTTCTGATTTGATGGTTGTCAATTGTCATAAGAGGAACAGTTGCTTATGTACCACAAGTTTCATGGATTTTTAATGCAACAGTAAGTAACCCTGTTTAAACGGAATCCGAAACCACAATGACTCAATAAAAAATTAAGTGAACCAAAATACCCAACAAAAAAAAAAGTTACAAAACTACCTTTAGCGCAAGAAATACTGCGCTAAAGCAGTTCACGGAGACGGAGCCATTAATTGCTTTATACTGCGCTAAAGAATTTTTTTTTGCATAGCGCAGTATTTTATTGCGTTATAGCTAGCACTAAAAAAAAATTGGTAAACTTTTTTTTTTTTGCAACACCTAGTGTTTTTTTCAACACTTAGTGCGTTTTTTCATACTTTGACCAACGATTAGTCGTGTGTCAAGACTCCGAAACGTCAATATTTTATATAGAACCTGATATTTTTTCTGCGTACAATAATGTAGGCTCAATACATCAAGGATACGTAGACATTCGGATCGTCATTTTAGGGGTTGAAAAGGTGCCGAAGTAAGTTTTGTTTGACCGTAAGGTTATTTTAGTCAACTTTATATGTCGAGAAAATTAGTCACTTTATTTTCAAAAATTGAAACCGCAAGTGAAATTGACATTCACAGCTAC
The DNA here is from genome assembly GCF_029784015.1 of Lycium ferocissimum. Classification (NCBI taxonomy): domain Eukaryota; kingdom Viridiplantae; phylum Streptophyta; class Magnoliopsida; order Solanales; family Solanaceae; genus Lycium; species Lycium ferocissimum. The sequence goes on along the minus strand of NC_081346.1, from coordinate 9,474,597 downwards.
ATTACCCCGGGATTTTTACGTTGAAATCTATTGCGTATCATCATCTTATAAGTAAATAAAACTGAAAATTTCAGGCCAATTTGGGGGAAAATTGAAATTGAATGGAATAAAAGGTATTTTTTTAAAAATTGGCTCGGCCAAACCGCCTTGCGGCCGTTTGTCCGCATAGATCTCCAAAAAATACGCAAGTTCAAAAAAAAAAAAAACGGGTAAAACGGTCGTCCGAGCACAAAGTTATGACCATCCAAAGTTTGACCACTTTACAACTAATTTTTCTGCTTATATTTTTTAGAATTATATTTATATTCAAAATAAAGTTATGTCTTGATTAAAAAATAACACGCTTAAATTAAAATCTTAAAAAATAAAACACCCTAAAGTTTCCAAACAAAACTTACTTCCAAACAAAACTTACTTCGGGTACCTTTTCAACTCCTAAAATGACTATCCGAACGTTTACGTATCCTTGATGTATTGAGCCTACATTATTGTACGCAGAAAAAATATCAGGTTCTATATAAAACATTGACGTTTCGGAGTCTTGACACACGACTAATCGTTGGTCAAAGTATGGAAAAAACACTAAGTTTTTTCGAACAAAACTTACTTCGGGCACCTTTTCAACCCCTAAAATGACTATCCGAACATCTACGTATCCTTGATGTATTGGGCCTACATTATTATACGCAGAAAAAAATATCAGGTTCTATATAAAATATTGACGTTTCGGAGTCTTCACACATGACTAATCGTTGGTCAAAGTATGAAAAAAACACTAAGTTTTTTCAAACAAAACTTACGGCACCTTTTCAACCCTAAAATGCCGATCCGAACGTCTACGTATCCTTGATGTATCGAGCCTACATTATTGTACGAAAAAAATATCGAAGTTCTATATAAAATATTGACGTTTCGAGTCTTGACACACGACTAATCGTTAGTCAAAGTATGAAAAAAACACTAAGTGTGTTAAAAAAAAAAGTTTACCAAATTTTTTTTTTTTTTAGTGCTAGCTATAGCGCAGTAAAATACTGCGCTATACAAAAAAAAAAAAAAATATTTAGCGCAGTAAAATATTGCGCTAAAGCAGTTAATGACTCCGTCTCCGTAAACTGCTTTAGCGCAGTATTTTACTGCGCTAAAGGTAATTTTGTAACTTTTTTTTTATTGGGGTATTTTGGTTCACTTAATTTTTTATTGAGTCATTTTGGTTCCGAATTCCGTTTAAACAGGGTTACTTACTGTTGCATTAAAAATCCATGAAACTTGTGGTACATAAGCAACTGTTCCTCTTATGACAATTGACAACCATCAAATCAGAAATGGAAGGAACCTCTCTGCATTGCAGAGATTAGGGACTTTACCCCTTCACGCACGAAATGAAACCTACTAATATATTTTTTTTTTTATGCTAGTTGGTTCAACTTTTTTTTTTCTTGTGCTACAAAATTCGCGGATTCCATATACTCTCCTCCAAACAGGAGTCATGCTTTTCTTTTTCTTCCCACGATCTCCCTATCACACAGGGATTGTCATCAAACTGTCCCTGCCATTGGATTTTCCATTTTTTGTATTCTTTGTGTCAACACTCAAACAATTTTTGAGATCTCGAAAATGAAGCTAGAGCTTCAACCCATCCTAAAGTTCTAAAATTACTCAACTCTCCATGTAATGAATTTAGCGGTATTAAAAAATTCCTGCAAATAAAAAAACTAGAACTTCAATTGAAATTAATAGTTTATTTTTGCTCTTATATTCAGTAGCGTAGCCACATAGAGTGAAGGGTGGTCAGTTGAACACTCTTTATATATTTTTTATTTTATTTCAGTGTATATAGATCAAAGATTACTTTTGATACATATATATTAAATCTTGAACTTCGTAGCAAAATTTCGAAATCCTTGGAGAATGGAGATATTCCGACTCTCCTCTCTAATTTTGCTCCTAAGTCTAGGTTATTAGTGGATATCAAACTAATTTCCAGTGTATTAGAGTAGTTATTTATCATGCCAAAGCTGTGGATTCTTGAACAGAAATCAAATCAGTTAGTTGAATACAGTTGTATTTGTTTATAATAGTTCTCAAACTTGTGATCTCTATGAAACTAATATTACTTTCTCGTGATCTTGAAGTGCGTTTGTTTTGTAGAATATAGTTTATTTGCAAAATAATAACTCTATGGTTAACCAAATTATTTCACCCAATTCGAACCTGTTTCAAACGCTCTTTGAAACTTAAAATATGTTTACCTTCTTTAATAGCTCATCTAAAAACTGTTTGACAGAAAATACATTCCCTCAAGCAAAATAGTTAAATGGAAAGTGTTCTCATGCTTTTCTTGCCTTCTTTTAGGGTTGCATCCATAAGTCCATAAGAAGGTTCAAAAGTTGGGATTAATTTTATCTTATCTCTTCATCAATATTGAATTCTTTCATTTGTTGTTACCTTCATCTATCTGCCCCTTTTTTTCAGTACTAGAACATAAAGTTTATAGAGAAAATTAGATGGGGAGGCCTCCGTGTTGCAATGATAAGGTACTTAATAAAAGATGTAATTGGATGGAAGAGGATGCAAACACATCTACATTTGTCTCCAAGCATGGAATTAGTAATTGGGCAACCATGTCCAAGAAATCAGGTACAGACAATAACTATTACTCCTGATTTTTCTTATAGTAGAAAAATTCCCGAAAGTCAATGGCGCACAGTTCGTAACTCGATGGACAATTCTATTCATGAAATTCATAAAAAAGTTCATCTGTGTTAGATTATCCCAAATTGGTTGAGGGAATGAGTTGTTGTCTCCTTATATAGTCTTGGACAATCCACACATCATGATTTAGCTTTTGAATTATCTCCAAAGTCCAATTTTTAACATGTTATCAAAGTCAAACCCATACATGCACTTGCGTTTCCCAAAGTTGGGTCGAATGTTATGTTATCCACGCTTCAGTTGTCTTGATCTAGATGTGCGAAACATGCTACATTGTCCTACATTGGTTGAGCGATATGATTATGTCTTTTCATTTGGTTTTGGGGCAATTGCCAACTCATGAGTTAACTTTGAGTTAGGCTTAAGGTTCATTCCTTAACAATTTGCCAGCTACTATATTTCAAGATATATGTAAATGAGTGCAATTTTTAACAGGAAACGGGAGATGTGGGAGGAATCAGAAGCATAGGTGGAACAATCGTCTGAAACCTGATCTTAAGCAGGACAGCTTTACAACCCAAGAAGAGGAACTCATCATTAAGCTTCATGCCACTATAGGAAGCAGGTGTGTGTCAATCCCATTTGATCAAATTATTGTATTTGCTCCTCATTGTACTAAAATTAATTGATCTCTAACAAGTAACAATAAACAAGTTAAGCCACAGTTCATGTGTACGCTCCAGATACTTCGAGTTTGTTAGCTGATTAAAAGTAGCCGATAAATATTAAGTACTGAAACTGATTCTATAAACGAGCAATTACTAATTTGAATAGAAGTGCTTGCCTTTGGCCATGCTCTCACCAAATATCTGTTCAAACAAACCTACAGTTTGACACTTCAAATGTTGCAGGTGGTCCATAATAGCACAACAACTTGCTGGGAGAACAGACAACGATGTGAAGAACTTATGGAACACTAAGCTGAAAAAGAAGCTCTCTGCAATGGGGATCGATCCAGTCACTCACAAGCCCTTCTCCCAAATTCTCACTGACTATGGAAACATCGGTGGCTTTCCGAAAGCCAGAACTCGTTTCGTGTCTCTTAACAGAGAGCTAAAGGGTGCATTTATGTCTAGACCAGAACAACTTCAACATTCTTTAGAAAATTTTCAAAACTTCAACAGCCATTGTGTGACAACGATTAAGCTACCAAAAACTGAAACTTCAGAAGAACGTTTCTTTAACAACAATCAGGCTTCTGTTGATCTGCTTTCCGAGTTTGAAGCCATAAAATTTGTAACAGAGTCCTCAAATTATAATTCCCAAAAGGCAATTTTCTCCAATTCCAACCCCATAATTGACTGCTCTTCTTCGCCATTATCATCGTCGTCATCATCATCTGGATCTCAATCTTTAACCGAAAATCAAGTCAGCTGGTGTGACTATCTTATTGATGATGCGTTTCTTCCATCAAATTTCAAAGATCAAGAAGATACATTAACCACAAAAGAAAAGCTAGTGTGTTCGGGAGCTCAAGATGGGCCAAACAACATGTCATCGATGAAGGATTTTGATGCCTCGTTACCTACAAAGGGTTCATCATCATCATCGTCATCATTTGTTGAAGCCATGCTAGAATGTGAAAATGAAATGTTCTTGAACTTCCCTGGCCTCTCTGAGGATCCGTTTTACTAGTGACTATGCACTAATTGATGAACAAGGAATAGACTTTAGCAGCAAGCATAGTACTGCAGATTACAATTCAGTACATTGTTTAGTGTCCTAATTAATAGCCAAGTTACTGTAATTTCTCCCATAGATCTTCCAAAACGAAAAAGATCTAAAAATAATATGAATAGTGTTATATCTACTTTTTACTATCAATTTGGGAGTTGGGACTGGTCCAAGCTTTTGCTGTGATACATAGTTAAATTATGCCAGTCTAACAATTGAATAAGAAATGCATAAAGTTGTTCAATTCAAACCGAACTGGTTTTAAAAACCGTGCCATACTAATACATGTTCGATTTTGACTTGTAAAACTCTAGCCTATGAACTTTCAGTTTTAATATTCTTGAAATTTTACAAATATGCATTGTGTTAATTAATGAGTACTACTGGATATGCCCTCGGTCTTACATTATTTCCATCAATATATGTTAGTACTGTCTTATTTTAGTCAAAGGCAATGAAATCTTAGTATGCACAAATCAAGCATATGACACCAACCAAAAATATTTTTCCGGAATCAGGTAAGTCAAAGATTATGAGTCAATCAGAATTAGTTACACTTTCTTCTTAACCTGCCTAAATTCGGTAGAACTGTTAGGCGAAGTCCGATTCGGGAGAATTAGTTTTTGTTCAATTTGCAGAATTACCTTTCGCTGGGGTGGTCTTTAAATTTTATCCCTCAAAATGGCGGTCTTTAACTTTTTGCCTTCGCTTTAAGTGCGTAATTTGGGACTTAAAGGCAGAATTTGCAAATTTCAGCCTTGCGATTTTTTTTTTTTTTTTTTTTGAAATGTGGGTCGAACCCACAACCCTAGACAGTACAAGAACAAAACTTAAAGACCACCAATTTGAAGGACAAAAATTAAAGACCACCCCAAATGAAGGGCAATCCAAGCAACAAAAAAAAAAGATAGTTTTTTGACCCTTTACATTTTTTTTTTTTTTTTTAGTTTTATGACCCTTTTACAAGAGATTTTCATTTTTTACACATAAGATAAAAAAAAAACGTAAGAGATCTGAAAAGTCTATTTTCTTCTATTCAAATTGTAAGAGGGCAAGAAATCTCATTTCCACGTCCTATTCTTCAAAATCAATTTAAAAAATGACATAAACAACATCATTATGTGTTACTGCTACTACATAGTGGATAAATGACATTTACCATACATAATAAAATTCCAATGAAAACATTTAATTTAAGTAATTATCCATCAATATCAAATACAGTACATAGATTTATTTACTTCATAACAATATATAGGAATATATGGTTATTTGGCCCTTTACAATTTTTTTTTAGTTTTATGACCCTTTTACAATAGATATTTAATTTTTTTTACTCTAATAAAAATACATAACAGATTTGAAAAATTCATTTTTTCTGTTCAAATTGCAAGAGCTTAAGTATAATATATACTTTATTAATATACAGGAGACAATACATAAATACCCCCCTAGAGATGACACCTTTTTTCAATAAGACATCTAAACTTTGCGGGGGTCCTATGACCCCCCCGAATAATTTTAAATTGGAATTAATACATCCTTTTTCGGCCACCTAGCATAGAGAGTGTATATCACTCTCCCTACCTAAAAAAATGATTGATAAATTTTTTTGATAGATATTAAAAAGATTTTTTCTACTTATTTCTCTTTTTATTTTACTTTTTTCCTAATTTCATTTCATTTCCTTTTCTTTTTTATTCTTTTATTTCACCCTTCTTCTTCATTTTTTTCCAGGCCATTGGTGGTGATTTTCTTCTCTTAGCTTGTTTATTTTAATGGTGGTATGGAATGGTTCTGGGCATCAATGAGCTTTTAATTGTATTTTAGGGGAATTCGAAGAGGAAGACGGAAGAGAAAGATGATGAAAAAGTGGTCGCTGGCGAGAGCCTTTTTCCGGTCAACCATGGTGGCTTCTACCACAGGTGGAAGAGAGTTTTTCAAATTGATTATTAAGCCATAATTGTTTGTATAATTTCAGGAAGAGAGGGATAGACCAAATGCAATGATAATAGCATAAAATGGTGGAGTGATTCTTTGTTTCCATTTCTGAAGCTAAACACACCTCCATTGTTTCAAGTTTACGGCTAGGGGAAGGGAGAAGCGGGTGGATAATTTTAGATTTTTGTTTGGTGGTGATTTTAGTTTTCAAATTTTGATTATTTGGTGAGTTTGATTTTCAAATACCGATTGACGATGGTTCGGAAATTATTTGGTGGTGATATAGTGGAATCGGTGGTCGTTGTAGTGGCGGCGCGATGGTAAGGGCTTTATCGGAGGAGCTTTTACGTAGCCGAGATGAAGAAAAAGAGGAGAAAAGAAATAGAAAAAGAAAGAAAAGGATTCAAATAGAAAAAAACAAAAATAAAAAGTATTTAAAAATTAATTTGACACGTGGCAAGAGACAATTGGTGCGTGATTTGCACGCATTTTCTTGTAACTGGGATTGATCAAAAAAAGAGGTCTATATACTACTCTGAAGTTGTTCAAGAGGGTCGTAGGAGCCTCGCAAAGTTTAGGTGTCTTATTGAAAAAAGGTGTCAACTCTAGGGGTATTTATGTATTTTCTCAATATATATAGGCTGGGCATCAACAACAACAACAACAACATACCCAGTGAAATCCAACGGTGTGGGTCTGGGGAGGGTAAAGTGTACGCGTACCTTACCCCCATCTCGTAAGATAGAGAGGTCAAGCTTCCGAAAGCACTTCTACCAAGAGAAAACATGACGAGAAAAAGTTAGACAAGCACAAACAAGACAAAGCAAAACGAAAATGAAACTAACGAAAGCGACAAAAGCCATGATAAAGCAAGAAAAAGAAGCGAGTGGGCCAAGTACGTATAAATACGATAATTGTGGTACAAGAAATGACTAATATTTGCAAGAATCAAAGAACAAGAAAATGAAGATCAAAACTGCGACTACTAGTACGACGAGATACGTGGGACTACCTACTAGCCTTCTACCCAAATCTGAGTCCTCCATAGCCTCCCGTCTAAAGTCGCGTCCCCTGAAGAACCGCGTCATGTCCCGTCTAAGCATCTCTCCCCAATACTTCTTCGGCCTACCTCTACCTCTTCTAAAACTATCCATAGCTAACCTCTCACACCTCCGCACTGGGGCATCTGTGTCTCCCCTCTTCACATGCCCGAACCATCTCAACAGCGCTTCCCGCATCTTGTCCTCCACCGATGCCACTCCCACCTTGTCTCGAATATCTTCATTCCTAATCCTATCTCGCCTTGTGTGCCCACACATCCATCGCAATATTCTCATTTCTGCACTTTCATCTTTTGAATGTGCAAGTTCATGACTGCCCAACACTTCACCCCGTACAACAAAGTCGGCCTCACTACCACTTTGTAGAACTTGCCTTTAAGTTTTGGTGGCACCTTCTTATCACACAAAGACTCCTGAAGCGAGCCTCCATTTCATCCACTTTGCGCCAATACGATGTGTGACATCATTGTCAATATCCCCATCTCCTTGCACAATAGACCCAAGATATTTGAAACTCCCTTTCTTTTGGATAGTCTAGGTTCCAAGCCTCACTTCCACGCCAACTTCATGTGTCACGTCACTAAACTTGCACTCCATGTATTCTGTCTTGGTCCTACTCAACTTGAATCCTTTACACTCCAGAGTTTGTCGCCAAACATCTATCTTAAGATTCACTCGTCGGTGTCTCGTCAATCAGTACTATGTCATCCGCGAATAACATGCACCATGACACCTCACCTTGAATTTGTCGCGTCAAACCATCAATCACTAAGGCAAATAAAAATGGGCTAAGAGCTGATCCCTGATGCAACCCCATCTCCACTGGGAAGTGTTCCGAGTCTCCTCCCATTGCCCTTACCGTGGTCTTGGCTCCCTCATACATGTCCTTGATCGCCCTAATGTACGGTACACCTCTAACCTCCAAGCATCTCCATAAACCTCTCTTAGTACCTTATCGTAAGCCTTTTCTAGGTCGATGAAAATCATGTGTAAGTCTCTCTTTCTTTCCCTATATTGCTCCACCAGTCTCCTCACCAGATGAATGGCTTCTGCAGTAGTGCTGGGCATCAAATTTTCCAACTAACTCAAAATTGTATCATCTTTTTAGTTGCTTTCTACAATTTTACTAAATTTCTCTGGATTTTCTCGAAATTGTAAATGAGGAATCTAGTCTAATTCCACCACTAATTTGGTGGAAAAATATTCCATTAATCCTCCCTCAAGTACTTCTGAACCATTCGCGAGCTTTGTAACGCCGTTTGCGAGCTTCTAGGTATTGAAATGTCTCTGCTATTATTTATTTCGCTGGTCAATGGTAGTGTTGATCTTGCTTACCTACAGAAAGGATAAGAGAAGATCATTTTGCTTAGAGCTTCCTTTTTTGGTCCTAGAATTACTCTCCTAGTTTCCTATCCTTTGATTTCTGTTACTATCTTTTGATTCTTGTACTTGGATTATCATTTTGTATCATTTTGCTCCTCCTTTCTTTTTTGTTCCACTTACTGCTCCTTTTTTTTTTCTTCAGATTATCATGGCTTTTTCGCTTTCTTTAGTTTTATTTTCATACTGTTTTGAATTGCTTGTTCTTATTTGACTTTTTTGTTATGTTTTCTCTTGAGCCGAGAGTCTTACAGTATCCAAGGTAGGGGGTAAGGGCTGCGTACGCTTTACCTGCCTTGTGGATTTCACTGGGTATGTTGTTGTCATTTTTTTTTTTTGGTATTGCATTGTATTGCTTGTCCTTGTGCTGAAGGTCTATTGGAAATGACCTCTCCGCCCCCAAGGTAGGGTAAGATCTGCGTACACTCCACTCTCCCCAAACCCCACTTGTGGAATTTCACTGAATATGTTGTCTGTTGTTGCTTCTTTTTTTAGTCTACATGTACTCAAATTTTTCTTTTCATAGTTAGTTCAGTTTTGTACTATTCCGAGGGTAGCTGCAGACACCATCTTTCTCCATCGTTACAATGATACTAGCTGGTCATCTTGTCAATAGTATAAAATTATGATGCTTCAATTATTTGGATCTAGTGAAAATGATACCCAATTTTGTGTCTGAACTCTGAACTGCTCCTATAGTGTTAACAGTAAGGGCTGGAAAAAGAGTTGAGTATGGCAAATACACCATTATCATCATATGCTTAAATTTCAGTCATGATAAACTTGGGTTTCAGAATGTTGAAGGAGGATTCATTAACATCAATGTTTGTCCCATCTGCCTAAGCCAAGCAACCTGGCCGGCAGAGTGATCTGGTACTGGTGGGAAGTAGCAGCTACTCGTTAATAGTCGTGGTGCAACCAAGCTGGCACTAAGACCATCGTCAATAAAAACACATCAGCTTTTCCGCTGTGTTATGTTTTTGACTTTTTTATCACTTACGCTGCTAGACGAACAAGAGGACATGCCAACAGATAAACGGAAAAAACAAACAAACTGGAGGTTAAGGTGCATTGCTGTCTTTAGATTCCCAAGGGGGTAGACATGCCAACAGATAAACGGAAAAAACAAACAAACTGGAGGTTAAGGTGCATTGCTGTCTTTAGATTCCCAAGGGGCTATATTGGGCTTCCTTTTGATGCGCTAAAACCAGGAGGAAGAGGTTTTTAAATTTCTTTTCTTATTTAAATCAGTTATATTAAGAAAAGAAAAGGTGGTATCACCCCCTCCTGGAAAAACAGAGAGATGTTATTAGGGGTTCATTGTTATTTAGCTACTAGGTTGGGTGTTGCATTAGTGATTTGCACATATTTGTTAGGATGGACTTTTTAATGAAAGGACCAGATATATAACATGAGATATTAATGCTCCTTTGCAATGATAATCTTGTGAATGATCACAAAACCTGTGTTAGTAGCTGTATCTTAGTTTATAGTCAATGTAGTTACTGAAAAGCTACAATAGTCTCCTAATGTTATTGGTTTAAGATAAATTTTATGTAAGTAGAGTAAATGGTAGGGAAAGGCGGCGACAAAACGAAAAAGAACAGTTAAAAATTAAAGAAACAAGGAAAGTTCTACTAGTAGAATCATTAAATTGCATGGTAGAATTGCATTTTATCTAGGTAGAGGATACAATAAGTCTATAATGTTGATTGCATGTTTTTGCTTAATCTAATTAATGTGCCTAGGTAATTTCATAACAGAAGAGTATTGATTCAATAATGACTTTACTCGACGTTGTTCAATTGTACCATTAGTTTACACTTCCTGCCTATTGTTCAGCTGTCAAGTTCGTGGAATTTCAATCAATGCTGCTTGTGTTTACATGTCAAGGTGCCGATGCCAAAGTTATTTTGCTCTTCTGCATCCAAGTTTTCTCAACATCATGATATGCATCATTTTTACCCTTGAAATTGTACGTAATTACATCCTAATTGCTCTTCAATGGCAAGGTAATGGTGAAGGGGCAATGTTTTAGCATCTCTCCAACTCCTGGAGCAGCTGGGATGTAATATTTTTTAAATTTTAATTTCAGACGGCTCTGCTAGTGTGTCCGTTAGGGTTCTTCTGAATTTGATTTAATTAAGGTTTGTATAGTATGTACCTGGAGGAGCATTCAGAAGTTCTCACAAGGTACAAAGAAATGAATAATCCAGCTTTATTCTAATTGTTTTGAGTTATTAATTCTTAGTTACTATTGCTTGAGTTTAACCATTTAGGTGTGATTTCTTATCAAAGTCATCCTTTGGCTACTAATCCTCAAGTGATCTTTTTCATTCATTGATATGTAATTTCTTGTTAAAGCAAATTCATCTGTAATTCAGACCATAACAACTAATCTCAAAGTCTGCAACAAGCATATGCATTTGAATGCATGAAAGAATCCTCAGCTCGTGATGTCACTGGTTTGTGGTCCTTGCTCAAACTTGTTGCTTTGATTTTTTCTTCAAAAAAACAACTCTAGTCTTTTGGATTGAATTTTCCTGTATAACGTGCCCCCTTTACAAAAATATATTGGATTTAATGGATAACTGCAACGAGGTGGACCTGATACCACATGTTCTTAAGGCATGGGAATTGTAGTTCCTGGTTGTCTCTTATGCTTAGACTATCTATCCAGTAGTGTTTGACTGAGTTTGTTTAATAAAATATTGTCTTCAATTTAAGCGCATGTTGGCTTCATGGGTTCTAATCTTACTATACTTTGTGGGACAAAACTAGTAAGTAAAATTTTTATATAATAGAAATTTTTCCCAACAGACAGTATACTCTGGTGCATTGTATGGCGATCCATGCTGCCGTCCCTTTTTTAAGAAGATTTGCTGCAGCTCCTATCCCTTTCATTCCATGCCTACTTTGTACTCCTTCTGTAAGTCCTTTTTTTTTGGTTTACATGACCCTTAAAGAAGTATTAATTAAGAAAGGGATTTGACTACTTTACCCTTATTTATGTTTAAGTTATAATTTCTCTCTATTAAATGTTTACTCTATTTATGTTTTATGTTCATTGGTGATAAAATTCTACTAAGTGTAAAATGAGGAAACAATAATTAATTGTGTCTTGAACTTTTAAAACGATAAATAATTTGGCATAATTATTTTTAAGAACTACGCATACGTATAATTTTGCACGGAGGAGTATTTTTGTTTTGCACATTCTGCTTAAAAACATAGTACTTTACTGTAGGAGGAAAAAGAAATGTAACATGAAAACTAATGATTTTCCTTTCCAAGTTCATTTTGTGATTTCTGGAAATCTAACGGTTTAGGAGTTGTTAATCTAAGCTTACCATCTTTAGAAATGGGTGAGGAATTTAATAGCTATAAATTGAAGAAAAAGTCGAGAACGACAAGATTCAAAATTGATCGAAATTTTTTCTCCATTGATTGTATGTACGTCACATCTACAATCTGGCGTTAACAAGCAAAGAAAAACAACGCTGCGAGATTCAAACTTTACCAACTAAAGTATGTTGGCCAGTCAGCCAGTGTGTATGTGTTAGGCTGTGTTGACTGTTGACCAAAACACACACACATTTTGTTGCTTTCAAAGAATGAAACAACAAATACATGATTTTGATGGATCATTAAATATGACACACCCATCATTAAGCTTTGACTATAAATGAAGCTCCTTACTTCATGACCCCCTCTCTCTCATATCCCAGTTTTGTGAATTTGAGATGCGGCTGCAATAAGATAAGCCCGAAGATTTCACCCAACATTTGTGACAACTTTACCACAATGGTGCGAAATTGCGAATCATTAAATGAGTTTAAATTTTGTGTGCGAATGTGTTTTAATTTTTCGCACCATCAAGACCAAATTAGACATATACTAAATAGTGTTTTTTTTTTTTTAATTTTATTATAACAAATGTGATATGATAACCTAAAGATACATAATAATATGTTATAACTAGTTAAAGCACCAACTATATAAAAAAAAGTATGTATCTATATAATAAAAGACTGAAATTTTATTTCTACCATATGATGGGGCAAAAGCTGAACGAAAGAAAGTTAAAGACACTATTTATTTTCTTCATAATTTGACTTACGAAGTTTAATATAAAAAAAAAAAAAAAAGACTTTCAAATTTGTAGTCTTGAATATGTTAATACAGTATAATATTTGAGTGGTTATAAGATTTTTTTAAACTTATAATTTTAAGCATCTTATGACATTATATAGCTATAGCTATAAATATTCTCATTTAGAAATATAACAATGTGTCATTTTATTTTGGTTTTCTATTAAGCCGAGGGTCTTTCGGAAACAATCTCCCTATCTTTCGAGATAGGGGTAAGATCTGCGTACACTTTATCCTTTTTAGGCCCACATTGTAGAATTTCACTGGGTATGTTGTTGTTTGTGTCATTCTATTTTGAATGGATAAAAAGAAAATAATTTTATTTTAATTTGACTTGACACGAATTTTGAGAAAATAAATACATAAGACTTATGAATCTTATAATCTTAAATTAGAAATATATACTACTATCAAAATATATATATATATACCCCTCCTTCAGAAACTCTTTTTTTTGCTCTCTAGGTGACTCAAACTGCAACTTTCGGAATGCAGACGGAGGATACTTATCATATGGGCAATGAAGAAAATATAAGATATTTCATCACTTTTTGTTTGTCATAATATTAATTTAATTTTGCTACAAGAAAGAGTCCAAGTAGATGAACCAACAGCGAGGTCAATGTTAGCCTTATATTTCTCCGCAAGCGGCGCACTTTAGGTGGAAAACCAGATCTAAGGCTCAACTCTCACAGGTCCCACTCTAGGGAACTAGTTGTACACTACTTGAACCCCACCCCTTCATTTCTACACATTCCCCAACATAATCACCCTTCACCCCCGTTAAATTACACTATTTCTCATTTCTCTTTTCCCTTTCATTTCTAGTTATCCCCAAAATAGGGCCTTGGCTGCACAGACCCTCCAAAGACTAGAGTTTTTCAATGGATCCCACCCTCAAAAAGCAACCTAAACCTACCCCTTTCTCAGCCACCATCTCCACCACCAACACTAAACCCCACCACCCACCGGATCCCACTCTCTCACCCACTGTCCAAAACATCTCTACTCACTTCTCTAAGCTCTATGCAAACCACAAAATACTCAAATCTGGTCATAGTAGACATCCTCCTGTTGACACTCATTTACAGGCCAAAACTCTTGCTGCTGCTAACACTGTTTTTGATTCCTCTTGCTCTGCTTTGACCAAGTCAAAGAGCCAACATATGGGGAGGAGATATGTGGTAGATGGGCAAAAAGATATTGATAAAGCTATTGTCTTGCACGAAAAAGGTGAAATCAAGAAAGTACCTAACAAGGAGAAGGAGTTGAAGAAAGAGGTGGATGTTAAAAGGGCATTAGCACTGTTATCCAAGAGTCAAGATAGTGAACAGTTGAAGGGGTTTCAACAAGGGGTTAGTGATAATAAGATCAAAAGGACATATTTTTCTAGGAGGAAATCATTCAGCTGCACACAGGCTGAGTTAGCTGATTTCTTCTCTTGCAATGGTGTTAAAGTTGTGTCTGTGGATATGCCACCATTTATGCAGATTCATGCTGTAGATTTTGCAAGAAAAGCTCATGATAGCTTGGAAAAGTTCTCATCCAAATCCCTTGGATTTTCCCTCAAAAAGGTAAACACTTTAATGATTGTTGTGCATTCTTGGTGATTATGAGATTTGAGCTTTTGATTGAATTGATTTTGTTAAAATATGTTTTCTTGATTTTTCAGGAGTTTGATGGGGTCTATGGACCAGCATGGCATTGTATAGTAGGGACCAGTTTTGGTTCTTTTGTCACACATTCAGTAGGTGGTTTCATCTATTTCTCCATGGATCACAAGCTATATGTACTCCTATTCAAGACTACCGTGCAAAAAGCAGAATCAGGTTGAAATCTTGAGGTGAATTTTGTTTTAGCATAGGGGAAATTTTTGGAAAAAGAAATTTGCTATCTATCTTTGTAGTTCTGTACATTAGCTTTAGCTTTGTTAAAAAAGCAAGGTAGTTTCTATAGACCACCACGGCCCCTCAAAATCAGCACCCTATCCCTTTAACTGTCCCCTAAAAAATTTAACCCTCCAAAGAAGGGAGTACTGATTATTGGAATACTGAGAAACAAATTGTACACTGTTGCTAGAGAGAGTAGATAAAGTATTTAATGGTGGTGTCCATTGAGTGATTGATGCCTACTAGTAAATGGACCATCAAGGGTTCACATGCCATATAGCTCTTTGTACTTGTGGAATTAAAGAGGACAAGAGAGCTGTTCAATGGATTTTTGACTATTTCCTCTCTAGTTATATCAAGTATACTACTGTAGAAAGAACTGGGGTGTAGCTATTTTATGATTTGAAAGATACTGATGAATTGTGTAGTTGTCTGACTAAATCTACTGACTTTACTAACTTTAATTTACATATATGGTACTACTATCTTGTTAATGCTCGAAAAGTTACTGACAAGTTTCCACTTACCAGTGAGTGTGTGTTGGTAACCTTTGCGTGCTCAAACCCCCAATTGATTCTTGCAGTACTTGAGTTCATAAATTCATCAAACCAAAGAAAAAGAAATGATTTTGCTGTTCTTAATTATCAGGGTAGTGGGGATTTGCCACTGTGTTCCCTGTTACTTGTATGATAAAATTGGAAATATACAAGGGGTTCTGATAGCTTTTACATTTTCCTTCACTATGAAATTCAAATTTCCTTTAGCTCAAGCAATTCTGCATGCTGTCTGATCTTTGCATCAGCTTTGTAAGATTATGTTGGCCTATCATCGTATTTCTGTCAGGGTAATTTTCAAAAAGATATAGCCCAACTCACTACTTTTCGTCCACAACATTTTTCAAGTTACACTTAGCTATCTTTTTTCGCAATAGTATATATACACTTATTATTTATACTATATAAATAATGTATCTACCTTATATAAAAGTGTAAAACAATGTGTAAAAATGTTTCTATCTTGTATAAAAGTGTATGACACGTCAGTCATAAGGAACTCTTTGGCCATTTTCGGTTGTAATTTTTGTTCAAGATCAGTCTAAATGTCCATCAAATCAGTTTAAATTATATAGACAATCTCCTTAGACTATTTCCAATGAGTTTAAACAATATTCACTCCAAAATTTTCACAAAATCAGATTTGAAATGTAAAGCTACTTCGTGAAACTTGTTCAACAATGGTAGGTTATCTTACAAAATCATCTGATCACAATTTGAGCTCCACACACAACATCAAGTTTATAAATTAACAACAAAAAAAACGGATGGGTTGAAGAAGAAAAGGTTGGTGCTCTAGCTTTCAAATTAGAACAATGGGCTAACCCAGGTGACAGCTGAAAAATATGGCATATTTTATTTAAAATAAGGGATAATTTCATAAACCTCCATACAAGCTTGCATTTGTAACACTGACCTACCTAATAATAAAGTTGGGTTGGGTGATTGAAAGCTATGTTGCTCGTACTCTCTAAAAATGATGCCGCACCCGTGTCGGATCCTTCAAAAATGCACTATTTTTGGAGGATTCGACATGCACCCGTGTCCATTTTTGAAGAGTTTAAGTAACGTAGATTGAAAGTGGAAAAATCTCTTTGTTTTATGTCATTTCCTAAATCCAAAATGGGCTAAATGCGGTAAAAGATGTTTACTTCAAGAGTGAAATGGGAAATTGAACGTCCAATGCGCGGCCCAAATCTAAAATTCGCATTGCAATTGCAATAGACATTTTCACGGTCAAATATTCTCTGCTTGCCTAAGTATTTGTGGCATTTTCAAGAACAAACGTAATGGAGCTAATAGGCGAAAAAAATCTCACGTTATAAAATTTTCTGTTACCTTTGTTTTTTGTCCTCCTCTTCCCAGTCGAATACTTTATTC
This sequence comes from Lycium ferocissimum, assembly GCF_029784015.1. Lineage (NCBI taxonomy): Eukaryota > Viridiplantae > Streptophyta > Magnoliopsida > Solanales > Solanaceae > Lycium > Lycium ferocissimum. Next base: position 9,457,854 of record NC_081346.1, on the reverse strand, counting down.
TCATGCGCAACAGTAACAAATGAAAGACTTGTCTTTTTTCTTTTTCTTTTTTTCTTTTTTCGGTCAAGCAATAGAAACATTTACACTAGAAACACTAGTAGACACAAACTTAAACTTTTATGAGATTTTGGAGAAGTAGAAAACCGATCTGATTGTAGAATGGTAAATCAGGAGATAAATAGGAGTTTTCCTTAATTTTTGTTAGAACTTAGAATAATAAAAAACGGATGATTTTACACGATGCACATATAATCTTTTAGTTCAAAATTTGAGAAGATGATTATTGATGAGTTACCTCTAGATGATCACAAACATGGACTTGATTGAAATTGATAGTTAAGCAAACTAATACCAACTTTTTGCAAAGAAATTCAATTTCGTAAGATGCAAGTCGTGCAACCAAGTGGGACAAGAGGCTCCATTTTTCTTTTCTTATCAAGAATACATCAAGCAGAATAAAAGACATAAATACTAAAACCTTTGATCTTTTTTAAAGACGTACTTGGAGAAACCAGATTAATTAAACTATGAATTAGTTGTAGTGTCATAGCGTCGCTTTGGCCGAGTGGTTAAGGCGTGTGCCTGCTAAGTACATGGGGTTTCCCCGCGAGAGTTCGAATCTCTCAGGCGACGTTAAACATGCTTTTTGTTTGTCCTATTCTGCTTGAAAGAGACATGGCCTTTAACTTACTCATAAAAATACTTTCCGGCACACAATTAACGACAAAAAAGAGCTAAATTTGAAATGAAAAAGGGACTTGACAAACTTAAAGAAAAGGACATGGCCTTCAATTTCAATATTTTGTGGCCCTGCACTCTCATCTAAAGATGTTTATAGTTCTTTGTGCTAATAGTAAATTAGAATATGCAGTTCTTACATCTAGGACTGACATAACCTAATGCAGTTCTTAATTACCAAAAAAATATAATGCTTTTCTTTTTAATAGTTTGTGTTCCTAACTTGGGTTAATTTCTCATTTTCTCTAATAATTTTCCATGTTTAATTTATTGATGATTCTCCGGCTTTTTTATTGACGTATAATAATTTATGTAGGGTTGGGCATAGTTTGAGCAAAATCAAAATTTTTGGATTACTAATGCAGTGTATGTTAAGCAGTGCGGTGAATTGTGCTGATCTTAAACCAGCAAATGTATAAATTGAATTACAAAACTTATATGCTCAATTTGTTTTCACATTGCCAATATATATTAGCTTGGAAAAACTTTGAGTATGTTTACATCAAATTAATGGCCATATACTTAAATCTTGCTAGCTAGTTTTGCTCCGCCTGCTATCGCTAATACGATAGACTCTTCGTTAATTACATTTTTAACATGTAAATGCCACCGTTATCTGAAGATAACTGTAGGGTTGTGCATTCGGTCGATTAATCATGTTTGGATTAATTTGATTTAATTTTTTTATTTGCAAGACTAACCAATCGATCACTAAAATGAAATTGGTTTTGTTTGGTTCTATTAAATTTCAACTTGGGCCTCTTTTTGCTTCAAGTAATGGTAATTGTGGCATTAATACAATATTTGACCTTACGAGTCGTAGAGATTAAATTTCATTGCTAATAGAAATTATCTTGTTAAAGAATTACTCCCTCCATTTCAATATAATTGAATTTTTGGGATGGGGCAAGCCCCTTAAAAAATCTAATTAATAACATTAATGAAATGGTTATTTGACTAAATTACCCAATGTTTTTGCCCAAACATTTCTTAAAAATTGAAATAGTGAGTATCGGGATATGAAAAAGCTATTGAAAAGAATGATAACTTAGAAAAAACTTACTAATTACTCTATTGGGCGTTGAACAATTCACTTATTTTGGACCAAAGAAAGAGTCTAAAAAATTCACTTATTTTGAAATGGAGAGTATAAATTTAAGCACATGTGCTGGTTGAAGAGTCTTTTTAATAAATTACTCCCTCCATCCAAAAAAAGAATGATAGCGTTCTTAATACAACCATCAAATGTAGTCACCGCTTAGAAAGTTTTTCAAAGACTTTAGTCGATGCAGTTTCTTGGGATGACCATTTTCCTACATGGCTTGTACATAAAACTTGTGGCTCTTTTGCTTTGTTATCAAATGAATGAAAAGGTCAGCCTTTTGATGGGAAAAAAAAAAGTCAGATTAACATTCTATTAGATATATTGAGTTGGGTTGTGGGTCGCCCATGTGGAACCGACCCGACCCGTTTAGAAGAGATAAAATTGGCAGAGGTTACCTAGGGAATTTTCAACTCCTAAAAAGTACCCCACGTGTCTAGAATACAGGGAACGTGCAAATATGGCAGAGGTTCCACAGTAGTTTTCTCTGCAACTGCTCCATCAGAAGAGAAATCAACATATAAGATATAAAATCTCTATGAGAAAGAAAAACACACAGTAAAGAGAGAAAAAGGCATTTAGTTCGTGACAAGAACTTAGTTTCCTAGAGAGACAAAGTCGATCTTGGGCAATTGTTTTAGTGGTGAGTTCAATGATTTCCGCTGCAATCGAAAGGTACACAATCCATTGTTCTTGCCCCGTTATTCTTTTCTTTCAATGGTATCAGAGCCAATTATTTTGTCCCGAGTCTCGATTATTGACTGAATAGATGTTTACTGCTCTTGTTGTATTCTTCGATTGTTAATTTTAATTAACCACGAACACTGAATTCATAACTTTTTGAAATAAATAAGGAACAACATAAAAAGTACCATAAATCATTTTTAACCTGTTTTAAAAAGCTTGGTAAATGATAGGCAAAGTAAATTTTTTTTATCTTACTAAGAAATTATAATATGGTAATATAAAATAAATAGCAACGTGCATAAAAAGGATTTCATAGATTGAATTTTTGATTTTTTTTTTTACTTAAGAACTTAAAAATAAAAAATTCCGAGAATGAGTGCTGAAACGAAGCACAAGGAACATATATTGTGGGATGAATTAGATCCCTCCATCCTTAATTAGAGGTCTCGATTTCGAGCTTTGGGATATGATTTTTTTTTTTTTTTGTGGTAAGGAGCACTTTCTTTTTTTGATGGGTCTAATGCGGTGCGAATCCAAATTAATTGCGAAACTCAATACGGATACAAACACCGGATAGAAAACAAAAAAAAGGAGTACTGAAATGAGTATAAACTCGAGAATATCCAACCAAAACAGCTCAATTTCTAGTCTGGCTAATTTTCTCGGTAAACCACAATCATAGTGAGAAAGTATTTTTAGTGCATTTGCTACTAATTTGATCACTTCTTCACCGTTAATCCATGTTTACCTTGGACCTTGCTTTGCACCGAGGGAAGGTCATCATCTAGATAAGAAAAAGATTAAGGCTTTAAACTTTTCGTTGATGATCGCTTTGTGACTTATGTCTTGCTTAATTTAGAAAATATGACGTAATTGAAATGCGTGTCCAATTCGGCTTGAGAAACTTGAATAGTTTAGTGACGTGGAAAAAAATGTTACTTTATCATGCACTAATAGTTGTACCTCATAATCAGCAAGAGTTGTTAGATTTTGAAATTTAAAAAATTTAGTGAATATTGAGCAAATTTAAGAAATAATAATAATTTACTCGTCACTCCATTTGTGTAAAGTTTAATTTCTATTGAATATTTGATTAACGTGAGATGTTAATCCAGTTATATATAGCACATGAATTTCCTGTGTTATAGGTATTATGTTCCTTCCTTTTTAACCACATTACTTTGATTCTTTAATTTACAAACAAAAAGAAAAAAGCGAGTCATTTGGTTCAGTCTCACTGTTAATTTATCATACATGGAAAGTGTAAACAGTGATAAGATGGACAAACGAATTAGGCCATCCAAATATACCACCAATTAAACTTCGACACTCTCAAAATTCAAAAGCCAAAGACAATTGGAAAGATAAGAAATTCAGTTCCCATCAGTCAAAGTATTGTTCCACGTTGTCTTCCACGATTTAATAATGTTCCATATTCCATTTTGATGTAACAGTGGTTATAGAAATAACGAACGAAAAAGAACATTATATTATAAACCAATTAAAAAGATGATAAATTGAAAATATATGTGTTGGCATGCTTGTCACATTCCAATTGGACAAAGGGGGTTGTGGACCATTAGGTGATGACACGAAGAGATGAATAAAGTCATAAATAAACCGTAAAAAGACACTATACCAAATCCTAGGGTTTAGATCACATGTCAAATACCCAAAGGGAGAAAGTCATAAATAAACCGTAAAAAGACACTATACCAAATCCTAGGGTTTAGATCACATGTCAAATACCCAAAGGGAGAAAGTAGTACAGACGCATTTGGGAAGGATTTAGTCACTCTCATGCATGGCCCAAACGATGTATATATCGTAATTGGAATGAATGAGATCTCTTCACTTTTAATCAGAGTTAAGATAGCTCCTCAACGCATACATATACAAATCATGTGATTTGATCTGTACTAGAGATGGAAATTAAAAACTAAAGAAAGATATCATAACTGATAGAACTAAACACAAGGTATGGACTGATGAGAAAGTGACAAATGATTCTCGAGTTCAAGCTAAAAAAGCTCTTGGTAGGGAACATTTTCCCCTTTAATGACAAGGTATGGATTGACGAAAAAGTAAAATGATCCTCGAGTTCGGGCCTAAAAAGCTCTTGGTAGGGAGCGTTTTCCCCTTTAATGACAAGGTATGAACTGATGAGAAACTGAAAAATGATCCTCAAGTTCGAGCTAAAAGAGCTTTTGGTAGGGAACGTTTTTCCCTTTAATGACAAGTATATATGCATTGGAATAAGGTTTGTATACACTCTATCCTCCTCAGGCCCCACCTGTGAGATTTCACTTAGTATGTTGTTGTATGGACTTATGAGAAAGTGAATTAAAAATGATCCTTGAGTTTGAGCTGAAAAGCTCTTGATAGGGACCAATGTGAATTTAAATTAATCGGACCAATATGCATATCGAAAGCCATATTATTATAATAGAGAAATCACTTTCATGAAGTGTTGCCATCAAGCGTGTTACATCTTTCAACTTTGAAAATTACCAATGGTCATATATTGTGCAGAGAAGGAACTATCAGAGGCACATGCAAGTATAATATCTTAGGTATGGTTCGAAGTAAACTTTCGAGTGACTTGTTTTTTGCTTCACTTGGAACTGTGTATGTCAGCAAGAAAAATTTGGCACAAGAGAGAAACAGAATTCTACTAACATACTTAAAAGGGAGGTTAGGCCTATGTGTCGAGTCATGAAAGCTTCATTCAACTGTAATTGCTATGACAAATTAGGGTTTTGTATTAATCATCAGTGGCCCCAAATCCATCTGTCTAATACCAAACTATGCTTGCTTTTTCACGCATATTTATCATTAGTTTACCAACCTATTAAGACTTGTGTTTTTGTTAACTAACATGTGCACTTCGGTAGCACTAAAAAAATATAATTATTTAATCCACTAGTACAACTGAAAGTACGTATAACTTCTCTAAAGGAGAACTAAATATACAACTCTCTTAACTAAGGCTAATCAGCAGTTTATTCTCTTTTAGGTTTGATTTCAATCTATAATTAGCTAACTTGCTTAATAGGCAAGGTCAGAAGGGAAATATTCAGATAATCTGATTTCTAATTTAATTAAGAACCTAACTCAAAAAAGAAGCTGATATTTTCCCCCCGTTATGAAATTCGGTGGTTCTATTTTCTTAAAGTAGTATAATCATCGCTAAACGTGCAGTTTTTTTTATCATCAACTTTATATATACGGAGTATATAACAACGAAACAAGTTTTTTAATTTTTCGTTGTCGTTTTATTCTCGTGCTATCAAACCTTCTACTGGTACATGCTGTATTGATCGATGGACTTACCAATCTTGATTGTTGAAAGGAGATGCTGCATCAAGCGTAGACCAATAAAATACAGCTACGGAAATAACTTGGATCAGATTCAGCAAATGAAGCCGATTTTTCAAGTCCATTAATGTAAAAGTAATAGACTAATTCTTCTCTCTCACATTATATGTCGCTTTTTTGTTTTACACGTCTCTTAAAAAATATTTTCTTCGTCCGTTATATTTGTTCTGATTAACTTAGCACACCCGTTAAAGAGCCATAAATAAAATGACAATTTTACTATATCATTCTAGTTATTACTAATTCATCTAGTGATTGAAATTAATCAAATATACTTTAAACATTGTGCATCAACTAACAATTAATTGAAGTTTTCAACCCAACAAATAACAGTAAGGGTAAAATAGATATGTAATAGTAAATTATCTCTTGGTTTTTTAAACTGGACAAGTAAAATAGACATATCTTTTTAGTATACAGGATAAGTAAAAATGGATGAAGGGAGTATTAATTAGAAGGGGTATTTGACTCACTTTATCCTTATTTATGTTTAAGTTTTAATCTCTCTATGAATATTTACTGTATTCATGTGTCATTTTCATAAATGACAAAATTCTACTAAAAATAAAATGAGAAAAAAATAACTAATTATGCCTTGAACTTTTAAATGACAAATTAACTTGCGATAACTATTTTTAGTGGGCATATAATTTGAGAAGAATGGAGTTTAATTCTTTTTTTCTTTTATTTATAGTTTAATTTCTTTTTGGTAACTGCTGAGTAAAGGTAATACGTGTCATCTGTCAAGAAATTGTTCTCGTGGAATCGTACAAACCATATGCTTTAAGTCTTTAACAAATGAAACATAAATCTTCACGTTTTCTTACTCATTTTACGTTCTTCAAGTTTTCTAGACAATTAGAAAGGCACTTTACAAAATCAAACGAGGTATCTGTAAGTACTAGTGGGGTTAATTTTTGCTAAACACAAAGGAAATGAAGAAATTTGTAAACAAGAAACTGTAGTACGGAAGGTGTTGTCCTCAATCATTAATAGACAGGAGCTGCGATTGTAAGCACTTTATTAGGATGAGGGAAAGAAATTAGCTTGAATTATTTTTACCCTGTTCGATGTTTATATTAATCTAATAATTATATGTTTTTAACATAAATTTTTATCACCCTATTCTTGTTGATTAACTCACATTTTACCTAAGTTATATTATTAACTATACTCAATTAATACGATTTGATAATATAATTATTGAATGTGAGTAAATTATTCGGAATAAGGTGTTGAATGGCAAACGACGTTAATTTGTCGACGAAAAGGAGAATGCAATTGAGGAATCTCATGATAAAGACAAAGATCTGTTTGGTGAGTTTTTGAAATCCGGTAGTCGATAAACAAAGACTAGGAATAAATTAGATATATGTAGGCATAAAATTAGGTGAGGAAATTCAAGCTTTAAATTTGATGGAATTAGAATTTGTGTACGTTTTGTGTTACTTTTTTGCTTTTCCACATTTGGACTTTCAAATCAAACCAGCAACTTCGTTGAGAGGACACCCTGACTTAATTAGTTTTAAGATTGTGTATTAAATTTCTCCTTTGTACTAACAAATTATTGGTGTCTCTATCCTTGAAGCAATTAAATTGCATAAGAAAAATATTTAAAAATTCAGAAGTTAAACTGCAAGAAGTCCATATTTAAGCTGTACCCAGTGGGATTCGTTTTATAATTAGTGTGGTTTAAGTGTATAAAAAATGTGTACAAATGAGGGAAATAGTCTCTCTAGTTTTTTTTTTTCCACCCGATATTCAAGTATTCATATTAGGATCTGGTTAAATTTGAATTTACTTCACTAGACATCTGATATTCATATTAAGACCCGATTAAATTCGAATTCACATTAGAAAAATCCGCATTGAAGATAAAACATTTTCTAAAAAAACGACTCACCAAGCGGAACTCAAACCCAAAACTTCTCGGAAGTGATAAAAAAACATTTACCACTCCATCTATTCATAAACAATTGCCTCAGTCAAACACTCTGAGGGAACAAAGTTGAATTTTTTTAATAATTTAAAAATGATTATATACGGAGCATGTACATCTGTAAATCACGACGCCATTCTTACACTACTGCTTTAAGCTGCGATTTGTAAGGCGTGTGATCCCAAAAATAATCAGATTAAAAAAGAGTTGATCACGCGCCCATTATTAACCACTCTCCTCTCCTCAATCCCCAACTTAAAAAAACACAAAAATACTCCCTCCGTTTCATAAAAAAAAATTTTTTAGGCTTCTCAATTTAAAAAAAAAAAAAAAAGATACTTCAAGATTTATGTAAGCATAAATTTGGTTGGGGTAAGTTAATAAAAACATTAGAAATTTTTTAGGAATGAACAATTTCTTAAGACGTGTGCATGAGTTAAAAGAACCATTTATTATGGAATAGAGAGAGCAATTTTAAGAGAGAGCACGTGGCTGCCTATAAAAGCGAGTAAAAACCACAACACAAACCAAGCGACTTGTTCATTTTCTCATCCCGACAAAGCCTTTTAGATCTTCCGATAATACCTCTCAATCTTCCCACTCCATTTTTTTTAAAAGCTTCGCTTAATTTATCAACAAGACTTACTAATTTGCGCCTAGGGGTGTACACTACGCACCCCAATCTTCATCTTCTCCCTTTCTACCTCACATCACAGCAGTCTCTATCTTTCACTTTCACTCCCTCAAAGTCTTTACACACTATAATTATAACCCCAAACATTTTCAAACACACACACTCACTTACACTCTAGGGTTTTAATAAATATTCACACTAATTCTTAATCACGAATGTGTGTATATAGTTGAAATGGATCCACCTATTATTAATGAGTCATCATTCTCAGCGGCTAACCCTTCTTCTTACAGTTTAGCTGAGATTTGGCCGTTTTCCGGTGGGGCAAATGGTGGTGGAAATGGTGAAATTGGTGGTGGAGGGTTAGGTTTGAGAATGAGCAGCTTTACGGGTTTGTTAGAAGCTGCTGCAAATTCAATTAATGAATCTACTGTGACAGAGCAGAGTGGTGGTGGTGGTGGTGTGAGGAAGAGAGATATGAATTTGGAGGATGACTCATCTAAACTCGTGTCTACTAGTGATGCTAATGATTTGGTAATTATAATTATAGTATACTTTTTTTTTTAATTACTGTTTTTGATGTGGATAGATTACAGTTGATTTGACATTGGAAGTTGTTGAATTATCAGTTTTGCTGCCTAAGGTCTTAAATTTTTGGAAGAATAAAAAATTTCTAATGAATTAAGTCGCTTTTTACATGTCAATTTCGTAATTTGTTCTCTTAATTCTCTGGTTGCTATGTCTAAAAGCATTTATTCATAATTGGTGATTAAGTCAAACCGAACATATAGTAACCAAATACTTGAGGTTTAAGTTTATGCGGTTGATTTCTCAGATGGTCGCTCAACTAATAGTTAAGTCATCTTTCTTCTCGATTTCAATTTCCTTCGATAAAGAAAGTGAGTTTCTCAGATAATAACTATTAGTTGAGTGACCGTATGAAAAATCAACTCGTTGATGATGTATGTGCTAATTGGCCATTTGCTTGGTGAACCATTTTCATTTTGAATGATGTTAGATTTCATAGCTAGACTTCCAAGTTTTCAGCTGACGAATTCTCTTCTGTTTCACGTGTTGGGTTTCATAAGTTTTTCAAATATTTTGCTAATTGAGAGTCAGCTCCTGGATTTACCATATTTATACCTCTGGACCAGATTCTTATCTTGATATACTTTTCAGATTTAATGAAGCTACTTATTGATTTTCATATTAATTGGAATTATGTTTGCAGCAGGATGGTTCAGTGGCCAAACGCCTGAAAGCATCCCAATCCTTTAAAGAAGAAAATGGCGCTTCAAAGGTAGAAGCAGAATCAAGTTCCCAGACGGCTAACAAGGGTACTGAACAAAGTAGTAAACCTGAGCCACCTAAGGATTACATCCACGTAAGGGCAAGAAGGGGTCAAGCTACTGATAGCCACAGTCTAGCAGAGAGGGTAATGCCTTCTCTAAACTTCTCTAACTTTAATGGTCCAATGATTTCTTGACATTATCTGAGCAGAATCTTAATTTATCAGGCAAGGCGAGAAAAGATCAGTGAGAGGATGAAAATTCTGCAAGATTTGGTTCCTGGATGTAATAAGGTCAGTAATCTTTTTGAAGTTATCCTATTATCTGCCTTAAGCTTATGGGCTATATATTAGAACTAGTGGTTGGATATTTTATGAAGGGTCTTAGCATATCTACAGAGAGGAACCTACATCAGTATTTTCTGTGCTCTGTTAGATTGAATGCGTTTTCATGTACAATTTGCATTTTTTGCAAGATTTAATTTGTAACTTTCTTACAGGTTATTGGAAAAGCCCTTGTTCTTGACGAAATAATTAATTATGTCCAGTCACTACAGCGTCAAGTTGAGGTAGTTCCTCATCTTCCCTGTATTAAAGTTGTCTTTTTATCAACTCAGGTCATAACCTCATCTGCGTTACCTTGTTTGAACTTTCCAGTTCTTGTCCATGAAGCTTGAAGCGGTCAATTCAAGGATGAACCACCCTATAGAAAACTTTCCTTCAAAAGATGTAAGTGGTTTTGTGTTCTTTATGATATTTTTTCCTTTCCCAAGAAACCTGGTAGATGGAATCAGGTTTATGTTGATTTAAAACACTGTATGTTCATATCTGTTAAGCCTTCCAAATTTCGGAATCGATTACTGATTGAAGGATAAAATTTGCTGGAGGTTGTTTTATCTGATATTTTGTTTAATTTAGATATTGTAGATTTGTTAGTGGAGATTGAGATGATAAATTCCAGAGCCAGAACTTTTGATAATGGTAGATATGTTTCACTGCCCACTTTGTATATCATATTTTCTCATGGCATTGGCTGCAGTTGAAAGTCTCTTTCTCCCAAAGACTCTGGACCTAGGAGTTTAAGAAGTATCAAGCACCATGTATATGAGAAATCATGTGATGAAGTCTTTCTCAAAAAATAAAAAAGAGAAATTACGTGATAGTCAACTAAAGTTATTAAATTAGTTGATTTTGATATCTTCCTCAAGCATGTGAAGAATGTTCGGTCTCTATGCAACCACGTTTGTTGAAAGAAATATGATGTTCTCTCTCTCTCTCTCTCTCTCTCTGGATCGTGTAGGAGCATGCGTGGAAACAAGTAAAGCTTGTGCTCTCTTTTGATTTTGAACCTTTTTCACGTACTGATTTTCCATTAAACCGACCCTATTCAGTTACATTGAGGTAGCTTCTACTTTAGATTAAGGTTTCACCTGGTACAAAGTTCTACTTCTTTGTTGATCGGTTAACAGCTGAGACTTATTCTCTTGTAAAACTAAAAATGGCATTTTTGAGGGGGCATTATGGGAATCAACTGTTAAATTCTCAAAAAAAGGGTGGCATTCTGGGAATCGAACTCGAGATCTCTCGCCCCTAAAACAAGAATCATACCACTAGACCAAAAGCCCTGTGATAACAGCTGAGACTTTTCTCTGGATTAGGTGTAGTAACTGTTCGTATTAGTTTCGTATCCAATAAATGCGCCACTGGTGCACATGAGATTAACTCTAGATAGGACACCGCTTGTTTCTCGACTCCTGATGCCTTCTCCTTATTGTTTTACTCTAGGTATTAATTTTGAAAGTCCAGTATGAAGCAGCACTTAATAAATTTATATGGTTAATTTAGTTTAAGTTAGTATCTAGCTTTAGAATATAAACTGGAACGATCTCCAATATGCTTCGAGGAATTTCTTAATTAACAACTTACCAGATAGACTATTCTTTAGAAGCACAAAAAGGGCCTGTAGTGACCACTTATCTTGTGCTTTCTTGCATGTGTTATTTTTTTTTTTTCCTTTTGTGGGGCGAGGGCGGAATTGGTCTGGAAGTTTATCACCACTTACAATTCTTTTGTTGCCCAATCCTGTCTTCACTGTGATGATGTTTACGGATAAGTATTGGAAGTGAAGTTTAAGCTTTTGCAGCATTGCTAGATCTGCACTTTACCATGTGAAAGTAAATGATGTGATACTTAGGACAGATGTAGACCTTTTCCAATAAGCGTGCATGCTATCTGGCTCAACAATAAAGTCTATGACGTACTTACTACTACTTTTGCCCCATTTCCAACTTTCACTTTCCCAAGTTCTCTATTCCTCTCAATGTATTGTTTTCTTATGTATGATTTTACCTAGTTGATTATTTAGAAATGTGCGGATATAGACTGTGATTTTGCTTCTCAACCACGATCTGCTGTACTCATGTGACCTTATGCTCACCATCTTGAACTGCATAACAAAACCAAGTTCACTATGACCAACTGAACTGCTACTTGTTGAAGTGTGTGACCATCTCATCTAAAAGCTTAAGCTGTTAGAGAGAGCATACTTAATTATATTCTGAACATGCCCCCTCACGTGTGGGCCTGATTCTTTTCATGTTCATTGCAACACCAGTCTAGTGCTTGATGCTTTTCATGTTTCTGTAAGTATAATTTGGGTGGAAAGCTTCTCACCACTTTATTTATTTCCGGGGTCCTCTACTTCTCTTTCAGCTAGCACCGTCAGCATTTGATGCCACTGGAATGATTTTTGGCGCACAAGCACCGAGAGAATATGCTCAAGGGGCACAATCCGAATGGCTCCATATGCAGGTTGGCAACAGCTTTGACAGAGCAACATGACAGATACCCAAATGAATTGGAACATAAGTTATTCATGAACATTAGCCTTCCAATTCATCATGTCTTTTAGGGAACCTTGTCGTTGGATCCTGCAACTGTCCAGTAGCTGTGTTCCACTATAGAAGCATTCTTAAATGTGTAATCATAATCACCAGCATTTCCAGTAGAATTATCTGTTTTATCTTTGTATGATCAAGGACGTCTAACTCAAGTGTACTTGTACTATGTTGTATTGGTATAAGAAATAGACTACGCAGACTTTCTCGCTGTACTTGACTATACAGATGCCTTCCAATTCCAAACAGCTCTGAAAATGCACTATGCACAGAATATATTCTTACTCAAATTAAAGAACGGAACAAAATATAGCCCTTCCGTTTCATTTTATGTGAACTTATTTGATAGGGCACGGAGTTTAAGAAAGATGAGAAAACTTATAAATTTGTGTTGTTAAATGAGTCACTTTTATTTTCTATGGCTATAAATAAAATTGTTTTCAAATATAAAAAGAGATCATTTTTTCTGTGTCGGGCTAATAAGGAAATGTATTCACATAAATTGAAATGAAGGTAGTATAAGACAGCCAAATTAAATTAAGGATTGGTGAAGAGCATACGAAAATGGCCTCAAAATTCAGCATTTCTATTTCCACATTAGTCTGGAAGCCGGTAAGTGGTTATATTTGTAAAGATTGGGCAATAAAATCCAGAAGGAAAAACAGAAGTTTGGCAGGCAGCAGAACACGATTCTTCTACTTTTTTAGCTGTGGGCCTGGAGCAGCCTAACTATCCAGTTAAGAGACCTAAACTCTGTGGGTCTACAACTCTTTTTTTGCTTCACTGGGAAGGTTTCAGTCAGTTTAGGAATAAATAATGGGCGTCAGGTATAAGTCTATTCTGTCACAGTTCTGAAAATGTTTTCTATTGTCCTTTTCTTTTAAGAAATTAATCTTTGCTCTAGCTTCTATGTAATGTGCAAGTGTTTAGGCATTTGCATTCTTGCATAATTGCATTGTCTCCGAACTCTAGCACACTTATTCAATGTCATCGTCTAGATCAGGGACTAAGGCCCCAATCCTAATTGAAAAAAAAGGGGTTTCCCCTCCCAAGAAAGGCATAAGTAATGGACCATAGGCTATAAAACCAGTCCCCACGATTAATCATTGCAAAATTTGTGGCCTGAGTCAAATTGCCATATTTTCTTTTGCTGGTTTTGTGGCCGAACGCTTACGACATGAGATGAGTTTAAATGGACATAGTCAATTACCAATCATATAGTTGACTCCAACGTGTTTGGGATTAAGATGTAGTTATTGGTGTTGCTTTATTGCAGTTGGATTAAGGAGAACCCACTGGAGAATGGAGAGAACAACTCAGCAGGTTGATCAAATTTAATGGAACACAAAACTTACTTTTAACCTGAAATTGGAAATTAGGAAGGCTATAACTGTGTTGCAATTGTGTAGCCTTGCAGCATAAGTGTTGCAATTGTGTTAAGCATAAGACTCAATTGCATGTTAAGCAGTTATTTTGATGTGTAAATCTTCCTCGAATTTGTGACTGTTAATCATCAAGAACAGAATCTCAGCTCGCCTCCACCTTTTGAAGGTTTCATTAGCTTAAATGCAACCTAAAACACAGAGAAATTAGTTGTGGAACCTGATCTAGGACGTAAAATAATTTAAAAAAATGACAGCTGTGGGATTTGAACCCACGCCCTTTCGGACCAGAGCCTAAATCTGGCGCCTTAGACCACTCGGCCAAACTGTCACATGTTTAGATATTAAACTAATATTTTTAAACTATCACTAATCTCTGGGATTAAACAGTCCGTATTTTCTTAAAGTATGGTAAGTGATGGCTAACAACACATTGTATATGTCAAAGATATGGAAAAACACAACATGACTCTTATTTGTATGAGTAGCAAAGAACAGAATTATTTGAGTACCCAAATCTACACATTCTTATGAAGAAGAAAGAATTCTTGTTGCTCTTCTGCATTATTGATGATAACACAATACATACCTGGAGATCTATGTACCAGATGAACATTGAACAAATAACAAATACACAACTAAACCTGAGAGCAAAAGTTTTATGTTTTAGGCCTTTTCTTTTCCATTCTGTTTTTTATCAGCTGTTATAATTTTAACTTTTAGGCACCAAATTTGGCCTTGATGCCATCAATAACACTTTCTTCAACTTGAAAGGTCTTAGTCAACACATCAACAGGAATTGGAGGCTTGGAAGCAAATAGTGTAGTTGGAAGGACCACTGCACCTGGCAAATGACTGTTAAAAGCTGTGATTGTCATTGCCTTCACCTTCCCAACATTCATTTGGAAATGCACCAGCCCTCTGGGGACAACAAACATCTCCCCTGCAGTCAAAACTTTGGAATAAAACACGTTGTCTGTTGTCACGAATCCAACGAATAGTTTCCCTTTGATGACTACACCGGACTCAGTTGCACGAGGGTGTGAATGAGGCGGATTCATCCCTCCCGGGGCATAGTCAACTCGATTCATAGAGAGACCTAGCGTGTTCAACCCCGGGAAAGAAAGAACGTTTCCTGGTGTCACGCTGAACCCGAATACATTGTCCGTGTTTCCCTCTTTGCTCAGGCCATCAAAGAAAAAATCATCCGACGTAACTTGGGAGGCAGGCTTGCAAGGGAAGCCATTAAGAGATGTTGACGCGTTTTTCAGAATTCCAACACAGAAATCCTGCAGTGGATCAGGATCAGCACACTGAGAAGGATACGGTAAGACTACCAAAATAACCAACACGAATGTCAAACGAGTAAGAAACCCCGACTGAGAGTACATGGTAGCCATTGGTTAGTGTTGTATAATGAAATTTGAGATTCAAAGAATAGTATGGCAATGTACTAATGGCACAGGAGTTCAAGGGCTATTTATTTGTCAAGCCGGAAAGCAACATGCTAACATCAAATCATTATATATACATAAAGAAAGGAAATTTAGTTGAGGTTAGTTGGCTCTTTGACAATAGACAAATGCAATCTCTCGGCTTCTGAAATAGTCAATCAAATTGTTAGTAAATTTAACTCGGGGGATTACGACCTCTATGAATTATTGGATCATTTGTCAAAGCTATGAATCGTTCAACTCATTTCTAATCAGCTGGTTCTTCATCCTAGCCCTTCCTATGGTACAACACGTCAATAGAGACTTCTGTGAAGACTGTTATTGTCAGAAGGACTCGTACAAGAGTCGTGAATGGAGCAGCAGGTACCCTGTGGAATTATTCGAGGTGCGCAAGCTGGCCCGGACACCACCACTCAAAATATATACTATTGAAGAACATCAATTGCCCTTCCATCTCCAACATTGCGCTGACAATGTCCAAGTCCTCTGGAATCAAAATCACATGTTCTGGTGTGAGCTGGATAAGTCCAGCATTCCATCTCCAACATTTCGCTGACAATACCCAAGTCCTCTGGAATCAAAACCACATGTTCTGCTGTGAGCTGGATAAGTCCAGCATGCTATCAGTCACTTTCTTCATATGTGATTTGTTAAAAAAAGTATTTTTTTTTCAATTGAGCTACCTAATAGTGATGTTAGTTTCTAGATATATTTATTCCATTTCTTGTTTACTTGATTACTTTAAAGGGCAAACTTTGATCCTCTAATTGATGGAATAGAAAGGAAAGTTGACTTCTTGGATCTATAACAACAGACCTTCATGCCCAACGGAACATCATTGATTGGGTCATTATATACATCTGCAGAAAGTTAACACCCAAGGACTTTTTCCATAATGTAAAGAGGAAAACCATGCAAATACTCAAAATCAAATTAAGAAAAGATCTTCTCAACTAAGCCAACCCTTTTCTTTTCTTTTAACTTGACTATTAGTAGAACGAAAAAAAAAAAAGATTAAATTGGAGGAAACTGGAGTAGTTAAACCGACCCGTGACGGATATTTTTGTTAGATAGGCTTGACATGGTAACCTAAAATTCAGACGGCAAAATATATCAAATCACCCTTAAACTATATTCAAAATGTCGATATCACATCTAAACTATACGGGCGATCTATTACACACCTGAACCTCTAAAAACTGAATTTATTTGCACCTTATAAGCTGATGTGGCAAAAAAAAAAAATTAATAAATAGGCGAGTGAAGTAGTAAAAATAATTTTTAATTTAATAAAAACTGATTTTTTTCAACTCTTCTTCTCCATTTTCACCACTACCACCCCCACCACCCAAACCCGCCTCTCCTCCATTTCATCACCACCACCACCACATCCCCCTCTTCTTCTTCACGCCCCACCCTCCATTCTTTCTACTTCATTTTTTTTTTAATCACAATTCTCTACAACAACTTCATCAATTCATAATGATCTTCACAATTCTTCATCAATCCATAGAGAAGAAATTCACCATGTTACAACAACTTCACCAACTTAATCTTTTTCACTATCCACAATCAAATCCGTACACACCCACCATGGATTTCACTACCCCTATGAACCCCACCCTTCCAAAATCATACCAATTTCACCACTACCAAACCTTCCACTACCAAAAGTCACAACACCACCATCACCTATTTCAACACCCATCACCAAATACCATAGCAGCACCACCGAAATTGTCGACCACCATCATCAATTTCATCACCTTCCACCAAAACCACTGCCAAAGAATAATTTGGTGCAAAATCAAGAGAGAATTTTACACAGAGAGAGAGAGAGAGGAACGGTCCAAGAAATAGCAAAGATTGAATTTTTTGCAAAACTTAGAGAGAATTTTCCGGCATCTTGGCCGGATTTTTGTGGCAAATCAGTTTCTGTTTTTTTTTTTTTTTTTTTTTAATGGTGGGCCCTAAATTGGTGGTGATGGCATCTTTGTTTATAGCTAGTAAATTTGATGGTGATGATGGAATTGATGATTGGGTTTGGGGATGGTGATATGCCAACAGTGACAATGGAGTTTTTGTGATGAGTATAGAAATTAAGGAAAAAGAAAATAGTGTAAATTAAAAAAATAGAAAAAAGAAAAAAGAAACAGTACTGGAAGTAATAAAATTTATTTTATTTCCACGTGGCGCTGACGTGGATGCGCGTGTGGAACACCACACACTGCAAAAGTGGTATAATGCCTTGCAGGGTGCGAATAATTTCAGTTTTTAGATGTTCAGGTGTGTAATAGGTCGCCCGTATAGTTTAGGTGTGATATCGACATTTTGAGTATAGTTTAAGGGTGATTCGATGTATTTTGCCAATTCAGACTGGAAAAAGTCGTTTATTAGCTTAACATTGATTGTCATCCTAATCAATTTTATTGGGATGATTACAGATTACGTCCATGTTCGTTGGAATGACTTTCTCATTACGTGATTAGACTAACCCATGCTGCATGTAAATCGATAGTCAACATCACCTTGGAAGAATTGTTTAATTTCATTGACTATACCGCAATGATATACTACTAAAATTTTGAAGAGTAACAATCCCATTTTGTAGATAATCACGCATGACATTAAACAATACACTAACAAGTGGAATGACATGATACCATGGATTTAGGCAAGTGTTTTGTTGCTCAAATTCAAATATGAGAAGTATGGATGTTTAAATATAGTACTATGTTCTTTCTGGAACCAGTTAAACTTACTTTTTTTTCAACTCTAGTGTTAAATAGCATTCAATTCTATTCATGTTTTTTCACGTTGTATTAAAGAAAACAATTTGAACAATACTACTGTTTCCCTGGTATCGCATAGTATTGAGTATGATTGAGTGATATTATTAACCATGTCCAACTATCAACACAATCTCTAATATGACATGTGTTTCAAATGCTCCCCATTTAAAAGGGAAGAATAATATTGGATTCTTGGAAGCAACTGATATGTTTTTCTTACAACTTTGTCCACTAAACTGTAAGCAGAATACAACAAATTCAAGGACTCTGATCCAGGACGGAAAAAACACTCTCACCCGCTGTACACACAGATCAATAAATGATACAAACGTTTATCAGAAAACCATGTTAAGCGAGAAGTATTCTCACTTTAAATTGATGGTTTGTTGTAAATGTCAGGTGCGGCTAAGTTTTTTTTTCATCTAAGATCCAATTCCGGGAGATAGGGTATAATGGTAATTCATAAATGTTTCAGTTGACACACATGCTAACCAAACTCACAAAGACATTCTTTCATCAAAGTAACATCTTCCTCCAGATGCTATTTCTCAAGAGAACAGAACAAGTCTTTATCTTTGCTCATGACCCTAGATGCAATAGTATTAGACGCTCAGATCACAATTCAATAAGGACTGATTCCATGCCAACCTCTCTCTGATGCTGCTGTGATAGGTAAGCATTTTTTCAATGGCATATCTCCAGCGCAGCTGGACTAATAGGAATCACACCAGAAGGTGATACAAGTGCATCCACAAGAATGTCATTTGGAGTTAGTGGTATAGTCCCCTCATCCACTATCTGCACTGGGTAAGAAAGTGCAACTGCGATACAAAATGAAGAGTTACTAAAGAAAAGCTAAATGCGTTTATTGTGAACCAAGTATAAGGGTGAATTGACATGTAATCCTGGAAATGATGCAGACATAAAGGCATACTTTTGAGAGGTTGCTTCCAATTCTTCTTCTTTGCAAGCTCTTCATATCTTGACAAAAAGGTGTCATAGTAACTGTTTCGCCAACCATGAAAAACAAAGGATCATCAACAAGAGAATATTAATGTAAAGTGTGTTTAAGAATGAATAGGGAAAACCATGAAACACTCTTCTTTTTTTGTTTTTCTTTCTTTCTTTAACAGGTCACTCTTCTCCTCCCTTTCTTGTACTTTTTCTCTATTTTATCTCAATCAAAGCTTTTACTTCTTCAGAAGAAGAATAAAGAGACAAATGGATAAAACCTACCCTCCACCACGGCCCAACCGTCTTCCAGCTTTGTCAAATGCAAGACCTTCATGAGAGAGAGTAAATATATAATTTTCAAAAGCAATAATTACCAATTATTTCAAGCTTTGAATCATCTAGAATTTCACAAGTTAATGACAAACATTAACATACTTACCAGGTAAAATAAACAAATCAACAGGCTCATTTGCGAACAACACTGCAACAAACAAAAGGTCTTTCAATAGCATTAAGTCCATAATCCTGCTCAGTTTTCACCTTTGGAAGGAAAAAAAATATATATGTATGTAACAACAAACATGTCCAAGATATGAGCTGTAAATCCAAACATAATCCAGAAAATGTATCCATCACTTCGTTAATACCGAAATGAAGTAGGTGTCGAATAACAGCAGACAACTTTTTTTTTCCTTTTCCCTCCTTGTTCGGATAAACAGAAAATTGACACTTCTTTCAACAACATAGTACAATACAAGGGCACACCAGGAAAAGGTATCAGTTTCGGAGATGCCAAAAGTTCTTCTTGTAAACATGAACCTAAAAATATATTGCGCTCTTTTTCATCTTGTACAAATGAATATAAAAACCTCCTAGGCTCTTTTCCATTTGTATCCGGCATAGTATAACCTTTGACATCTCCGCAATCAAAGCAGCCAAAATTCTTTAACGCTTTCACCTTTATTATCTTGTTCATGTGTTGCCTGTGGTAGATAAGTGCTCTACTCGCACTGAGGTACACCCAAAGTGTATATCAACACTATTACATTGAATACGTCTATAAAAATTTGTCAGATAACCATGAGTTTTTGGAGAGCGGAAAGCGTGTTGGTAGAGCATTTATTAGCTCTAGAAACTAACTAGTTTTGCCGGAATTTAATACTTAAAAGGAAGGGCATAGTTTCCTGAGGGAGCCTCTAGTAACTACTATGTAATTGTAACAACAGAAATGAGAACAAACTGAATAAGTTTGGTATATACGGAAGGAAAGAAACTCAAGAACTTTTGATAGCAAAAAGGAATCTGTAATTAGTTTGAAGCACAGATGCCTTTCTTTACTGTATTTTTGTGCAGTAGCTAATGATGCAGAAGCCATGGTTGACTTTTTGAGTTCATTACACAACTTGTAATGAGGCTTTCTCTGTAAATTCTTGCCAGCAGTTTTGCTGCTTATCAATACAAAATACCCTTTACTAATCGGAAAAAAAAAAGAAATAAGTTTCATTTTAAACAAGAAACAGACAACTAAAACTAACATGAGGCACTCCAGAAAATTTATTCAAGATATGCACTTTAAGAAGTTATTAAAACATAAAGCAAGAATTATCCTAACATAGTAACTATCATAAGAGAGTTTTCTGAAATGACACAACTTTCCACATTAAAATACAACTTTTAGACATTGAACGAAACTGTTCCTCAATTTTAATTTAGTGAAGTTAAAACAAAACTAGTCGATTACCTATGTCGACCTATTGTTGCTGCAGTAAAAAAGCACAGCAGTGAGAAGAAAAAGCACTATTTACTCTTAAAAAGGAAATGTAAATGTACCATCTTCACGTTCATTTCCATCAGAATCTAAGGGAGCTGGTTCCAGAATGTCCAATGAGCTTGCAATCAAATCCTCAGTGCTTGAGATGTTAAGCATTCGCATATTTCTGTTCCTATCCTCCACTCTTGGAACAAAAAGCTTCTTTCGCATCTGAACATCCTAATCTTATTTGAAATGAAATGAGAACAAGAACTAAAGGTCTATAGCAAGTGAAACACTTAACAATGAAGAGAAAAAAACTGAGACTTGTAATAATGTTGCCAACTAGTGCTTAATAAAGAAAAATAGCCATTCCAAATAGTGGTAGAATTAGCACAAAGCAACTGTCTTTTAATCACCTTCATAGGTTTGAAAATCTCCGAGTCTTTAAATAGTTAGTTCCTCATTGATATATCATAGAGCATATATCAAATAATCAATCAACCACAACTCCATCCCAAACCAACTGGTGTGACATAGAAATTCCAGAGGTCCATGAGCCTCAGAATTGTTATAAACAAAAGATTGAAATGAAAAAAATCCTACCCCCTTCCACACAAAAAATATCGCAAATTTAAAATTACTAATTGGATGCTTACACAGTCAATCCAACACTAAAGAATGAAACATATTGCTAAACATTTTTGATGGATTAGTAGAAACACACACCTGTGAATGGGTTGTGAGAATATGCGATAGTATTCGGGTTGTATCTACTTCTCGCAAAGCACTACAGCTTATGTAAGCGCACAATCCCTTGCAAGCCTTAAACCATGGAGCCTCCAATACAATCTTTTGTATTGCTTCATCTAATCATTCTCACAGAAATCAAAGAATCAACATACATAATATATTTCTGCAACTACGTACCATGATCCTATTTTAAACAACTTTCTCCTACATTGGGATGCTGAATTAGAAATTCAGGACGGGAAAATTACGCTTTATGTCTACTTTTGAAAATATTTACGCCACATAGCCCATACTTTGTATATAAACACCTGATTGTGTATAAACGCCTTTTATACACAATTATACAAAGCTGAACCTTTATGTATAATGAGGTATAATGTTGTAACAAGATTGTATATTGGGCTAGTGGCGTAAATATTTCAAAAGCTGTATACTTTTGAAATAATACTACCTTGTTGGGATCTAAGGATGGGATCCATGGATTTGAGATCTCTTTTAATAACAGAACGGAGGACTTTTTTCTGTTTGAAAATTGTGTCCAAATGGGCAGTGTCGGAACTCAAGCTTTTCTCTCCGGCGGTGCTCATGGCGGAACACGGACGGCGGAGGACGGCGGCGCGTGTGAAGAAGAAGCGGGTGGTGGTGGACAGTGCCACTGTTGCAGATTGAATGAAACAGTAATTCGAAAACAGAGAAAAAATGGGGAGGAAGCTAAATACGGCTAGGGTATCGTTTGATTACTCCAAAACCCTAGATGACTTGTAATATTGTTCAATAGAATCTGACATGGACGACAAAAGGATTTCTTAGTAAATAACTGGACTAAATGTGTAAATAAAGCAACTTGAAATTAAAAAACATAAAGGACTAAAGTGTAACTCTCAATAAATGAGCAGATAACTGACCCTAACGACTTAGTACCACTATGCAAGTTGTGAGTACAATTCCCATAAGCTTTTATTCTCCTTAGCCACTTTTTCCAAACTCATTCTGCATCATTTCTCCTTCCTTAAAAACTGCGTTGTCCTTGAGGAAAAATGCTAGAAATCTGATCTTCATAACATGATAGTCTTCCTAGGAAGATTGCTCTTTAGGCATGTCTTTCCGCTGGACAAGAATTTGCCCATGCCCTTGTTTTCTTTTTTTTAATCATTCTTCTTTCCAGTATAGCCTGAGGTTCAGCACAATAGGAACTAGCCAAATGCACCACTGGAGGATGAGTGATAACGTCCGGTACTTCATGACATAACTTCAGCTGAGATACATGGATCGTGGGGTGAACGGCAACATGAGAAGGAAGGAGCAACTTGTGTGCCAATGGTCCTACCCTCTGAATAATCTGATATGGTCCATAAAACTTGGCTGATAGCTTGTTAAAGGTCTGACTGGAGAGAGTAAGCTACCTATAAGGTTGAATTTTGAGATATACCCAGTCCCCTACTTGAAGTTGCATGTCACTTCTGCCCTTGTTAGCCAAAGATTTCATCCTCTGTTGATCATTCCATAACCTCTAATAAATCTTCTGTAGTAGCCTGTCAGTCCCCACACTGCTCCAACCCCCAGATCACAAGCATCAGTTTCAACTATAAATTATTGAGAGTTATTTGGCAAGCTTAAAACTGGAGCAGTGGTCAATGCATTTTTCAACTGATTGAAGGTTGTAGTTGCCTTCTCACTCCATATAAGTCCCTATTTCTTTAACAAATCAATTAGAGGTTTATTGATCATTCCATAACCTCCAATAAATCTTCTGTAGTAGCCTGTCAGTCCCAAGAATCCCCTTAGTTCCTTCACAGAGGTCGGAACTAGCCAATCTTGTATAGCTATAATCTTTTTTGGATCAGTTGCCACACCTTTTGCAGAGATAATATGTCTCAAATATTCCACCTTTGTAGCACCAAAAGAACATTTTGCTTTCCTCACCATTAACTTCTGTTGAATCAGTAAGTTAAAGGTAATCCTCAAATGTTGTAAATATTCCTCTAAATTTTTGCTATCTACCAATATGTCATCAAAAAACACCAAGATGAATTTCCTAAGGTGATCCTTGAACACATGGTTCAAAAGACCTTGAAAGCTGGATGGGGCATTAGTGAGGCCAAATGGCATCACCAAATACTCATAGTGGTCTGAGTAGGTTTTCAAAGCAGTCTTTTGGATGTCATCCTTTGCCATCCTGATTTGATGATATCCTGATCTCAAATCCAATTTGGTAAAGATATGTGAATCTCCTACTTCATCCAATAATTCCTCAATGATTGGAATGGGAAACTTGTCTTTAATTGTCATCATGTTAAGAGCCCTATAATAAACACATAGTCTCCAAGAACCATCATTCTTCCCTACTAATACTACTGGTGATGCATAAGGATTACAACTAGGTTGAATGATTTCTTTGGTCAAGTATCTCTTGTACCAAGTGTTCAATAATATCCTTCTGTCTAGAAGAATATGTGTATGGTCTTGCACTTACTGGATTACTATCTTGCTGCAGGGGAATTCTATGATCAAAAGTGGTTGTGGATGGTGGTAATTGCTTTGGATCCCCAAAGAGCAGTTGGAATTCATCAGCAAGAGAATGTATTTGTGGATGTATTGCTTCCATTTCATTACTAGGATGTTCATCAGCTGGTAGTACTCTGATCATAAACAGTTGTCCACCATTCTGTGTAATCTTTCCCAATCATTTAGCACTCACCAACCTCGTATCCTCCTTGATACCCTTAATCTCCACTTTTTGACCCTTGTACATGAATCCCAAAGTAAGTTTTTGGAAATTCATCTGAATGTCCCCTTAGGGTGGTAACCATTGCACCCCTAGGATCACCTCACATGATCTTAATGGTAACAATAAGAAACTGTCCACAAAAGTGACCCCTTGCATCATCCAAGTGAGATCCTTACATACTTCAGCAGTTTGTATGTCCCCTCCATCTGTTACATTAATAGATTGAGGCCTCACTGATTGAATATCCAATCCAAGTTACTTAGCTAACTCTTCATCTATAAATTTATGAGTGCTCCCAGGGTCTATCAATATGTTCAAGGGCCTGTGCTCACAGTAACCAACCACTCTTAATGTGTGAAAACTCGAAACACCATTTAAAGCATGTATAGAAATCTCACTTCTCTCCTTGAACCTCCTCTTCAACTACTATCTTCTCCTGCCTTTACGATTATCTTCCACTCCAGGTTCTTCCTCCTCACAAACTTCTAGCAAGTATAACTGTTTAGTAGTTTGACACTTATGACCTGGAAAAAATTTCTCATCACAAAAGAAACACTGTCCCTTAAGCCTCTTATCACTCATTTTTGTTAGAGTGAACCTCTTGGTGTTACTCCTGTTTAAATTAACAGAATGATCTCTCCTTGGTGGATTACTATCTCTTCTACTAAATGACCCTTTTGAACTTCCTCCATAAGACCCTTCTTTGGTTTGAGCTTGACCCCCACTATATAGAGATGTTTTAGTCATTTTAAACTGAGCATTGACCTGAGATTCAGTATTTCTTGCTAGTTGATAAGCTTGAGGCAAGGAATAAGGTCTGTGATTTTTGACTGTGAACTCTATCTCTGGTTTTAACCTAGTGATGAAGGCATTAATAGCATACTCAGAAAGAAGGACCAATCTAGTCATTATCCTGTCAAACTCCTTCTGATAATCCTCAACTTGTCCAGTTTGTTTTACCATTTTAAGCTCAGCCATTAGATGTGAATATTCAGATCCAAACCTTTCCGTAAGAGCATACATATATTCTTCCTAGGATGGGTAGAGTAAATAAGATCTGCTCTTTATATAAGCTAAATGCCACTCAATAGCTACATCATCAAAGTGTATGAAAGCTACTTACACCCTTTGACTATAAGCTACTTCATCCAAGGAAAAGAATTGTTCTAACTTGCATAGTCATGCCCTCAAGTTAGTGCCATTGAACCTGGGGAATTCCATTTTCGTCATCCTAGACATGGTTGGACCTCCATGACTTGTGTTAGTAGATTGAGTTGTTAGTTGGTTGTTGTATTCTAGTAGTGTTACCCCCTCCGTGTGCTCCTGCTGGTGTTTGGCTAGTTGTGGTTGCATTCATGACTGGAATGTTGTTGTGGTTAGTATCTCCTTGAACTGGAAATGATAGAGTTGCACCAAACCCCATAGTATAACCAGCTGGTGAGAACTGAGGTAACCTCCCTGAAACATTTTGAGCCCAAGCCATAGGATTTCTAGAAGGGGTGTAAATCTCACCTTCTCTATCATGAGCTTCAACACTTTTTCCCCTGTCATACCTTCTAACTTCATCAATGGACTCTTTTAATTCTGCAAAAGCCTTTTCATGTTGGTTTTCCAACTGAGTTTGCCTGACTGTGAAGTTGGCTATCTCCATTGCCATTCTTTCAAACATAGATTTAAGCTCATTCATATCAGCAGGCATTGTTATCACCCACAGAGCTCAAGGAAAATGCTCTAATACCAAATGTTGCAGATTGAATGAGACAATAATTCGAAAACAGAGAAAAAATGAAGAAGAGGCTAAAACTAAGCTAAATACGGCTAGGGTATATTTTGATTCATAGAAAATAGTTGAATGCTAGAACATTACAAAATATACTATTCCAAAACCTAGATGACTTGTACTATTGCTTTGCTAAAGGATAAAGCTCGTACCATTCTTCAAGAGAATCTGACATAGACGAGAAAAGGACTTCTAAGTAAATAACCGGACTAAATGCGTAAATAAAACAACTTGGAATTTAAAAACATAAAGGACTAAAGTGTAACTCTCAATAAATGAGCAGTTAACTGACCTTCACGACTTAGTACCACTACGCAAGCTATGAGTACAACTCCCATAAGCTTTTATTCTCCTTAGCCACTTTTCGCAAACTCATTCTGCATTAGCCACTGAAGTAGCTGATGTAGCTACTGCCCAAGGAATTGTCATTGAATCGTCTGGTCGTCCGTGCACACATATATGATTTATGTGTGCTCAGTCTCACGTTTCGAAATACCCGCAGCTTTCTATACAACATGAATAACACTTGGATAACGAGTAGCAATTTAGTAGCTCAGTTGACTTGTACTATTGCTTTGCTAAAGGATAAAGCCTAGATGACTTGTACTATTGCTTTGCTAAAGGATAAAGCTCGTACCATTCTTCAAGAGAATCTGACATAGACGAGAAAAGGATTTCTAAGTAAATAACCGGACTAAATGCGTAAATAAAACAACTTGGAATTTAAAAACATAAAGGGCTAAAGTGTAACTCTCAATAAATGAGCAGTTAACTGACCCTCACGACTTAGTACCACTACGCAAGCTATGAGTACAACTCCCATAAACTTTTATTCTCCTTAGCCACTTTTCGCAAACTCACTCTGCATCAGCCACTGAAGTAGCTGACGTGGCTACTGCCCAAGGAATTGTCATTTAATCGTCTGGTCATCCGTGCACACACATATGATTTATGTGTGCTCAGTCTCACGTTTCAAAATACCCGCAGGTTTCTATACGACACGAATAACACTTAGATAACGAGTAGCAATTTAGTAGCTCAGTTGGTTCGCTACCTTAATTTTCAACTTATTGGTGACGGTTCGAATCCCACATTATAGCCCGTCCTCCATTTCCCCTTCCCCTACCCCTATGTAATAAAAAAAACATTAAAAAAAAACCTTAAATTAGGGAAATAGCCATACTAAATTACTAATTAGTTACTGCATTTAAAAGATTTAATAATATTTTTAAAATAAAGAGAAGTTATTGATTTGTGTTTTTTCAAAGTATCTTTTTTTTTTTTTTTAACTAGTGGAGTGCTAATTAAGTGAGATATTTTTTTAAAAAAAAAAGATGCGACGGCTAGTGTAGACAAATACTCTTATATAATCATAATTAAGATCATTAAACATATTTCGTAGGGTGTGGGTAATTTGGACCGAAGGAAGTTGTAGGCACTGAAATTTAGTTGGACTTAAATCCACAAATTAATTTGGATCATATTCTAAATTCGAGATATATTGGTCCAAACAAATATTATGGCCTAATATAATCAGATTAATTTATTAAGTCCAATTGTTATGGATTTACTTGAAAGATTAATTCAATTGGGCTAGTCGATCTTGTCGGACTTCACATGATGAGCCTACTCTATTAGCCCAAGGTCCAGGCCACGTATCAAGTGACGTGGCACGCCAAGTCAAATCAAGGACCAATAAAATCGTGTCACGTGCATAAGTGACAAAACATGTCAAGTCAATAGAAGAACCAATCAAATGTCGCCAAGTGTTCAAATGACATGGTTCAACCAATCATATACAAACCCTAGCTCTCCCCTGCAACTATAAATAGGAGTCTTCACAAAGCCAAAAGGGAGGAAGAAAAATACATAGAGAAGCTCTCAGCCGCAAGTCTTCCGCATACTAAGAAGTCTTCGCTCCAAGTATGTTACACCTCGGATTTTTGCACATTAAAGTCGCATCATGAGTTAGTCGACGTAAGTTCAAAATGAAATTTTGTTGAGGATAAAAGGGATTGATTTTATTAATAAAAATGGTTACAAGAGTCTATAAATAATATTAGTAAGTGGCGGAATATTTGGAGGGTGAGTGAATCAAAGAAGCATGAGTTTCGTCAAAAGTCGGCAAGTTGGGAATACGATAACTTGTACTTTTGGGTGAGATTAGGAGTGCTACACATGCTAAGCAAGTAATGATATGAAGTATTTGAATTGTATAATGGTCTCTTGTTAAGTTTGGAAGTCAAACGAGTTGTAATACGAAAGTCGACAACGGGCGCCGCAAGTTAAGTTTGTAAATTTCACTGAAATTGGGTCAGATGTCTCGGAGCTTTTCTCTCAATATACTTGGAGTTATGGGGTGATCCACCTACCAAATCGAAGGTCTACGAGTCTAATTTCCAGCGCATTTTACCGTTCGTCAATACGACATTGGAGTAGAGAGATATTCGCATTTTTGTCCAAGGGTGCAAACTGCCAGCAAGGTGAACGAATGAACATAGTCGGTGGCTTTATTTTGCCTCTATATGTACATAGCCTTGGATGAAATTTCCTTATTTCTTCACCATAAACGGACCAGAAAACCCTAAGTAATATTCTCAAACCTTCTCCCATCAATCATAAACACTCCTCAAAGCAAATCAAACAACTTCAACATGGAGAACAACATGGCAATTACGGAATTGTGATTTGTTCGCTAAATTGCTTCTCGGATAAGAACTTCACCTTGAAGGAACTTGGAGTTTGGAGTGATTTTGATCATCTAAGGTATATTTTAACTTCCTTTTGATCTCTTTGAACTTCTACAAGTAATTAAACCTAGAAATTTGGTGAAAACCCCGTAGAATAAGCTTTGACAATTCTTGTGAACTCTTATGGACTTGGCTTGATAGTTGGCTGTTTTATGTGGTTGTAACGTGTTGTTTGGAGCTGTGTTGATATGGATTGGATCGTATTGACGAGGAGGAGTAGAAAAGTAGAATTTGGTAGCGTTTTACGAGGAAATTACGCCACAAAAAGGCCTATAAATTCACGCCCATGAGTTGCTCGATTAAATGTCTAAATGAAGATTTCTATAAGTTATGACCTTGGTTTTGATCTTGAATAGTCTGTATTATGTAGGAAATCATTCGTAAGACGTTCGAGGACTCGGGAAAATGTATATAACTCCATCGACGAGGTATGTAGGGCTTTCTATTCTCATTGTGGCATGATTAGATTTCAAATGACCTTTCATTGAAAAGTTATTCCGCTAACTTGGATCGATCGCGTTCCATGATAATTGAGCTGACACATACTTATCTATGACTTGTACCAAATTATGATCCACATCTCCTTTTGGCTATTGATTAAAAGACTTTCCGTTCAACTTGTGTCGATTATTTCCCAAAATGGTTAAGCTTACCCTTTTCTCATGGATAGCTTGTATTGAAGTACCTTTCACATTTTGTATCCCTCTTGTTTATCGAATGAAGAATGATATTAGTTATGGTACTCTTCGCATCAAAGTTGAGTTGATTGTACTTCCTTTAATTGAGTTAATCCTTATCTTCTTGTCTATTGCTCCAAGGTGACGAACCTCTCGTCGTTGGCACTCTTTCCGATAAAAGTTGTGTCGATCATATTTCATAAGAGTTTGGCTAACTTTGGCTTCGTGAATAATTCATAACAAGATGTTTCCTTGTACTTTTACTTCTTTGGCCTAATGATTAAATAATGATAAGTGTAGCGACAATAATGATAGTCGGAGGATAACGACAATAGGTCACTCCGACTCTTTCCATGATATTTCTTCTGAAGTCAGTCTTTCATTGCACTTATATATGTGTATTTATTTTCATTACTGAGTCGCGCTATAGTCGGCCGGGTAGGCACTTATATGTGCACCTAAACATGTTTCTTGCTTTACCGAGCCGTGTTGTAGGCGGCCGGGTAGGCACATAGCTATGCACCTAGATGTATTTATTTCTTTACTGAGCCGTGTTGTAGGCGCCGGGGCACGTAAACGCAGCATTGCGACCGATCGATTGGGCAGATGATGTTACGATGATGAGCTCACCCCACAGAAGGATTTATTATTGTTATATGATATGATATATGCCTCCATAGTGAGGAATGATTTTACGGGCACGCATTTACATTTATGTCATGATTATGGTCACCCTCAGTGGCCTCGTTCAGAGTTTCAGGTTGTCTCTACATCTTTTCCCAAGTTATCTGTATCTCTTATGCTTATGCTATGTTTATACTTATTGCCTTACATACTCGGTACATCTTTCATACTGACGCATTTTGTGCGCTGTGATCATGCCCACAGGTACGGTACACGGATTGTTGTACCTTTCTCTGTAGGATACCAAAGTTCAGCAGGGATGTTCGCACTCCATTTTCCGGAGTTGCTGGTCAGAGTCATTATAGGATGCATGCATATATATATATATATATAGAGAGAGAGAGTATGGCTATGGGTACATCGGGGCCACCGTCCCGAAAGCCGGTTGATGCATATTAGTGCTCTTAGAGGCTTCACGACTATCGCTAGTGTACATGTATTTAGTTTGGCCTTGCCGGCCTTCTGACTAGTTGTTTTTCTTGGTTGTGGCCTTGTCGGCCCTAGTTATGCATATATGTGTTGTTGGGCCTTTTCTACTTGCAGGTTGTAATGATATACTTCTTACAATTGTTATTCCGCGGCCTTGTCGGCCTATGATTCATGTTACAGAGTTCAGATATCACAGTTGGTTCGCTCGGCCCTTCCGGTGCCGGGTGCCGGCCACACCCCCAAGGTTAGGGTGTGACAAAGTGGTGAGCCGCAAGTTTCCATACCTCTATGTTTGTGATTAAAGCTCGGCTCCGCATTCGTAGTGAAATCTCAACAACAAGTAATCCGTCCATTCAAGAACAAGCAAAGCCCTTGATTGACGGTCGTATTGTGAGGAGAAGAATCAGAGGATTACATCTTTTTATTTAAGATTTCATAAAGATTGTAACCCCGCACAAATTCTTGAAATCAAATATTATTCTTTGTCGCTATTTTTCTTGTCTTGATTATTATTTTCAGGAACGAAAGATTAGTCGTTACAGAAGTATTTTGATATATGGCTATGTTGATTGTCCGATATTGGAAGGTAAAGAACTAATGCAATGATTTTTTTATATGGATCGCTTAGGATTAATTGGCCACATGTTACGTGCCATACATTTTTTTATAATTGTTATGTTGGGATCAATTTGCGCGCATCTTAATTAATTCTACGGCTTATTTATGATTTTACATCATAAATATGAGTTCTTGTTAAGGTAGGATAAAAGTACAATGAAGTAACTAATATTTAATACTAAAAGATAATTACTCGTAGAATGATCTAATGTCAAATTTCATCTCATCATAATAATTGCAAAAATCAACATTAAATAGTTCATATAAGCAGCGGAAATATGTTTAATTCGGATTAACCTATAATTTCCTTTACAACAGCATTCTTAGTTGTACTCAAATATACTTCCATGTATATAATAAAAATGAAAAACAAAAACAAAAAAGAAGAAAAATTATCCCACAATACAAGCATCCGTAGTCTGCCACCCAAAGTTGGACAAAAAAAAAAAATTGTGCACCAACTCATATTATTTTTTGTCTGTCGCGGATGCTTTGAAGGTAGCACGATTGACGACCGTTAATTTAGTTAATTGATCTGCCAAGCACTTTCCTATTAATTAGTTAAACAAGAAAGAGTGACCATTTGGTACATATAGCTGAAACCCACAGCACCACTCAAATTTTGGTAACATTTGCATTAGGGAAACAGTCTTCCTTTTCACAGACACTAGAGAGAAATCAAGAAGAAAGTCATGATCTGGGGTATACTTTACCCACCAAGATCATGATCTTTCTAATTTGATTCCTTGCCTTTTGATCAAAAAATTCTAAAATATTTAAAAAGCACATTCTTTGTCTTGATTTTTGCTGTGTTTTTTTTATTAGACAAAAGTTTAAGGTAAAAAGAATGGCTTCGCGATCTTTCAAGGGCTTGGTTGAGCAAAAGATGGGGAGAGTTGGGTTTTTCTTCATATACGCTGTTCTTGAATGGGTGATGATCCTTATTCTTTTCATTGATGGCTTTCTTGCACTTTTCACCAACGAATTCGCCAAGTTCTTCGAATTGAAAGTCCCCTGCTTGCTCTGCACGAGGATCGATCACATTTTCATTAAACGGAACTCCAGTTTCTATTACAACGATTCCATTTGTGAAGGCCACAAGAAGGACATCTCTTCCCTCGCGTATTGTCATGTCCACAAGAAGCTTTCTGATATTAGGAACATGTGTGAGGGCTGCCTTCTCTCTTTTGCAACGGAGAAAGATGCTGATTGTGATAAGTACAAGTCATTAGTTGGGATTTTACACAAGGATATTGATTGCTTTGTGGATGATGATCAGAGAATGTCCGTAAAATCAGTGAAGAATGAAGAAGAGGTCATCAAAACTGGAAGTGTCGTCATCCTGAGGTGCTCTTGTTGTGGGGAGCCTCTGAAAATGAAGACTAAATATTCGCGGAACTCTTCTATGAATGGAAATCTTTGTTCTCAAGCGCCTGCACCATCTCCTCGATCTCCCTTAACGTGGAAAAACGAGGAATCGGGCAATATGGAATTGCCTCATATTCAGTACACTAAGCTCAAGTTTATCTCTGATAATGACTCAGATCTTCCAGATGATGAAGGCCACCAGAATGCAGGTACCTATTTGTCTTGACTATTTCTTTGGCTTCATGTTTTCTTTACTATCAGTGTTGTGGTGAAAAGAAAAAAAAATCCAAAAAAAAAAAGAAAGAGAAAAGCTCTTTTATCTAAATTCTACAACTTTTATAATTAGAGTTTTAACTTCTATCAACTATCAGTGTATATAACTTAAATCCTTGCAATTATCATTACGACTCAAAACCCCATTCATTGGTAGCACATATGAGACTCTTATTGTTGAACGGATAGTTATAATATTATTTGGGGGGTGAGAGCGGGGGGAGTAGTTACAATTTTTGCCCATTATCTGTCTTTGATGTTACAAGATTTGGTTATGGAATACCCCTTTTAGTCGGCTCTCTCATTCTTAAGGACTTACTGACCGGTAGGCTTTACGGCAGACCTACTTTGCTGACAGCTAAGATAATATATATATATATATATATATATATATATATATATATATATATATAGTTGTGCTTGCCCTCACTTAAAAACTCTACGTCCCCTATTAGAGTATAAGGCATGCTTTTCTATTAGCTGGTGCATTTTGTCATTCTTCTGACGAGAAGTTGAAACTAAGGCGTTAGAATCAGCTAATATTTCCAATGTGTAGCAGGTAGAGAGGATATTAAAGCTGCTACTGTCCCGCTGCTACCAGATCCCGAGGACATACATGATGAATCTTGCAAAACCCCAAGTTCTGCAAGAAACAAGTTCTTTGGGATCCCATTGTCAGACTCAGCTCAAGCCAGTCCTAAATGGCCTTATAGGCCCAGAAAATTGGGTGGTGATAAGAGTGAATTCACTTCAGATGCTAATGACACGAGTGCAGCGAACGAAGCAGATGATGAGATCGTGCATAGCTTGAAGAGGCAGGTCCGTTTGGACCGCAAGTCTCTCATGGCACTGTACATGGAATTAGATGAAGAAAGAAGTGCTTCTGCTGTTGCAGCAAACAACGCCATGGCCATGATCACGCGTTTGCAAGCAGAGAAGGCGGCTGTCCAAATGGAAGCCTTGCAGTATCAGAGAATGATGGAAGAGCAGGCAGAATATGACCAAGAGGCCTTGCAAGTCATGAAAGACTTGGTTTTGAAGAGAGAGGAAGAGATAAAAGTTTTGGAGGCTGAACTTGATACCTACAGGGAGAGATATGGAGTCATCAAGAAAGTCGGTAGCGAGGTATGTGAAGTTGATGCAGATGATGATTATCAAGAGTTGAGATCTCAGTCTGCATCATCCTTCAATGATATATCCGACTGTGGCAGCCCTCGTGAAGTAGATCAGAATGGAGTAAACGAGTTCCATATTGAACGTCATGAGGAATACAATGAGGGAAATGTAGATGAATCAAACCTTGATTTTGAGAACGAGAGATCTTATCTACAGGGTCTGTTAACAAACCTTGAGAAGAAGATTAAAATACCTCCTGATGTTGAATCTCATGCATTAGAATCAAATGTGATTCAAGACAGAGGTACATATTATCAGCCTTTCTTTTTCTTTTGATTCTTGTTGAAAGTCAGACTACGGATACTAAATATTGTTAATGTTTTTAGGAAATGACAATAAGGTTACTCTTACAAGAGAAGTGTCTCTAATTAGAGAGAGACTGAGAGCTGTCGAAGCAGAAAGTGGCTTCTTAAAACACGCAGCCATGACATTACAGAGGGGTGGAGAAGGAACCAAACTCTTGACTGAGATAGCTCAACATCTGCGGGAGCTTAGACACTCTGATACAGCAACAGGGGCAGCAAATGCATGACTTTTGTCCAAAAAGGTGATTCTTCCCAAGTGATTTCTCTTCTTAGTTGATATCCACAGGTAGAACTTCTTTAAAGCGGCGAAATGAGAAGAATTAGGAAGTTACATAGTATATGTGTGTGTGAATTTTCTATAGATGAGTGTTCGAAAGCTACAAAATCAGTTATGTAACAAGTGTTTTTTGCAGTTCTCTTTTTTCTTTTCCGTCTCTCGTGTTCTTCCACATTAGGATGTACAGTCTTGGAAGGAGCCCTGAAGGCTGCTTTGGCATTTCCTCGGAGCTTTACTTCCCATTGCCTAGAGCCTTGAGGTCCTTCAGGTAATATTATACTCCATGCTAGTATTATATTCACTGATCCACTTTGGATATTTAACCCAAAATTTGGTATCAGTTGAAAAGAAAACTAGCACTAGAAGTTATTTTGGAGTTTAGATTGTCAAAGAAGTGAATACACTGGCAGTATACGCCAACGTCTTCCCAAAATTTGGAAGAAAAAAAATCAATTTCAAGTGAAGACGTATTGGAATGTGTTATATCATTCTGCAATGGACCGAATAATGATTCCAAAGAAATTGATTGCTGTAAAGTGTAAACTTCTACTATCCTGATGAGAATTAAATGTAAGTGCTGAGTTTAAAGTATTTTTTAAAGGATCATCTCCTTATAAACAAGTACCATTAACTTAGCTTGGGTTCTTATTGACCTATGATCCTCCTATTTTAAAGCATTTTTCTCCTAAAAATATAATATCTAAGCTGTGGTTGAAAAGGTATATGGCTCAATATGAGAACACTTGATAGACAGGTAGTGATTAATACTGCTACTTGCAGATGAAATTGGCTTGGAATCAGACAACTTTGAAATAATCCAGCAAAAGGCATTATCCACTCACAGGAGGATTCCAATGAGAAACGAAGAAATAGTTTTGTTAAATGTAAATGTATATACGAGGTTATATATTTGTAAGATATCCACCCCCTTAAACCATCTATTTCAGACTTGTTTCAGAAGATGCTACAACAGGAATTTCACTGACAGCAGTTGTACACACATACTTGTTTAGCAGATAATATAACTTAGACGTAATTGAACGAGCACAGCAGAAGATGCGAAGTTAGCATAAAATGGTTCCTAATCCTCTCATGCATTACTTGGTTTTCCACTCAGACATATATTTGGTTCCTAAAGCCTCAATTACTAGAATCCTTTTTTTTCTTTTTTTCTTTTTTTTTTTCTTTTTTTTTGAAACTGGTAAAGTTACTAGAATCTTTTTTTTCGTTTTCATTTCCTCTCTTTTATATGAGGGGATGAAATACTCCTTCAAAACATTAGATTCATGTTAACGCCTTGATAGGAGCCCTATTGCTCTAGTTCCAATCTTGGCTTCTGAGCCAAAATCAGACTTTCGACAAGCTTCTCCAACTCCCCAGAGCTTTCATCAGGAGAATGCCAGTCAAGCACAGTGATCGTGCGACAACACATCATAAATGGTAGAGCAACCAATGCTAAGAGTGACCAGAAATTCCAAAATAACAAGATGACTCCAACAGACTAAATTATGCATATATAGAAAGTTTGCTGCCCAACAGAGATACAATGGTCACCCTAAAGTCAACAACCTTTTACAAAGCAAGTAGCAAATTATAAGGCCGACAGTTCATAAGTTTCTTGAATCTACCTTCTAACTAAGGTGATTGTCGAAGAAGTAGATATAACTTAGCATAATCAACCTTCACGAATGACTTCTACTAAGCTGTACAAGATAAAGTGAAGTTATCCAGATAGGCCTGCCTAAGCTGAAGGCAATACATCAGCGGACATGTAAGGTGAGATGCAGCCTTGTACCTAAGGAGAACCAGTAATTTGCATTAGAAAAGCTGTTCAAATTTATGAGACAATCGCAACTCTCATTCTTTCTCTAGTCATGCACGAGTTGAAAGAGTTACACCAGGAATGCAAGTCAACAAAAATTTGAGAAGTAAAAATGAAAAAAGAAGTTATTTTGAGTAACACAATCCCCCAGAAGTTGTCCTCTTCATTTTTAAAATGCTTTCTTCAACATCATTAGCCCCAAGCAAATCATGTATGTAGAGGTTCATCAGTAGATGTATTTACCTTGCAAACTATACACAACCATCCAATTATTTCTGTAACACCTTTTGATTTAAAATGTGTCCTTTACACCATATTTCTTGTGCTCTAATTCTTCTTAAACAACATAAGCATACAAATAAACAAGTAATGTAGCAAAGAACAGAAAAAGAATAAAACAAGGAACGACGGGGAATGACAATTACCTGCAACAAACAAGTAGGAATTTCGATAAAGCCCTGCAATAGAAGATCCACCTTCTGCAGACTGCTTTTTGGAACAGGGGTAATTACATAGAGTACATGCTTGAAAGTGTCAATGGCACGCACTATTCCTGAATCATTTTAACGCAGGGAGAGAAAGGAAACAATGAGAGGAAAGTGAAATCCAATAACAACATCATGTTTACGCTTATTAGAAACATAAGACATTGCCATTAACAGTAAACAGACATGTCTAGATCTAGTTCTATGGTTGGGCATCGCAAGATTCCTCTAGCTAATAAAGGCGGCAGAGTTAGTAGTGTGAAATAAAGTTCAATGCGGACAATCAGTAACAATAACACAAACTTCTGCATCATCACATACAAGTGACCATATTTAATCTTGCAGAAACGGATCCAACAAGCAAGATCACTGTTAAGTGATGCAATAGTACACAGTACTATTTACTAACTTCATTCATTTTAAAACTAGGTCATTCGCACCATATTCATGCTTCTAGCTCTCATGGTTCTTCAACTACCCTATTTCTAGCTAAACATTTAAGATTTCAAATATATAAACAATGTGACCATTCGAAACAATGAAGACTTCCTAGACGAAAAAAAACAACTAATTGTCCATTCAAAAGAAGCGGAACTAAACACTGAAGACTTCTAGATTAAAAAAAAAAGGCAACATTACAACACGAGTGTGGGAATCTTTTTGCCATAACTTACCCAAGCCCATGCAGTCAGGAAAATTTTCAGAATCAACTGCCAAGCCAACAATAGTTGCATTCAAACTGTAGAAAACCTCACTCTTCGGAACCTGGCATACAGATATAGAACCAATTAGAACATGACAGAAATATCTAGACGTCCTTGTTTGAATAAGACTGGAATAATACTTAACTAAATGAATTATGAATATATAGGAGGAGGAAGTAGATATGGATGACAATGCTCTTGGCCGCCATCAAAGTAACAAAGCATTGCATCTAGAGCAGGTCATTCACCATTGCTAAACCTACCTCACAATGAAGGTGTTTAATTTTGATACTTGATATAGGAATCTCGTATGGAGGGTGGGCAGCTAGTGCTCGTGAGAGTTCTTTGATTGTTGAGATTTTCATATCACTTGGAAAGCATTGTCGGAAATAGGCCATAACACGTAGATCACGCAAAAGACGTGCATCCTTCTGTACAAGAACCCTGGAAAAACACATGAGAGGACTAAGAAACAAGGGGGATATAAATTGTTGAAGGAGCAGAAACAACTCCACCAATTAAGAAAAAATTCTGAAATTTGTCAAAGGAATATGAACTGAGATGTGGTGTGTTTTTCTTTTCTCTCCCTCTCTCTCTCTGTCAAGAGAATTATTTTCAATGTACAAGAAACATAACTTCAATTGTCTGATGTAAGAACTAAAAAGAGAGAAAAGATAAACTCATACGATCTGTTAAAAGAGTCCTGACGAGCAGAGTTGACCTCAATTAAAGTTGCAACAGCACCATTACCATCATCCAACCAAAATGCACCAGCTGGAAGATTTTTGTTCACAGCTGATATGCAAATCTTAACAACATGGGTAGGAGAGATGTATTTGATAATATCCACAAGAATGTCATAGCCAATACCTATAAGACAAGAAAAGCAGAATCACGGTTGATCATGAAAATTGTGACCAGATCGATGAAAAAACGGATCACACTAGCCTAAATTAAATCGAAAGCAAGTTAAAAAAAAATAGCTTGCCTTTCACCCAGCCTGTTGTGTTAATGACAAGGGGTACCCCAGCATTTCCGGGACTTGAGCCATTGCTCAACAAGTACGTTCTCCGGTAGTGATCATACAAGGCAAAAATATAAGCCAAATATGTTTTGGGATCTCTCTTTGAGGATATGTCACCAAAAAAGAAGCATCTGAGAAAGAATATTTGGAGTCAAAATCAAAATCAAAATAAAGCAAATTTTGGTCTTATTAACAAAAGAGGATGAAATTTCTTTCATTCAGGTGTCATATATTTCAATTACACAGCTTATGCACAACTTAGCTTACAGACCTCCCAAAGACAGAAGGAAGTAACTTTTCCAGTCTCATGCAACAAACTAATAAGGCATCTCTCTCTTCAAGCAAGACCTGGATAACACTAAACCTATGGCACACGATCTCAAATGCTAGGTATGTTTGCTATTGGAGTCCAGACGGCCATTCTCCATTCAAATTTGTCCTCTTTACACGAAACGAAAATTAAATATGTTAGTTCTTAGAATGCAAGTTCAATGATGGGAGTCAAGTAGAGGATGAGGACGTGCAGCTGGATACTCAGGTCATCCCGAAGAAAGAAAGTTTCAAGTACCTGGGGTTGATCATCCAAGGGACTGGCGAGATTGACGACGATGTCACAC
Organism: Lycium ferocissimum; assembly: GCF_029784015.1. NCBI lineage: Eukaryota > Viridiplantae > Streptophyta > Magnoliopsida > Solanales > Solanaceae > Lycium > Lycium ferocissimum. The sequence continues at coordinate 9,418,389 of NC_081346.1, read as the reverse complement.
ATCGTATTGGAGCGGGATGGATGAAATGGAAGCTCGCATCGGGGGTGTTGTGCGATAAGAAGGTGCCGCCTATTCTAAAGGAAAAGTTCTACAAAGCGGTGGTTAGACCGGCTATGTTGTATGGGACGGAATGCTGGCCACTTAAGAAAGCTCATGTCCAGAAGATGAAGGTAGCTGAGATGCGGATGCTGAGATGGATGTGTGGGCATATCAGGAGAGATAGGATTCGGAATGAAGTGATTCGGATAAGGTGGGTGTGGCCCCTGTGGTGGATAAGATGCGGGAAGGGAGGTTGAGGTGGTTCGGTCATGTGCAGCGGAGATGCGCCAGTGAGGAGGTGTGAGAGGATGGCAGTGGTAGGCCTGAAGAGAGGGAGGGGTAGGCCAAAGAAGGCCTGGGGAGAGGTGATTCGGTAGAACATGGCGCTACTTCAGCTTACCGAGGACATGACCAGTGATAGGAGGGGGTGGAGGACGAGTATCAGGGTAGAGGGCTAGTGGGGCTCCGCGAGGTTTCCTTTCTCGTATTAGGAGTATTTTTATCCTGCTTCTATGTGTTGGGTCTTGTCTATCTTTCTTTGTTTTATCATGACTTCGTTGCTTTCTTGCTATTTCTCATTTTCGCATTGCTTTGATTTGCTTGTCCGTATCTGACTCTTTTCCCTTGTTTTTCCTTGTTTTCTTTTGAGCCGAGGGTCTTTCGGAAACAGCCTCCCTACCTTCCAAGGTGGGGGTAAGGTCTGCGTACACTTTACCCTCCCAGACCCCATATTGTGGGATTCAACCGGGTATGTTGTTGTTGTTGTGTATTGATCATGGTTAAAAATAATAAATGAGTATATCATATCACTCTTCCTATTTTTTCCTGCAGCAGGACAAAGATGGCGATACTGGAGAGGGGAAGAAGGGTTCTAAACTCTTCCAAGAACAGAGAGCGTAAGGAGTACACAAATTTTAAGCATGCCTTTTGCTAGTTAAAGAAGTAACAACAGAAGTGAATAAATGGCACAAAACTTTGCTTTTCCAAGACAACAATTATACCTCTCAGGAGTTTTTAGGCATGGAATTGACAGATCTGATGCAGAAAGACAAGACAAGACAAGAGATGAAAGTGAATAAAAGCATCACTGGAGAAGCCAAACACAAACATCTAACAGTTCAGGAATAATTGGTGTACCTGAAGTTATTTTGTCAATTGTAGTAAGGGATAACAAACCAGGTGGAGTAAACTCTGTCTGCCCAACATCTGTATCCAAATAAGCGACTTTCTTGTATCTGAAAAGCCAAAGACAGTTTATTATCTGAACTTGTGCTTCTGTACTCAAAGTTCTCAAAACCTACTATGATCAACATGTTATACTTATCAAATTCAAACAAAAAGGACACAGAGCCTCTCATGAACAGCCAACGGTAATAACAGAAAAATGTGATCGTCCACAAGTATCAATAATACAGAGAAGATGGGTTGTTGCTCATTATTCAATTCAGACAAAAAGGACACAGAGCCTCTCAAGGATAATCAATGTGGGGTACAAAATTCATGATGCCGAACTCATTTGCTTCATCCTATAAGTAGCTTCCAAATAGATTTGAAATTTCCTATGAATCCCTAGTTGTCTTGTTTCTGTTAGCCTATCAATTATTCCTAAATTAAACATGCTAAATCTAGAACAGGACGTGCAATCCTTGAATTTGATGCCCCCAAGGATTCTCTTCTTTATTCTAGACCACGAGAGTTATTTCTTCTGATCGCCATCTTTTTACAAGTAATAGGACATTCTTTTTAAACCATAAACAAGTAAACAGCCTTTTTAAGGTAACCATGAAATAAAAAAGCAGATTCTTTTTTTATTTATGAAAAACTAACGAACCAAGAAAGCAGAAAATTGGGACTGTTATTCAAATGAGGCAACAATTCCAGCAAGTACATTCACAAATTTCAAACTTGCAAAAAAAGAAAAAAAAAATCATCATTCGGGCAAGATACAATACATAGCACGATTCCATCAATTCAGTAAACATACACAGTAATAAAAATAACAGGCTGTTAGCTCAAGTGCTAACTTTACTAGTTGACCGCCATATGTTTGAGAAAATGAATAAGAGAAACCTCTGAAGAAGAACTTTGAACTCTCTTTTGTTTTCAAATTGATCTGAACTTTCTTTTTAAACCATAAACAACCTTTTACAATAACAATGAAACAACAAAGCAGGGTCTTTTTTTCATTTATGAAAAAGCTAAGGAAATAAGAAAGCAGAAAATTGAGAGGACCAATTCCAAGAAGTACATTCTCAAATTTGAAACTTGCAAGAATAAGGAAAAAAATTCATCCATTCAGTCAAAATATAATACATAGCAAGATTCCATCAATTCAGTAAACATAAACATACTATATATAAAAAATAAAAGGTTGTTAGCTCAAATGTTAACTTTACTATTATGACTACCATGTGTTTGAGAAAATGAAAAAGAGAGACTACCTGTGAAGAAGAACATTGACGAGGAGACGAGAGAAAGTGGTCTTGCCGCTATTTTTAGGACCGCAAACAAGGGCAACAGGGGCCGGAGAAGTGGTAGAATCATAAGCTACTGTGTCGGCTGCATCAGACCACTCCTTCGGTATGAATATGTTTGCCGATTGCAACTCCTCGTTGTCGCCAAAGGACGCCATGTTTGATTGTTTGCACCAAAGTGTGTTCTATATATTATACCACAGCAGTAGGGGTGTGTGTATGATGTTGTTCAGTAAAACTGGAATACACCAAGGCACGTTTTCCGTGTGGTGTATCGGGTCGGGTACAAGCCCAATTTCTTTTCTTTTTAAATATCTTTTTCTTTTTACTTTTGGGAAAACTTCTAATGACTTTTTGTAAATAGGCGGAATATATTGATAGCCTTTTAAACTTGTCAAATATGTTTTATTTAGGTATTCGGATTATGGTATGTTTTAATTAAGTACCTGAACATGATAAAGTGTTCATATTGTACAGTTTCGGCTCAAATTTAACGTTTATGCGTGTTAAACATCTATTACGTGAATAAATTAATCACTTAAAATATAATATCTCCTACACATTAATATTAGTTGGAACATGATTGAGGTTTTACAACTTATTGAGACCCATGTGTATGAATTAGATTATAAGCAAAACTTCTAACGATTAAATATTAGCTACAACGTTAAAAAATTCTAATTACCTCTCAATAATCGAGTCTAACTCTTATATTAATAGCATCTAAGTATTTAAAGCATATATACATTGGTTATGAGTGGTGCTAAGTGGTGCAAGTAGAATTTGTAAAAGCAAGTTTGATTGTAAAGCCGTATTTAAAATTTATATTACAACAACAACATACCCAGTGAAATTCCACAATGTGAGGTCTAGGGAGAGTAAAGTGTACGCAGACCTTAGTTTAGGGAAAGTAAAGTGTACACAGACCTTACCCCTAACTCGGAAGATAAAGAGGTTGTTTCCAAAAGACTCTCGGCTCAAGAGAAGACATGACGAAAAAAGGTCAGATAAGCACAAACAGTTCAAAGCAATATAAAAATGAAACTAACAAAAGCAAAAAAGTCATGATAAAGTAATCTGAGAAAAAGAAGCAGCACCTACCACAGATAAATAAGATACTCGAAGTACAAGAAATAATATATAGTAGCAAAAAAAATACATTTTAATCTAATTAACGAGAAGTCGATTAGTATTCCATCTCAATATAACAACATGCTAATATATATTATAATTTAATTATTTCATCTTTTAGCTAAGATTAGCAGCAATTAAGAAGGCAACAAAGAGTAGCTCCTAATTAAGTTGGCAGCAGAAGAGCAGAACCAATTAGAACCGACACATGCATGACATAAAGAATAACTTACCACATGTCTAAATTACTATTCCACCTTTATTTCCCAATTTAATTTCTGCTTCTAATAAAAATTAGATTTATGGGGCTTGATAGACACACTTGAGGACGAGTTCAGGGGTTTAATAGAAATAACAATTAGTTGAGGTGCTAAAAAAAGGGGGGACAAGTTTAGGGGGCCACATATGCATTAAGCCTATTAACTATCTATAAAAATTTGAATATTAACCAAATAGTTATTGTATATTAATATGATGTCATTGTAGGAATTCATAAATTTTTAATTTTGGATCTATCTCGGCCTCTCCCAATCAGAAGGTGGCTTACATAAAATGAGAAATCTACTAAATATGTATAAAAGTTTGACTATGAAATCAGTTATTATTTTCTATTAATTTAAGGCCTTCGTAGGAACCCATTGACTATAAATCTTAGATCAGCCTCTATCCCTCAGCCTTGCTGCCAAAAGGTGGATTAAATGAAGAAAAAAGTATTATCAGGACTACACCTTTAATTAATGGAATTCTACTTATATTTAAAAAAAAAATAGGTTTCTCTTATTTATTATCTATTTAATTTATTTATTTATTTATTATCATTATGTTGCATAAACAATAAAGCTTAACACGTAGTACTTTAAACTTATCAAGGATATTCCATTTGACATTTAACTAATCTTGTTCCAATTGAACACTGATATCCTACTGATACACCTCGACTAAGTCGCGCAAAAAATGGTAAAGGAAATGCATTGCCAATGATTAATGACAGAGTTCTCAGCCTGAAAATAGGTTATGAACACAAAACTAGATAGCATGACGTCTTTTATGGCTACATATAGGGGATAGCATGATATCCTTTATGGCTATATATATGAGATCGTTCTCGCAACCAAGGACCGGTCGTAGGCGTACAAAACCCTGCACAAAGAAGTTCTAGTGTAGCGGACGGTCTTAGGAACTCAGGTAGGAAACTCGGGTGTTGGAGCGGTAATCCCGGGTATAGTATACAAAACAACCGCTACTACTTCACCTCTTGTCACGATAGAGTGGATAATGAAACATTTGGACGAACATGATAACCGGATCTATCATATTCCCCGAGCCCCTCTGGTCATTAAAGCTATTGACATGCAGATGTATTCACAGCAACCCTATAAACCAAGTGCGGCGCCCTCACTGATCCAAACGAAATTTAAGATGCTCGAATTGTCCAAATACGATGGTACTACAGATTCCTGAGATCACATCATGACATACATCACAGGGTTAAAGGGAAATGAGCTTCCCCGAGAGGAAATAGAGTTTGTGCTGGTCAAAAGGTTTGGAGAGACACTATCCTCGTATAGACTCCTACCATGCAATTCCATGGGTTCATTCGCGGCATTGGTCGATGCCTTCATGAAGGCATACATCGGGGCACAACAAGTGGAGAAACCAATGAAAGACATTTTTGTTATCAAACTGGCACCGAAGAAATTGATCCACGAGTTTGTGGACAGATTTCAACGGGATAAGATGTTGCTACCTAGAGTTCCAGATAGCTTGGAAGCAACGGCCTTCCATGATAACCGTAATACTGAGAGTTCAGAAGCAACACAAAAGCTCAAAGAAAGTTTAAGGGAGTTCCCTCCCACTACTTTGTGTTAGTATACTGTGTTCAGTAAATCAAAAAACCAGAAAACCAGAAAAAAATTACGAAATTAAAAAAAAATACAAGGACTGTAAATATCTGAGACCACAGAATTCACTGTGTGTCCTTAAGAAATTTAATCCCCTCACTGTACCCGAGTTTATGGATTACTTCCTCTCAGGATAAAACAGATATACCTGTCGTAGATGTAGCGGTACCTCAAACTTTTACGACTTTGTCGAACTCAAGAACGGTAAAAAATCACACTTGATTCAATTTTGTTTGTGTTGTAAGATTATGCAGAGTGTACTAACGCTGTATATCGAAAAAAAAATTTTCAGTACAGAAAATGAGGCATTGCCCCTGTTTATATAGCCACTGTTCTGCGGAAATACCTGTTCAGAACAGGTATGGTGATTGTTCGAAAATGCAAGGAAAGGCCTTGCCTTTTATGAAAAATAAGAACGTTGAGAGTTTATTTTATTCCGCGAAATTTAATTATAAATTAATATTTTCGGCAGAAATGAAAATTGAAAAATAATATCAGAAATGGAAAATTGAATTTAAATAAATTTGGTCTAAAAAGATTATCAATCAAATCATTTGACCAAATAAAATGTGAATTATCCCTCTTCAAACTCTTTAATAGATAGAAGAAGTCTTTTCCAATATAATCACATAACTCTCCATTTTTTCATATACCCGTGATTCAAAACTTTCTATACTAAATTTAATTTTCCTTCCATTAATCTTTTTCCCATTTCTTATTCACACCAACTTAACTAACATTATATTTAACACTTGAACAACGTGTACAACCGGTGTAACACAAAGCTTCGAATCGATCGAAGAGGACCTCTCCTCAACGGTCATTATATTAGAAAGGGAGACTAGCCAATATGAAAAATGTCCCGGACCTCCAATCGGGCGCACATAGCCCTAGAGAAGGAATGGAGCAAATTTCCTGGACCGAGAGGAAATACTGGACCTACCTGACAACCTGGGAGGGGCAGGGCCGGTAAGGATGGCAGAGCAATGCTTCGTGAATTCTTCATTTGAGCTAGTCGTGTCGTGGAGCTTAAGACTTTGGGCGACAAGGACCAGTTGCCGAAGGGAATGAGATGGGAGTTCTCTTGGAAGTGAAATCAGCAATATTAATGCAATTATCACAACGGAGAAGGGTCAAAAATACCCTTCTACTATGGGAAAAGGATCATATATGCCCTCGGTTATAGTTTTGGTTCATATTTGCCCTCAACGTTACAATAATGGTGCAGAAATACCCCTTCTCCGTTAAGGTGCTCCAACATGGCAAACATCAATCCACATGGCCTGATATTTCACTGATGTGGACGCCACCTCACTGTCCCAACCCCATTTTACCCCTCCCACACTTCTTCCACACCGCCACTTCCCCATTCACAGGTATAGGGGGAGGAACGGTCGTGACATAGCACGGACTGTTTGGAGCACCTCTCCAATTTCTTCCAACAACTATACCCAGAAGAGAACGGCAGGGGAAGGAAATAAATGCCCAAATGACGAAGACGACGAAGACAAAGGAGAAGGAAATTAATGAATACCCAGATGACGAAGACAGCTACCATTTTGCCAAAGGGAATAACTGCTAGAGACCCATAAAATATGGCAATTGTGTTCAGAATGAAATCAATTCCATAGCACAAAAACGGAAATTAAAGTATACAGTAGTGCTCTCAGAATCATGGACTTGATCCAACTTTTCCCTGCAATAAGATAAACAACATGACTATTGTACGTGTAAGAAAGGAAGAAAGAGAAAAAGTGTGTTATCATTCCAAATTTAGCTGAGTATTTTGAACGACACATAAATAAAAATTATTGACAGTGAGGCCTGAGGGTACCCCAAAACAGGGACCAAATGTGAGAATCAAGTTTTGAATGAGGAGGTGGTGATAGTGGTGGTGCTGGTTGGATGAAGGGGGAGGTGGAATTGTGTGGAAGAAGACGTGTGGGAGGGGTAAAATGGGGTTGGGACAGTGAGGTGGCGTCCACATCAGTGAAATATCAGGCCATGTGGATTGATGTTTGCCATGTTGGAGCACCTTAACAGAGAAGGGGTATTTCTGCAACATTATTGTCACGTTGAGGGCAAATATGAACCAAAACTATAACCGAGGGCATATATGATCCTTTTCCCATAGTAGAAGGATATTTTTGACCTACGGTCATAGTACCGAAAATTGTCAAGGACTACAACTGCAAATAGCCCGCTTACTTAACTTGGGTTACTTCCAGGAACTTTGAATACTACGTCGTGTATAATATCTTTCATGTCTCAATTTATATGCTGACTTTCTTTTTAATTTGTACTCAATTTATGTATACACATTTTTTTAGTATCTCAAAAGAATGATAATTTATATATATATAAATAATTTATATAAATTACCCTTTTACCCTTGGTGAAATGACTTACAATCACACAAATATCTATTACTTGTTTTAGAACACAAGTTTCATAAGTCTTCCTTTGATTCTTAAATTCCGTGTCTAGTCAAACTATATCACATAAATTGGGATGCTATCAAACTAATCATTCATCAGTTGAACAAAAGATCATTCGACTAAAAGTCTAAAAATAATCCTTACATTATAGGATTCGTTCATCACTATTCACAACAAAACTTAAGTCTAAACAAATGATCCCATAACATGAATCTGACAAAATATGCAAAATAGTAGTGTAAAGGGAGTAATGTTTGTGTATGAGATTTGACTGCGGTGAGCAAGAACTAATTCGTGTCTTATCGAGAAATGTGAAATGTTGCATCTGTATGGTTTGGTGTTTTTCTGCGGCGATTGATGGTTAGATATAAGGGGAGCTATGCTTGGTCTAGTACTATTGGTCTGGAAGTTCCAATATAGAATTTTTAAGTTTTATCAAGACAAAAGTTAATATTTGAAAATTACGTTAAAAGTTATAAGACACAATAATTAACAACTTAAGATACTTAAAATACCTATGAAAAAATTGCTATAAAAAAAACATGTTTGACTCTCAAAATGCGAAAGGTGCCACATAAATTGAGTCAGAGGAAGTAAGAAATAATTAAGTACTCCTCCGTCCTATTTTTCCTGTCGCTCTCTTTTCACGCTCATTAAAATAATAAATACAAAATATAATTTACGGAGCTATTCCTATTCAATAAATGTTTTGTTGTGAATTGAGCAGTATAAAAAACCACTACTTTAACTTTAAGGTATGGTTGAAAAGAATTGCCGACTTCAGTCTCGAATTTCAAAAATAAAAATTATTTTGGGAATTATTTTTGCCGACTTTTTATTGTGCAATATGACCTCATAGGAATTTGTGGGCATTTTATGCACTTTGAGTCTATTAGTGGGTAACTGATATCTCACCGAGGTACACTAATAAATGGTATGACACGGGGATATCCGAATCCATAGTGTTTTTATACAGAATTTTATATGATGAAAAAGAAAAAAGAAGTGCAAGGAACATGTTAATTTGCAATTCAATAACTAGACTCTTCCTGGATTAGTCTAGACAATAAGATGAAATAAATAGCATGTTGAAAAACGGTTCAACAACCTGAAATAAGTGTAAATTTTTTCGTTGATATAATTTCTCCAACTCCAGATAGTTTGGTGACTCAAATCTTAAAACATTGTTGGAAGTGTACATTCTTGATGTTTTATTCTTACTACTTTCTTAAAACACGTCCCCCCTTACGGATGCTTTTGTAACACCTCGTACTTTCATACTAAACCATATCGGTAACATCCCGTAAATCCGAGTTAGATGTGAACGTATGAAACTAGTATAAAGATCATATTTTAGCTATATGAATCCATTCGGGCAATAAACAATCGTTTTGAAGTCAAACCAAAAAGTGAAGTTCTTAAGGCCTTCTAAATTCGTCTAAGTCTCGAAACAACATGTACTTATGGCAGTTTTCGGTAGTGACGTTAGGAATTTAAGAAAACTCAAAACATGAAAGTTGTAGGCCTTTGAAATACCTTTCCAACCATATATTATGGAGCTCAACCGAGCTCTGTGCTAGAAGTTATACCCGTTTTACTCTGCGCGAAGTACACTTCAGGTGCGCGATCGCGCACCCGGAGGCGAGTGCCTTCGCTGCGCGATCACCCGCGCGTAATCTCCAGCTTATGCGCGATCGCGCACCGACCACGACGTTTTAAGAGCCAAATTTCGTTATATTCATTCCCACTTCGTTTTAAACCAATTTTTCGAGGTAAAGAACCCAAAGAAGTCTCTCAAGCCCTAAGGACGAAGCTCTTCTCTCCCAACCTTCAAGAAACTTTAAGGTAAGCCTATTCCATGCAATCCAAGTCAATTCCAACATACGTTCCTGATCATTAAGCAAGAACTCATCATTCTTAAAAGGTTCAAGAATTCAAGGTTTTGGAAATCTTCTTCAAAGCTCAAGTCTTTAATTCAAGTTTTGGAGCGACTAAGGTATGTAGAGTTACTATCTACGTGTGGGAATATCATTATTCTTCCCCACGCCTCCTAATCCATAAAGTATGAAACTTTACAAAACTAGAGTTTCTATTCTATACTATGCTCATGATAACCCTAGGTCCATGTCTATGACTATATTATGTTTGAATTGCTATTATTCTATATTTGTGTTCTTGATACTCATTATGATTATTGAGAATCTGTCCGTAATCTATGAAAAACCCATATCTTGTGTTCCATGGGTTCTTGCATGCATGTTTTTGAATAAAAATGTTTATTTCATGAATATCCTATATGTCTACAAGTTTTCATGCAATTGTATTTTATAACTATGTTCATACCATGACTCAAGATACATACATGCTAAATACAAGTTATTTTATGAAACCATGTTTACAAGTTATTTCATGAAATCATGTTTACAAGTTATTTCGTGAAATCATGATTACAAGACAAGTACAAGTTGATTCATGAAAATCATGGGCTTAGCCAACTATATTATGTTCATGTTTTGGGAGTTGCACGAATTACCGAGAAGGCTCGGATAGCCCGAAACTACGTAGCCACCGTAGGACAAGGATCGCTCCGCCCGGTTAGACGATACCTTAATTTTACACCGAATGGATCCATCGCACGATACCATCTTATACTCAAGGTATGAGGGGCTCTGTGGTCACGGCGGGACCAACTCCACGTACCCGTGGTGATATTACATGTCGGTTTATGAAATGCTCTCCCCACTTATCATGTTTTACTTATGTTATATATACATGTACTCGTACTCGTACTCATGTCCGTGTTTTCGGTTTCGGTTCTTATCATGTTATTCCATGTCCCATGTTAATTCTTTCGGTTGCTTTACATACCAAGTACATTCAAATGTGCGACGTCCACTTTTATTACCGGGAGAGCGTTTCACGATGCGGTGCAGTTCTGACAGGACGACGCCTGCGCTTCGCAGGATGCGCACGTACCGACATATTGGTGAGCCCCATCATTCGGGGTTTAGACATTGTCATTATTTAATTAGTTTTGCAACTAAAGGTATCTTTGGGGGCCTTGTCCCGATGAGTATGTTTTCCGGTCAGATTCACGATTAGAGGTTTCATAGACTAGTCAGTTTAGTTATGTTAGACATGCAAGGTGTTTAGCCATCTTTGGCTCAACTCATGATATTTCCGCATTTATGATTTAAACAAGTACTTCATTAAATTATTATGACATCGCATGTTTTATAAAGGCTCATCACGTTCATGCTATGTTTCCGCTCATGTATGCCTCATGATGATTCGGCCAAATGTGATTCGCTCGGTCACACGCGGTCGGTGCACCGAGTGTCGTGTTACGCCCGAGCCATGGTTCGGGGCGTGGCAGTTGCTCGGGATCATGATATTTATATACGTACGTACTCCCTCCGTTCATTTTTACTTATAATAATACATTTTTATTCATGATATTTATATACGTACGTGTTCCCTCCGTTCATTTTTACTTATAATAATACATATTTATTTTTACTTGTCTGCTTTAGCATATCAAGAGAAAGAAAAAAAAAAATCTTGTTTTACCCTTAATTTAATTACTCATTTCCAAACCGTCTTTCAAGTATATTATTGAAACTATGCACCAATTAATATGGATATTATTCATACTTCATTTATTAATTCTTAAGAAGCGTGCAAAATAAAAAAATGAATAAGAGCCCGTTTGGATTGGCTTATAAGTGGTCAAATCAGCTTATAAAGCGGTAAATCAATAATTTGTTTTTTGATTTTAGGTGTTTGGCAAAGCGGCATAAAGCTAAAAAAGGTCTTAGAATAAGTTCAAAAAAAAAAAGGGGTGGCCTAACTTATAAGCCACTTTTTTTTTTTTTAAACTGACTATAAGTAAAGTGAACGAAGGGAGGATATGTTATGATGAATTTTATGTTTATTTTAGCTTGTCTTTGTATAATTTAAAGGAAATTGTTATAATGTTCAGGAGACTCGGGTTCTTAGAGACTCTCAACGGCAAAAGTAGAATATATCACGCTGGATGTGTGGTAGGTATGCCTTACAAATTTGAATCTTAGTTGGTGCAGTATGGTACCATCTCGGCCCTTAACTTTGACCATCGGTGTTCAACTTCATATGTTGTGAATTATATTACAAATGTTTGATATAGTCATTTGAGGCTTGTACGGATTGATATTCAAGGGCTCGGAATTGTTTTAGACAAGTTGGAAACTCAAAACTTTATTTCCCAGCTATTTTTCACACTTTGGGACTTGGGAGCTACGAGAGTGGTATCTTTGGACGAAAATCATCATTGTTGATTGAGGGAAGGTCCCTAATCATCATTGAGTTTTTATTTACATGATTTACTTGGATTATTACATCCTAAGATACTATATTTGTATGAAAAATCATGAACTTGAGCCCTGAGGACTCAATGTAGTAAATCGATGTTTTTGAACAATTAAATGAACTTCAAATGAGAATCTCATTATAAATTTGGAATCGTGAGCTTATGGGTAATTCAAATTTATAATTTGCTTCAGAACTTGACTGGGTAGACCAAGTGTTGACTTTTAAAGTTGACTTCTGCTTTTCCTAAAATCGTGAAAATGGATCATCTAGCCTAATTTGTCGAGCGCACTATTCGATAATTTACATACATTGAGTCCATTAAAGGCCGTTAGGTTGGAGAATTGGACAATACTAGATTGGGGAATCTCACGGCTTCGAGGTACGTAGTTGAATATCACATTTTCTCGGGAGCATGAGATGAGTGAGAGTTGAGACGTTGAATTAATTATTCCCTCAATTCCTCTTTACCAATCTCTTATATTAAAAATAAGTTTCCTATTTTACTTGTCCATTTAGTAAACCAAGAGAAATTTATTATTTTCTGTCAGTATAACCTATATCATCAAATCTATATAATAATATAAAGCAAGGCACTAGACCTGCCACGTGGCATCTCTCATTGATCAGGAAATAGATTTATCAATTTTCTCCAATTTTTGGGATTCTCTCATTTTTTTTCCTTAGATTTTAAAACTTTAGATTTTAAAACTCCTGAAATAACAGCATTCCCACTAGTTACAAGCCGAAGAGTCGCAAAGGTTGGCGGACTACAAACCGAAGAGTCACAATAATTTGTGAATTATTGAAAATAAAAGGAAGAAATACATCACTTCCTGTATATGAAATCAGTTCGTTTCCCTCACTGAAAACATTCGCTCTCCTTCCAATATATTGGCGGTTGTCAATGAACCCATTCCAGGTATGAGTCTCGCTAGGAAAAAACACACACACAACAAGACACTCAACTGCTAGTCCTGAAGGTGACGTTACAATGCAATGCAGATAGCACTATTGAAGACCTCAACCAACTGGAGACCCTACAAATTTAAAAACTGGTATTACTCTCGATAAATTACCAATTCAGAAATTGTATTCTATGGGGAAGGATCTATCACCTTCAAAATTTGGGAGTCAGTACTCCAACCATGCTAGAGACACATGCTTTTAAGGTTTTCTTTTTCTTTCATCATTCTACTTGATGGTTTCTTTTTGCACCTTAGAAGAGATTAAATGAAGGGATGCTGGGAGAAAAATTAAAGGAAGAGGTGACAGTGGAAGAAAATTAATTTGGGGGCAGTGAAAATGAATCTTTAATTAAATCAGTTGGGAGACCAATAAGGTAGAATAGTATTGGATGCAGATTTTTTTGGGATCCCTTGAAGACTTGGACGTTAAAAAGTAAGACTTGCACAAGAAAGAAAGAAAAAAATGTAAACAATTCAAAGCCGTCGTTGACGTCTGAACTTGCGGCAGTGTTACTGCTTTTTTTAATTTTTTATTATTATTTAACTTTATAATTAGGAGTATTACTTTTTGGTTACTTCCTTCCCTTTCCTTTTTCTACAATCATTTTTTCCTTTATAAGTATAAAATTAATTGAAGATTTTGAAAAACAATTCAAACGTACATTCTGTTTCGAAACCTAAACAATACATTACATAAATCGTTAAGATATTATTTAACTTTCTTAGTTTTTATCTTTAAGGAATTTTAGATTTAGGGGAATTTTAGATTCTAGAGTCCCTTACAAAACCAAGGATAAGAGGTTGAGCTAAATTACTTTATGGAGTATAAAACATCTTACGGGCTGATAGAGCATTTTTTTTTCCCCAACAAACTGTATGTAGTTTGTTTAGGAAAAAATACGAGACGCTATGGTTTCTCCATTTTCATTTTTGGACACGTTAAAATATGAGAGTTATAAAATCACGAAATTATAACTTATTTAGGGAACAAAATAAATATGTATTTAATTATATTGGAGAATATTGTTGTGAAGAAGTGTACTCACGTATGAAAACTTTAAAGCATTAATTGTATGAGGATTTAAAATGTAATATTTAGAAAATCACATGGGAGTTTTCAAAAATTATATAAAAGATTGAAATAAATGGAAAATAACATTTTTGTAATTTTTAACAAAACAAAAGAAACTGCCGATATTATCTTTACAACTGGTAGGTCTCATGATGACGGGAACGGGCCTAAAATTTGAGGTTTCTTTATCATTGATTTTTTTTGTTTGTTTGTTGCTTGCATTTGTATTAGAAAAATATGGTCATTTCATAAATTTAACGAGGTTTTAATAACCATGTTAAATGTCTTAGTCTATATATAATTTATTTATTTTTCCATTTTTTTGACCTTTTTCTCTTCATTCTCTATTTTACTAAATAAAATAAAATATTAAAGGTTAAATACACATATAATAAAAGACTACCCACTTAAATAGATATGCCATTACTTCCCTTATAATTATTGTAATGATACACATTGTATTAAATTTATTAGTAAAAGCAATGGACTTCCTCGTTAATTTTCTGATGGAGTGATGTGTGCGTCCACCATATAATAAATATATATAGATAAGAGAATTATAATGTGGGATTCGAACGTTTAGGTGAGAATTCGGATAATAATGCGAATATATTCAGGTGAGAGTTCAAATTCATATTCATATTCATCTTTTAACTACCTTTTTTTTGTTTTTTGGCCTTTTCCCCTCTTATTCTTTTATGTACAATCCAATTTAATGTGTAAATGCCTAAAATTCAATATCAACTAAACAACTGTTTCCATCTATTCAAAACTGAAATGCCCTATAAATAAAGAAGGGAAAAGGAACGAATGTGTGTCGCATAGTGGAAATAATCAATATATGATCCTTTTTTGGCTTGGTTCCCCAAAAATTATTAATGCCAAAAAATGGCCAATTAATTACAGATCGAGTCGAAAAAATAAAAAAAAGAACTTTCTTAACAAAATAAATCTAACCCATTTAGGCTTTTTAGTGGCAATTAAAAAAAAAATGTTAAGTATTCCAAAACATGTATAATATGTGTATATTTAGTAAGAAATATCTCAAAATATGTGTAATATATGTAATGTGTATATTTAGCTTAGTATATACAAGAATGATACGATATACATATATTTTGAAATATATATACACTTTATATCTGAGAATTTTTTGTATATACTTTGCAAGTTAGAATACACTTTATATACAAGAACGATGCAATTTATATATATATCTTTGGAATTAATTATACACTTTAATATATGATACATACATATCTTTCAATCATACATTTATTATACATAAATTACAAAATTATACATTTATTATACACATATTATACAATAATGATATGATTTTTTTGTTCATATACTAGTGATACATATTATATACCACAATGATACGGTTTCTACGCTACATTACAAGACCGATTTATATACATATGATATATATTCTATACAAGACTAATATATACATTTACATACACATGTTGACTTATATATACACTTTCTATATAAAAATGATACATATTAGATACAAAAAATGATACAATTTTTTATATCTATAATACACAAAATATACTCAAATGATACATATTACACACAAAAATGATACATACCTTAGTGTTTCATCTTTTATACAGAATTTCTATACATTAGAGATAGATGGTAACATAATTATCCATTCATATTTTTTTATACACAAATGATACATATTATATACAAAAATCGCCTCGAAATTTTTGGGATATTTCTTACTAAATATACACATATTATACATGTTTTGGGATGTTTAACGTTTAGTTTAAATTGTATATGCCTATATATATATATATTATTAGTACAATTTTTAAATTTTTGGTTTTTTTTGTTTTCAACACCAAACCAAACCAAATGTTATCGGTTTTTTAAGTCAAAAAAGAGTTTATGTAACAGTTTAAATAATTTATGGGCTAATTTTTGGGTTTAAAAATAGATGGGGCATCATTTTAAATGCTCATTTTCGCGACTTATTAATCCATTTTGGATTGGATATAAATGTAGAATACTTACAAGAAAATGTGATCTTTCTTTCCAGGAACAATGTTATGACATAGATTGGAAATGCACAGCAGGGGAAGAGCAAGAAGGCGGTTGCTCAACTATCCCCTTTTGTTTTTTTTTGTTTAATGACTTTCTTGATACCATTAAACAAAAGCAATAGAGTGTGTATCAACCTAAACTTTTTTCCTTCTCTGTTTATTTATTACCGTACATTTTAACAATTCATTTATATGCTCTTTTATGGTATCAAACCTTTCATCTTCCCCTATAATTGTTTATTTACCATGAAACTTTTTAATACTATTAATTTTGATCTCTGTGATAAATATTTAAAAAACATTTTAAAAAAATTATTTAGGGAAATATACATGCAATCGATGTGTGTGTTCACTTTCTGGAATGTATTTCTTAATATGATTAATATATATGTTTCTTATTTATGGTACTATAAAATTTTATTTCTTCTATGTCAACTATCAATTAAATTTATGAAAAGAGAATGAACAATTAACTAGTAATTATATAAAGTAACAGTAATCAAACTTAGATAGCCATCTATATATAATATGAGTTTAAGTTTGTATTTATACAACATATGATTTTTCTGTGTCGGAGTATCGCATGTAATATTGATCTCTTAATTCAATTCTGCCAACTTTCTTTAATTTCTTTTTCTGTTTTTCGTTAAAAAATAAACACTTATTTTTTCGTTTTTCCTCTCCTACAAATGCTCCGTCTTCCCTCATCTCTCAAACAACCTAGTATTTATTTTCTCTCTCCTTGGCTTCTTCCATCACAATTGCACTATCCAATTTATTTCCTTATCTCGAATCAAACCTAATTTTCTTTAATAAGTTTTTCTTCTCTGGCTCGTTTCCAGGATTTATTAGTACTTTAATTAATTGTTTTGAAGTGTTCGTAGAAAAGGAGAGAAGGAAGGGGTAGTGGGAAGGGAGAGGGAGGAAGAAGACATATAGTGAAAAAAAGGTTCTCGTAATTTCCTTGCATGTTCTAAGTGACATACGACAGTGGACAATGAAACGAATTTCATATCTTTCGGCCTCTTCTTTATAGTACCTGTTTACACATTATTATTCATATACATGGGAACTTCATTAATTAGGTGTTCATGAAAAAAGGAAATAATTGATGAACTGAAGAATTTGAGAAATCCAGGGAATAAAAACAGGGAAACAAAGCACTGCAACTTGCCGGTTTTTGCTCTGCCATGGCAGTGCCGGCTATATATGGAAAGAAAAGTGGTGGACTGAGAAAGGAAATAATTTTAATTATAGTACAACTAGAATTCAAATTGCCTTTAATATATTTTTTAACTTCTAATTATAATTTTTTTTTAAAAAGATACTAACATTATTAAAGAAAATTAAGGTGGTTACCTTTAAAATTATCTGATGATGTAAAAAAATTTCTTGACAAATCACAAGTTTTCTTCTCATAATAAAAATAAATTATTTTCTACCTGCTTTTGATTGGAGGCGTCATAGAAGTAAATTTTTTGATTGAAAATCCAACAATAAAGATTACTTGTGTACACTTTTCCAATCATCATTTAGATCTTACTTTATCGTGCTAGGGTATAATTGGTAAAAATTAGTCAATTTATGTTCGATTTCACAAGACACTTATTATGAGACAAAAAAATTGGTAGATAACACTTATTATGGTGATGAGAGGGAGTATAAAGGCTTGATGAAAAGAAGAGTGATGTGACCTAGTGATCCTATTATCTTTTTATTGTTTTTTAACAATTTCTCCTACTATACTTTTTTTTTTTTTTTTGTACAAAAAATATGTCAATTACTACTTCTTCATTCATTCATATTCTTTAATGTAAAAACTTAATGGTCTTTATTTCCATTACTCCCACAACTTTTTATTACCATAACCACAACTTTTCCGTTCCAAAGTTCTAAACGTTTGGCTTCTGATATTCTCCAATCTTAGCAAAAAGACATAGGGTATCTTATAAATAGAATTAGAGAATGGTCGCAAGCCAATCGGTAGAAGCATTATGGATTATAATTCAGTTTTGTTGCAACAAGCTAACAGTGATTGAATGAAGAAGCCAAGAAGATGTCACTTAGAACTCACTTTTGTTTCTTGCTTACCTTCAAATCAAGTAATTTGCACTTTGCTTTTGATTCATTTATGTATTTTGTGAACTTCCTGATTCATTATGTAACTATGCTATTATCTTATTGTTTGGTTACTGTTTCCATTTTCTGGTCATGTTATATTCCTTCTTAAATGAAAATATTTCTGCTTTCTCTTTTCCCTTTAATTCATTCTCCCTTTGCTGATGTTTGTGTGATTTCCGTTATAACACAAAATATGTATTTTATGCTTATTACTTGAATGATTAAATTGATGTTGTTAGTTATGAAGTGCATTAGTTTTTGTTCAATATTCTTTATGCATTTTTTCTATTTGTAGAAATATGTTTTTTGAATTTTGGGATTTTCTAAGGGAGCTAACCTCAGTTCAAATATCCCCTTTCTTTTGGTAGTCCTAGAATAGAGGCATTGTAAGACTTTGTTGCAAGAAGACATGATTAAATTAGTCAAAAATGTCGACCCTTCTTGAGTATCAGATGTAAATTCATATTTTTTTTGTTCTGTGAGACTCTACTCAGGTTATTCTTTCATTCCATATTTTAAATAGTAATATTGTTATATTTATCGATGTATTATATTCATGTTTTAGTTTAACTTGAAGAAGAAGAAGAAGGCTCTTGAATGTCGATCGGCTCGTGGGAATAGATATCGACAGGAGCTCAGGAAATTATATATGCATTGATTTTATATTTTTTCTTCTATTTTTAATGATCAAAGTCGTAAGAATGATATGTAAATTGCATTATTTTCTTCTTTATTTTTTTGTATATCTCTCATTGATTCCTCTTTAGTTTGATTTTCACATGCGTTTCTGATTGTTGTAAGTCTGTAATTTCTTTTAGTTCAAACTTATGACTTTGTTTGAAGTCTGCAAACTACTAACCAAATGTTTTCTTACATAGAATCAATTGTGCATCATATTTATTATATAGGAGCGCGGCCAAATGGGTGTAATATATATATATTTTTTTTTGCATTTTTCTATTTTACATTCTTTTTTCATATAAGGAGAAACTCTCGAAGAATATTTAAAAACTCTGACTTAGATATGCATATAATTGATAAAGAAATATATTTATATATAAAAAGGACATAAATTTTCTTCAAATATGAAAATTATCCACCATATAATTATTGAAAGTCCTTTATATTTCTGATTTAGTCAATTTATACAAAATATATTGTAAATATCTCTTCTATATATGTTAAATTTAATAAGTTATTGATTTCTCTCATGACCGCGTGAAGCGCGTACAAATTCACTAGTAATATAACTAAGGTGTTAAATGGCGTTGGATAGAACTTGTACAGGTCTAATTAAAGTGGACTAAATCAATATATGAGCAGGTCATTGGTCCACCCAAAAATTATTTGGGCTTAAACAGATCGAGTCGAGATGGTTAAATAATGAATCTAACCCATTCAGCTTTAACCACATTTTAAAGTCTTTGGTTTTTTCCTTATTATTTGTTCATTTACCAAACATAACTATATCTTATTATAGAAATGGGAGTTTAGGACGAACACAAGGGCAAGGGACGAATAGGGGTATAAAAGGAAATACAAATGTTTTTCAAGAATTTTTTTGTATATTAACTAAGTTAGAAGCTTCCACTTTCTTCTCAGTATAAGTGTACATCAGTGTTTCTCATCTCTATAACTAGAAAAAAAAGAGTAACAGAAGCAAGCAACTCTCTCTTCTTCTCATCCGCATCCGTGACGCTAGGTATGGTTTTCGGTCTTTCCAAGTTTTATTTTACCTTTTTTAAACCTGTTTTGATTTTTGCTGCATGTTTTCTTACTATCTTTGCACACTTCAACTCCTCTCTTCTTCACTGCCATCTCTATGTTTGGTGAGTTTCTCCATCATCATCTTTCAATAAATTTTCCCAGCAAATTCCAAGCTAAAAGATACCCAATTTAAATTGTGTGCCTATAATAAATTATCTACAATTTTGTAGTTGCAATTTATGTAACAGTTTAGTTCAAATCAGCCTAACATTTAGATAAGTTGACTTATTAATCTGTGCCAAAATTGAACACCCACAACCCCCCCCCCCCCCCAACAATAAAAATATACACAGTACCCGTCCAGAATTGGATGAGTTGAACGAATCATAATTTTATGACTAATTTTGTCACCCATTAGTTTTCATCTCTTGTCATGAATTTTGTGAATCTATCAAACTCATCTTGGAATACCATTTAGTTAACGTACTGAAATTCCATATAACTGCCAGAAGGGAAATTCATGGGAATTTCTTAGACAAATGGGATTATGACCGGTAAGAGAAATGGAACATAAATGGTGTTCCATCATTGCTGCGATCCCATTTATGTTCAATCAAGAAAAATCAATGGAATATCATAATTGAAAATCCACATCAACAAGATATCGTGACCCACTCAACAGGACTTCGGATAACACATCATGTGAGCGGGACATTCAATGGTCCTACCAGTCGTTTATTGCCACTACAATGAATGAGGAACCAACAAGATTTATGGATTCTGCCCTTTAATGGAAATCCAACATTGCTACCATTCAACAAGTACCCACTTGATATATTTTCACATTATGGAACCACTGAGATACTGGCTAGATAGTAGTGGAGACCACTATACTCTCCGCCAATTGATATTAGCAACAAGCACAAGGTCCAATGTTATTATTCACTGTTAATTTTTCTTCCCCAACTAAAAACAATTAAACAAAAACAAATAAAGAAGACACTAACATAATAATATGAGTAAAGACATACAACAGGTACAGTAAGGCATGTACAAAAACAAAAGGACCATACATCAAAGTCCACTAAGTACCCCATCTCTCCTTACAATAATTAATATAATTATAAGTACCTCATCTCTCCCATTTGCATTTTTCTATGTTTTTACTTCTTCTTTTTTTCTAGCTTTTAGTTATTATTTTAATATAATAAAGATTCTTGTGTGTCATGCCACACTGATAATGCTCTCTCCATTACTAAAATTTGACATCACTTGAAATCCTGAGTGCCTAGTAGATGATGATGGTGATGAGTGGCTTTGATCTAGTGACAAGGACAATGTCAACGACAAGGAAGATGCATCCATTGTTGAGCTCTGATTCAAGTTAAAGTCACTTATTCTTGATGAATTTGACAGTGGAACAACAGGCACCGACCGGATGAATAAAGATGAACCGTTATAGCTTTGATCTCCTTGCCCAAGGATTGGAGTTTCTATTGGCTTCCCAAAATTTACTGGCAAAGATGTCACATGAAATGCATTGATTTTGGAAGTTTCTATAAGAGGCAATGATGTTGGTGCCAGAGCTGGTGGAATAGGGTGTTCTTGCAGATTTTTGTTTTCTTCTGTTGGCAATACAGATACCTGTTTGTCACAGAAGCAAATCTTAGGAACTAAACTCTAAATCACCAAAGACACCTTCGATTACTCATCGTTCCAATTTAAGTGATTCAGTTCAGATTTTAAGAATAAACAAGAAAATCTTTGAGTGCGATTTATTCTTATACCCTTTAAATCGTTAATTATCGTAACTTATAGTACTTTTTATGCCGTTTATAAATATGTAAATTAATTTTTCAAAACACTTAGAATTAGAGATTGTATGTTCAAATTCAAAGTCAAAATAAAAATCCGAACTGTATAACATAAATTAGGACGGAGGGAGTTAATAGGCAGGCAATTTAATTTGAGATTGAATGAAATACCGAGTCAGTGGTGATATCAAAGAGGCTAGAACGGCGGCGACGGCGATTGAGGTTAGTTCGCCGGAGGAAGTATTTCTGAGCATGGCTTGCAACCTGTGTGGGTGTGCGAGTCTTGACGAAATTTCTAGAGATTCCTCTCCAGTCTCCTTTTCCCACTTTCTGCAATCCCAAAAGGAATAGCTTGTGCTCTTCCTCCGTCCATGGAACTCCTAAAATTAAATCCAAAACACAGCCAACTTAATCAAAAATAAATAACAGTTCAAATCCAGGGAGTACTAGAAAGCAGGTTCACCACAATAATTTCAAAGCGTGAGAGAGAAAGAAAACAATCTAAAAGAAGCTTGAACGAAAATATATTTTTCTCAGGGGCAAAGAAATGGGAGGTGCTGGATAACATCAAGAAAGACATACGGATTAAGAATCAAAAGGAAATGTGTAAGGACACTAGCAAATAATAGAAATCCAAAAGGGTATAGAGACTATTAACACGTTGACTTATACTAGAACAATCCATTGGCAAAGAGAAATGATTACAGAAAAGAGAGAAAAATAATCTAACAATTGTGAAGTAGATATGATCGGAAAAGAGAGCAAGATAATCAGAGATCTGACCTCGCTTACGTTCACGGCCGATGCCCGAGTGGTTAGCAACAGCGTCATCGGCAGAGGCGTAGCTCTCATCAACCACTTTAGAGGACTCATTGTTATTTCCGCTGTTGCTATCATTGGGCAGCTCGTACTGAGACAGATTGTTCAAACTCACACTCTTTCTCATGGGGTCCACCTTCATCCTCACACCAAACAACATGATCTCACCGCCGCCACTCACGTCGGCGTCCGGCAAAGACTCGCCGGTGCAGGTGAAGGAGTTGTGGCCGTTAGTTCCAGACTGCGAACAGCAACTCGACATCGCAAAATCAACGAATTATTATACGAATTTGAGAACAACGGAGAAGACTATGCATATATATATATGTAGATAAATGGCACCGAATAGAGGCGTGTGGAGAATGGAGATAAGAAAATATATAGAGAGAGAGAGAGTACTGAGTAGGAGACAGGTGTGATAGGTAATTAAGAAAAGTTCATGTGGCTAAGTGTAACTTTATGATTTGAGACAACAACGTGGCCACCATATGACGGACGGTTTATCCGATTCTTCTTCTCTCTCACCTTTGTCTGTTTAAAGTCTCAACTCGTTTCGGGTCAACCATATAGATCCGGGTTTTAGACCCGTCCTCTCCCAGATATTTTTGTTTTCAGGTTGCTTTTATTTTTGGAATAATAGCACTTTCATCTCTCAACTACTCATAAATCTTAGTTTTAGTCCTTATAATGTATGATTAAGCATTAACCCTCCATTGATTAAATATTAGAAAATCTGTTTATGGTTAATTTAATGTGGAATATTTTATATCTATATTATTTTTAAAATTATATTACCTTCAGGTATGATAAGTAACAGTAAAAACTTAACATAATACATGCGTAAATTAAAGTATAATAGCTAAAAATTCGATAAGTTGTGAAGATTTACAAGCAAAGGGATCAAA
This sequence comes from Lycium ferocissimum, assembly GCF_029784015.1. NCBI lineage: Eukaryota > Viridiplantae > Streptophyta > Magnoliopsida > Solanales > Solanaceae > Lycium > Lycium ferocissimum. The sequence continues at coordinate 9,394,590 of NC_081346.1, read as the reverse complement.
GTGTACATTTTAGTTAATTGAAGGTAAACATGCTTAATAAAAAATGTCAAGGACCAGGATAAGAATTTGTCGATATTTGAGGGATGAAGGTAACAAATCTCACTTTAAATTATAAACAGAAATAGTAGGACTATTACTAATAATTTGTGTGAAATTAGACAACGTGTCTATTTAATTACATAATGTTAAGTTGTTTTTTTTTCCACCTCCCTGTGTCTTAATCTGTTTGGCATTATCACTTTTTGCAGAGCCAATTTTTTTGTTTTACTATAATATTCTTAAATTTTTTACATTAGTTCAGATATTACTATTTGTGTGGTTTTCATAAAATTTATTTTAATAGAGTTGAAAAGATAAATATTTTAAGATCATGTCGATAATTAAATGTATTGATCCTCATATTCTAAACATCATACATCCTAGTTGGGACAACGAATGTGTATTTTTAAAATTTAGATATTTCAGAATTTAGAAGTTGGGACTCTTCTACTTAAATGTGACAATCAGGAAAGAAACGGAAGTTTGTTTGACTTGTGGCCTAAGTTCTGTTTTCCAGCTTCTCATATCCATAATATTTGATGCCAAGTCATTTAATATGAAAAATGTACACAAATGCAAATAACCATTAAATGAAAGAAAATCTACGGATAGACATCATGTTTCTAATGTTAAACATGTCATAGATATTTGCATAGTTATAAATAATCTCATTAAAGATAACATAGAAAGTTTAAAGTTAAATCGTTATTAAATATATATATATATATTTTTTTTGACGGAAAGAGTATCAGGCTAAATTGTCCGTTCTTCTTATTCTTTTTAGTTGACGTATCTATTTTCTTCTCTTGCATTATGTTAGAATAAGAAATAACGACTGTTTTCTTCTTGTGTTATTGCTTTATTTGAATTTTGATTTTGTAATATCCGCTTTACATTTAACTTTCCAATTTAAACAAAATGAATTATTATACCTCAATCACTGGGGAACTTAAACATACCATTTGATTGTCCTATGCTTGATGGCTTTTTGGTTGAAACCTTAATATTCTCGTATAGGTCTGTGCTCTTTTCAAGTCTACTCATAACGCAATATTAAAATACATAGGCTAGCAGTACAGATTAAAGTCTCATACACAACCATTTTTTCATATCTCTCTTTCCCTTCCCTTTTCCTAGAGCAAGATATTTTTAAGAAAATACTTTTGTTAATTATAATTAGTTTTGTTAAACTTCAATGCGACTTTAGTATTTGATAGAAGCAGTTTTTTCCCCCAATCGCCAGCTTGTATTATGTTCCACAATTAATTTTTTTTTTCGACTCCTTTAATTTGTTTCTTTTTTGGTAAATGTTTATGACTAGTCATGAATGGATTTGTTTTTTGTTTTTAAAATGTCAGAGAAGCAATTTAGCAGGTCCACCAACCAAGCGATAACAGTATTAACATGATTATAAGTTTCCTGCACAACTATCAAAGTTGTACGGTGACCTTATAATTATCAAAATTATGGGCGCAAGTGGATGGGAAAAACAATAAAGGATCACGTGAAAAAGAAATGCTTAGCCGATTGATTAACTGACAAGCTTGTCTACTAATCAGATTTAATCAAGTACGATATAGCAAGATGCCTTAGTTTTGTAAATAACAGATCTCGAAAGCTTTATTAGTACAAACAATACAACTATGGATGGGTATGTCCTTTCACAATTATTTGAATGAAGAATTATTTATTCAAGATAATATACTTAATTTCGAGCTACCTCTGTTATATGAAAGTACCTTTAATCCTTATTAACAACCACATTTTATCTCCTACCTACTTTACATGTTACCCCTATTTGAAATTTCACTCATTAATCGTCCAATTCTTTTATTTTTATTCAGTGGTATGATTACACCATGATCACTTCTATTTAACCATGATATTGTAAGTATTTTAACATTTTATGCCACGATAGTCTTCCTTTAAACGTTAATGAGAATCAAGCCTTGAACAAACGTTAGCTAGTTTATTGCATTTAAGCAACCTTTAAATTTTCAGATAGTTTTTAGAAATTCATTTCTCTTTTTAAATATGTTATTGTATGAAAAATGCATCGTACAGGTAATCTATCACCTTTTCCTTTTTTTTTTTCTTTTTTTTTTTTACATAAATATTAGGGAGAGAAGGAAGATCCAATTAAATTAGTACTTGCTAATAAAGGCCATCATTTTTAAAGTCATGATAATGGGGTTCAAATTATTACCTTTAATCTCCAATTAACTATGGCGATGAACTTGCCTTCACATTTTCGAAAACCTTTCTTGTTACTATTATTCACATAACCTTTCTGGGATACAAATTTGACATGTGTAAAAAACAGTAGTAGATTTTTTTTTTGTTAATCTATCAAATAAATGGACATATTTAAATCATGGGGCTGGGAAAGATGGATGCAGACCACAAAATAATGAAAGGCTAAAAAGTACAAGGCCCTACCAAGTACCAACACGATAAGAGTCTATCCACTTACCCTTAATTATGCGTTTTGTAGTGACAGATAATTTTCCAAACAAAAGAAAGGATAAGAACATAGAAAATTTACGCTCTCTTATTCTAGCGACGTGAAGTCGTGAACACATATATTATGTGTTTTGTATATGCACATTAATCACTAATCAAAGTAAATGAATAACATATATTATGACCTTCATATGTCAATTATAATAAGAAATGTGATTTAGTGTAAACATCGAATGTAAGTATATTTTTACTACAATTGAATGTCATATGTCTAATAAAACACATTGCAATGAGTACTAATTTGGACAAATAGATTTAACAAATGAAAAATAATAATTCAAAGAAAAGTTCAAGATGATATAAATTGCAAAGATAAATCTATTAATTAAGTTTGCGAGATTCTTTCGTTGCTTGTTTAGAAATTAGAGCAAGATTGAAACGAATCATTTGGCCCTCACTTTTCCCTTAATAATCCTCCATATTTTTGACGATTTCATATGGCCACTTTATTTCTTTTTGGATGGAATACCATTCTGTTTTTAAACTTTAAACTCGTCGAAGCTTAAAAAAAAAAAAATCATTGTACGCTTCAAATAGCTGGGCCTTTAATAATTAATGGCTCCACAACTTTAACAACTTCCAAACCTAACTCTAGATTAAACTACAAATATTTTGTTATCGTAATCTCTTCCTTATCTTTTTTATCTCTAGCTTAGGGAACATGATAATTGCTTGATAAGCTTTGTTTGTATTCCTTCCGGATTGACAATTTCCCATAAAATATCACTCCACTAGCTAGCTTCTCCTTGAATGTGAACAAGTATTGTAAAGTCAATAATTTTTTGACAGAAAATAATAACGCATTCAGTCAGTTGTTCTACACCCACAAACACAAAAAAATAAACACTGGTTTTATGACTCGAAAAATATATCTTGTGAAATTAATTTGACAGCTGAGTCCTGTTGATCAAAGATAAGGCATATTGAGATAATTAAAAACAAAATAGAACATAATGGAACCACAAAATTATATAGGTGATATTTATTCGCAGGGAATAGATTTTAATCTTGTTAGTATATATATACATTTGTTGATTTGCCCGTACTGCGTTTTTAGCTGTATATTTGACTTTATTATGAATTTAAAAATCTAGATTTTATATTATTATTTATAAATATCTAACTTATTTTCACGTTACTTTTATTTGATTTGACAATGAGACTGTGATTACGATGTGATAATGAGACATTATTTCCCCATCTAATAAGTGGTCGTTTGGTGCATGGTATAAGCTAGGATATCCCAAAGAATAATTTTTTGTATCATGTTTGGTAGAAGGTATAGGATAAATTTATACGCTGTATCACCAAACAAAAAGATAAATGATCCCATGGTATAAGGATATACCTTCTTATACCACTTATCGCCTATTTTATATCATCTCCTAGATGGTATAAAATAGTCCCCAAGATATGAAATAAATTAGTCCCGAAATTATAATTCCGGGATAATTTTGGCCATGCGCCAAACGACCACTAAGTGAATAGTATGATCCTATAACCATTTATCCATAAAAAGCACATTTCAAGTATCATCTTTTTTTTAGTTTCTTCCTAAACTATCACCAATTAGTTTGCAGAACACACTTCAACTATCAGCTGTTCACTTTTTATATCTGAACTTTCACCAACTAGTTTGCAAAACACACTTCATTAAAAGTGAACAACCTATAGTTGAGGTGTGTTTTTCAAACTAATGCATGGCAACAGTAGGTAAGTAAAAGTGAACAATCGATAGGTAAAGGAAAGGTGTGTTTTTTCTGTAAGTTAGTGATAGTTTAGGTAGGAAACTCTCATACCTGATAATACAGGTAGAAAACTCAAAAAAAAGATAATACTTGAGGTGTGTTTTTAACCCTTAACTTATTATTAATCAACTTTTTGTTCAACCAAGAGGAAATATCAAAACAAAAAGATAAATTGAAGAATTTTATCTTCTTTTAAGTACTATTTTTTTTTTTTTTTTACTAAAAGTATTTTCACGTGAAGGAGACACAAGAAAGTATAAGCCTTTGGTTTAAGCATATCACGTAATTTTGGAAGGCAGCTGTGGTGATTATTCTACCTTTTTTTTTTGGGTCAATTTATAAGCCGTCCGTACGTGGAAATAATTAACGAACAATTAAAATAAAGTGGGCTCATCAGACAATAGAATGTGCGGCAAAAGTGGGCGGTTCCAATTTAGTCACTTCATGACTTTAATAATCTACTATTGGAAATAGCGATCCATGTAAAAAGGCTTTTCACGTTGTGGGATTTTGACTGTTTTCTTCTTTCCAATCAAGCCTCTTTAGTCTTTTATGACACGTTATCTTAAATTCTTAATTCACATGATTTTTAAATTATGTGAAATATAATTTGATCGGATTCAGTATAAACATAAAACCTACTTTCCTTACTAAGACATACGATACGTATGTTTTCGGTTTCTTTTGTTGGTCACCGTAACATTTTAAAAATGTGAGTACGTACTACTTGACTCAAAATGTGGTATTTTTCTAAGTATGTTTTTATATGGAGGAATAATTTTTTTTTTTTTTTAGTATTCTTAAGTTTTTCATATTTAATAGATGAGTTAAAATGTTTTGAAATATACTTTTTCTTTAAAAAGTTTTTAAAAATAAATAAAATAACTGTGAAATTGAGAAACACAAATTTCATAAATAACGCCGATTGTCTCCCATGCATATCTCTACCTCTTGGATTCTATCCTCCACCCCAACCCACTACACCGGTCCACACCCCATCCCCCGTGCAAACCCCACACCCAACCCTCCTCAACTCGGCAACCCCCACTCAACCCAGCACCCCTACCCCTCATCCACTCCACCACACTCACATCACTTCTATCCTTGTAGTTTTTGTCTAAATATTGTTATTTTTGTCTAAATTATACTTAAATACTTTTGGACAATGTTTTCTATTTCTTAACAGATAACAAAATATAATGTTTGCGTAAATTATACTCCATTTAAGATCAATTTTTCAGGATTTGTTTTTTTTAATGAAAAATATATTTTCATTATTTACCAAACACACCCTTTATCTAGACTTTTATGCCATGTTATTTCAATTCACATGATCTTTAAAGATGTGAGCATTTCCAGAGCCTGTTTCTAACGATACTTGAACTAGAGAGTTTTAAATACTGTCGAATGTAAGCTTGCAACACAAACATGACTAAGACTAAAAATAAGGAGTATAATTTTGATTAAAATAAAATAGAAAATATGCCAATCATTTATAATGCTATATTGAATGGAGAAATCAATTGCCCTTTCCCTACTATGCTTTCTTTTGATAATGAATAAAACTTGGCCTCCTAGCTGTGCCAGATGCCATTTGTTTTTTATATTATTAAACAAAAAGAGAAGAAAAGGATTCTCTCTTATTTATTCTGTAAACAACTTCATAAATATTCTTCCACAAATTAGATGTAGCTCCGATCGAGTATATTCCTAAAATTAAAGCCTCCAGCTAATGATTGTCATATTACAAATTCATCTTTCTTTTTCAGACAAATTTAATCTGAAATTAAAGCTTTATTAAATTTAGCAGTGATCTAAATTTGATTTAGATAGTAATAGATTTATTACAGTAACATTACGCATCTCAAGCTATAGTTGTGATCAGTTATATGAATTAAGACTTTCCATTTTCCTTTAGAAACCTGTTTGTTCCAATAATCAGTAAATTATGTTCTTTATAGTCGAATTTACTAGCACATTTTTTTATATATTGATATGTAAATTTTAACAAGATTAAAACTAAAGATTCTTAGCAAATATTGGACTTTATGTGAGTGTATCGACATATTAAGTTTTAATCTCAACTAGTTTGTATCACTTCTTTGAATTTTTTTATTCACTTTATTTCTTGCTAGGTCTGCACAGATGTAGGTCCTTCGAGATAATTTTTTCCAATATGAGTTTAGGTCTAACTTGTCACTGTTAAATTTTGTAAAGCCATAAGTTAATTTTTACTTTTAACAGAAACTAGCTTTGTTAACTCATTTGCAAAGATCATTCGAATTGAAGTTCTTGGTTTTCATTCTCGAAAACGCAAAACACGTTCCGATTAAACAATAATTTGATACTTTGGGAGCTCTAAAGGTCACAAAGTTAGTTTATCCCACAAAATTAGGGTCTCTAGTGAAGCAAACGAGAATCAGGATTAAAGAATACGAGGTTTGATATACGAGGTTTGATTTCCTCTTCCTAGGTTTGATTAAGGAAGTAAATCCTTAATTATAACCAAGTTGTCAATTATAGTAATTATAAACTCATTGATCCGCTCATTATGTTTTTTGTCTTCCTTAAACAGACACTGCTTCCAGCGTATAATCTTAAATAGTGATACGCACTACAACTATGAATCACTTTAGCTCCATCTTTATAATCCGTACTTTGGACTACTGGGGATCTCGATCTGAATGGTAATTTTCTTGTACGAATGCACTGAGAGATCAATACTGCCTTTAACAAAAGAAATCTACTCCCTTTATATGAAATTATCTGTAGTGATTCTCTTTTACAAGCTTTAAGAAATATTTATTATATGAGGTGTTTGTAGTCTTCAAAAACAATAACTATTAAGTATGAAATGGGAAAAAATAAATAATTTCGTCTTAAACTTCTAATTAAAACAACAAACAATTTGAGATAACTATTGTTAGCAATCACGAGAGATAATTTGAGACGAAGGGAGTATAAAATTAGGAATTTAGGGGATAGTCCGGGGTTGGTTGGTTAAGGGGTGGCAGTTGGGATGTGGAAAGACAACGGATTTAAAATGTCATTTATACGTATATGAAACTTATTTTCTCTACTCCACTAATAAATTCATTTTCTTTATTTTAGGAAATTAATTTTCTTAGATAAAATATTTTTGACCTATCAAACAAAATATTTTCCTCCATACCGAACATAGTCGAAGCCTCAAACTTTTTTTCTTTTAGTCATTGAGTAATTCTATCTCTTAAATTTTCTCAAATAGAATAGTATATAAATAAAAATAGGAGAAATTGAAGCGACGGCGCGTGATTTTCTGGATTACTTTCGTGTAATTTTGCCAATGGGATTATCCTAATAGTATTTATTAATTTAAGACAAGCTAAGGTTTTCATGGGAATTGTGTGGTCAAAGTAACTCTTTTGTCGCTTTGCTTTTGGGAGTTGATATTATAATTGATACAACTACTTTTCTTCTCCTTCTTTGTAATGTATTTGTTTAATGCATTTTACGCTAGTGATTCTAGAGTTCCCACTAACTTTTCTAAACGAAATGGATGGATTTGTATAATATTGGGTTGTTTTAAAGATAGCTTTTTCTTGTTGAAAGTAGTGAGGGTTCGTATGAGGCAGTTCATCAAAAGTAGCTGATAATTAAACGCTAAAAAATATTTTAAGTGCTAAAATTATTTTTATAAATAAATGATTACATATTTAAATAGATGAGTTGAAGTTAGTATAAGTAAATCACGTTATAAGTTAACCTAAGTACTCCATATTTCAAAGCCTCTCAAAGTATCGAAAGACGAGGACATGATGATTCTCCAAATTTTTTGGAGTTCAAACTGAGAATTTTATAGTATTATCCAGTCATACGTATCTTCTTTTTTTACTTTTACGTGATCTCGTGTCTTCTTTCTTTGACACGTATAACTCCACATGATAATTACACAATATTCTATTCCTAAAAAGGAAAAATATATTGTGTATACCGCGTTCATGGAATATATTTTTTGTCTTATGATTAATCTCGCAAAATTGCTCAATTCAATATATATGAAGATTCTAGCACCTTTGATGACTACAAAATTGTTGTCGTAGGACTAGCACCGGTGTAAACACATGTTAAATCTCGTCTTGTTTATCCTCTTCTCCCTTGTTCATGTTGCCCCAATCAAATCGTTGCCAGATACTCCCTCCAGTCCATTTTATTAGTAAGGAAAATTTGATTAGGCTATGACAAGTATATTTTGATAAATTAGTTTTCGAGACTAATAAGTGTTTGTCCTAAAGAAGTGTTCGTCTAGTGGAAAATCCAATGCTTTTCCATCCTCTCTAAATTAGGTAAAGAAGAAAGGGCTGCACTCCATAAAGTATTTTCTAATGTAAACTTCTGAGCACCATATTTTTTCTTCAAAGTCGGAACATTTAGGTTGAGTGTGACAGTTATAAACGTAAGTAATTGTCATTAATCTCAAAGCGCACAAACTTGTGCAAAACATCTTATAAGCATAAATGTGGATCCATAATTTTAGTTAGTGGGTGTGTTACGTTGGATTATCTTAGATCAAGTACGTGGATATATTCTTGTTAATGGGTAGCGGTAAGACTTGAATTTAAAAATTCTACGACAATAAATCTTCGGGTTGTTAGGATATACTATTAACCATGCAGTTTGATTATAGTATTATGTTTTATTCCTTTTGGAACAATTATTTATTTATTTATTCAATTCAATAAAGTATTATTTTAAATAGATCATTCATTCATATGTGTGCCCTTTACTTATATAGTAGACGATTTGGTGTATGGTGTTTTAGCTCGTGCGCAGAAGATTAAATTGTCGGTTCTTATAAGTTATAAAGTTAATGTTCACAATCAAAGATGAAACTGGGCAAAGTATCTTGATGATTGTAGCATAAGATTAAAATATAATCTATCTTGATTATGGGAATGGTTTTTGTTCCAACTTCTTATGCTAGTACATTTTGTATGTATTGAACGGACCAAGTAGAGATAAGAGTTTTTGTACTGAATATATAAAACAACCTCTCTAGCTCATTAAATGTACTTGTACTCTTAATCTTAATATGATTGTTATGATCAATGTGCTTCGTTCATTATTTTGATTTATTAAAAGGTACGACTCAACTGCGAGTTAATGTATTCCTGGTAAATAGGATAATGGCAAAGTGCATTTGTGAAATAACAATTAGTTGATAGGATTCATGTCTCGACCTTGAGATTGATGATACCCCTTTATGGATGCTTATAAGTTTTCATGTGGAAACCCTGCAGGTGGATTTTGTATCCGTCACATGAAATAAGTTAAGCGGAAGTATAAAGGATTAAATTGGTCGATGAATTAAATTGTCGGTAATTTAATTTATTTGATTGGTATCTCGTAATCTTAACATGGGGAGTTAAATAAGTTTTAATGAATGATTTCGAAATTAAACGAGAGGAGTGCAATTACGCTTTTCTAGTGGAATAAATTGTAATTTATTGTGGTAGGATTAATTCACTTATATTCCGAATTAATACCGCAATAGGAAGCCTCGTTATTAAATCTGTGATCCCTGATGTGCCTGAATATTCTAGAACAAAGAAAATAAAAAGAAAAATAATATCCTTAGTGGGTAAGGAAAGGACTACACGTTTTTTGCTAGGGTTTATCCTAAAAACGTGTGTATTTAAAGAAAGCCATTCAACCGTAAGTGAGATTCATTCTTTAGCCGCAATACTTGCCACTCAAGTATTTCGTTCATAGAAGTTCAGGATACACATTAGAAGATCGTAGACTCGGGAGAAGTACGGGACGCTATTGAAGACTTGTGCAACAGCTTCAAAAGGTTAGTGTTACAATCCCGTATTTGATTATATTTGTCTAATTTACATGTAAGAATATGATTTTGGTTGTTTGCTTCCGCTGCGTATATATGCCTATTTTCTATCAAGCACTAACCCTCAAGCGACCAAATAAAAATAAAATAGCACCGAACTAAAACGTGAAATCAAGTAGAAAATAGAATGAATCTAGGTTTAATCAGCAGTCATACATTGAGCACTCAAAGTGATAACTTCAGTGCCAGTTATAATCAATACTTTTTCTTTTCTTTCGAGCAAATTAAATTGTTAATAAATCTGGGCTTTAACTAATAAAACCGACGTTGCTTAGTCCGTTTTGGACCGCTAAATTTGGTGAAGAAGTGAGGTTTCTAAAAGTGAATGGATAGCCAAAAAGCACCCTGCACCTCTCCTGTATCCCATGAGTGTTATATGTGAAAAGCTAAGGCGGAAAGCCGGTTAAAAGTACTACTCCACTATACGACCAAACCGTTTTAATATCTGAATGAGATTCTTATTGGAGACTTTAAAATCAAAAATCAAAAGTGCTCCTTATTTTAATATCTTACATTTGTAAATGAACTGGTCATAATAATCTGACATGATGATAGAGCTGATAAATGCCATGTGCTTGAATCTTACCACAACGACCCATCGAGAAAAGTATATGTCAAGGACATTATTGTAGTTGCAATCCATGATTATCAATCATTAAGGGGGAGTTATATATATATATATATATATATATACACACACAAGTTAAATGAAATTTAACATATAGTGTGTGTATGTATATACCTATCCACAACGAATCGTTCCTTCATAAATCACACCGCATCAACCCCAAAAAAAACTCGGTGTTTTTTAATTTTTACAGTGTGTTTGGTAGTCATAGTTGAGAGTTGAGACAAGTTTAATCATGCGACCTAGTACAAAATTTAACACATTAGATATCAAAACTCAAATGGGATGGTTGTGACATATATGCCATAGAAAAGTGTCTTCTCTAACGGAATATTTGCTTGTCATATACTATGCATGATTCATCATATAAGAGAATCTGTAGCTTTATTTATTAGTTTGAACTCCCCCATTTCTATGTTAAAGTGGGGCGAATTTGGCTTTCTATATCACTTTTAACTTCACAGTAAACTCTAGAACATCCAATGGCATAAGGTGGCACTTCAATATGGAAAAGGATTGAGATTGGATTTAAAAGAAACACTCATTTGCATGCTAAAAAAACCATCAAAGAATTGGTAATGTAATTCACTGCTCGGGATATGATTTGCCAAGTTACGGCAACTCTTTCCCCCATCTACAGATGGGTTCGATCAAGTCAATCGTCTTGTTTAATTTGTATATTTGACCAGGGGTGCGTCCAAACAGTTCTTTACGGGCAATATATAGCTTAATTTGAACTCGCACCAACCTGAAAAAGAATAAGTTTCTAATTTTTGAAATTGTCTTAGCGAAACCTATAGAATTCATTTTCTTTGTTATTCTTTATTTTCCTTACAATTTATAAATGCATTAAGGGGCCGAATGCCTAATCCTATTTCAATTCTCATCATTAGGCCATGCTCAGTATTTGCAAATACTAATTAAATATTTTAAAAAATTATTTAAGAGTATTTCAAATAAAATAATGAGTTTAGCTTATACGTTTAGTGGTTTTAGAATGAAAAAAGAAATTAGTGACTTTTGTAGAGAACAAAAAAACACGTGAATTGGATGATTTTAAAGTGACAAAATTAGCTTAGTGATTTTTGTAGAATAACTCGTTAAAAAAAATGCTTTGAAAGTGATCAAAATTCAAAAATAGTTTAATAATTATTGTAAAAAAAAATTATAAGTTTGGATGACTACTATTTGAAAAGCTAACCCTTATCTTTCTTGAGGATTAAAGTTGACTCTACTTAAGGTGATAGACTATTGTTCCAAAGCTTAGATCAATAATTCAATGTAAACATGATTTGGTTCCATCACAAGTCACAACCACCCACATTTGCAGGGTGAGCTTATAATAATTTTAATTATACATATGGGTACTAGTGGACGGGAAAGAAGATGAACGACAGTGTGAAATAAAATGCTTACCCGTTTAATTAGCTAACACATAGGGGATCGAGCTTACTGCTTATTACCTATGAGTTCAACGGAACACAATATTTGATATGAAACATATATAGATATACGGAGAGAAATTACTAAAATATTAATAAGTATTATAATGAACTCGCAATGTCAAATTACAATAAAAAATCTTAATTCGCTAATTGGTGGCACATTTGTCAACTAAACATGTCTATTTGGGTCACTATTTTACATATGATAATGAGACAAAGCTTTATACAACTACTATGGTATGGACATGTCCCCTCTCAATTATTTGATTCAAGATAAGATAATGTTACTTATTTTCTAGCTTTCTGTTTTATCTTAAAGTACCTTCAATCTTTATGAGACCATCTTTTATCCCGTAGCAAATTACATGTTAGCTCAATTGGCATTTTGGCTTATTAATCATTAATCAATATTTTATTCTTTTCCTTTTTGCGTGTACCTTTATTCATTATTAAGTTCAATAAAATGGAACAAAAGGACTTTTTGAGTTATAGGCCTCCAATTTGACATGTATAAAGTAGAATTAAGTTTAATTTATGCTTATCTAGTTAATGAATATCTTAAATCAAGAGGGGGCAGTGAAAGATGCAGATCACAGAATGGTGAGAGGCTTATAATTGCTAGGCCCTACCAAGACAATAATAGCTAATATTTTCCGGTTTCAAATTTGTTTATCTTACTTTTTCTTTTTAATATGTTTAAAAAAGAATGTCATTTTTAATATATTTTGAATTTTCTTACACCCAACATCCTATATGGCATATTTCAGACATGGTTAAAATGACATTTTGATACATTATACACATTTTTAATTTAAGACGATAAGATTAAAAAATATTCTTAATTGTATTAAATTCCTTGCAAAATCAAATTAAAACACATAAATTGGAAAAGACCATTTAACAACTTTGCCTTCTTTGTGATGATTTTAAAATTTTAACTTGGGAATATTGAATTTATTAAATTAAAATTGTATTAATCTTACATTTGAATTAAATTATAGTAAGCTCCGAGTAGCTTGTCCATAAATATAATTAAAGAAAATTGACATATATATAACCACCCAGTCAAAAAAGACGTTGGCAAATGTATAATATAAACATAATATGTATGTATATTAGGTACATTGGCTAGCGGATATCAATAGTGTTGGCTGAGTGGCCAAATGTGTAAATTCCCCAATAATTAATGGTGGCACATTTTTTTTTTTGGTCTCCTACCCAGTGTCCGGTACACATATTGGGCTCGACTAAATCCGAATTTGCGTGTGGAAGGCCCACATTGTGTGTGTGTGTGTGTGTGTGTTTGGGGTTTTGGGGGGGGGGGGGGTGCGCGTTCCCTAACAAAGGCTATTCCGTATCTAGAGAGAGACTTGAAATAGAGACTTCTAATTAAGTCTGAAGGAGTACTTACCACTCCACCACAAACCATCGTTGGTAGTTGTAACACTTCAAGTTGGAACACTTCAACTAACTTCCAAACCTAATTCCGGATTAAACTACTTAGTATAAGATTTTGGTATCCCATTAATCTTTTTTTAGTCCAAAGCTACAGGAAGATCTCTTTCTAATCTTTGTTTTTATCATTAATCTGGTTTTAACAACGACAATTTTCCAAAAAAAAATATCATCCCCACTGTTACTTGAATGTGAAGTTTCACTGTGAGAATAAATAATCTATGGCAGAAAAACTTTGCGGCTGATTATATTACATGTGGGTGCAAAACTATTTCTTTACCTATTTTTTCCTGGACCACCCTATGTAATGAATTTCTTTTATATAAAAATAAAATAAAAAATACTTCATTACTTTGAGATTTAATAGGAAATCTAATATATGTTTTGTTTAACATGCAGAGATCGCAAATTAATTTCTTACTTTTGATTTTCGCAGACATAAAAGTAATATTTTCTTAAAATTGAATTTAATAAATAAGAACAGATAGATCTTTTAAGAGCTCTAAAGGTCACAAAGTTGGATCGTCAAATAGAATATATAGGCTCTATAATCAAGCAAACAAGAATCAATAATACGAGGTTAAATTATCATTAACGAGGTAAATTGTTTAACTATAATCAAGCTGTCATATTTTTTCTATGATAATCAAGTTCTTAATTTAACAACTCGATCCGCTCATGATGCTTTCGTCTACGTGAAAGTTGAGACAAACATTATCTTCAGTATATATAATCTTAAAAAAAAAAAAAAGATACGCACTACAATTATGGACCACTTCAATAACTAATTACTTATCATCCATTAGTTATTCCATCTTAAAATCCGTACTTTGGACTTTTGGGATCTCGATGTTAATCAGTACTAACTCCTATTTTATTTGTCAAGAACATTGGACTATTAGTGGTCGTTTGGTTGTAAGCCAAAATTATCTCAGAATTATAATTTCGGGACTAATTTATCTCATTTCTTGGGATTATTTTATACCATCTAAAAGATGGTACAAAAATAATCCCGGATAAAGTGAGATAAGAAGGGATATCCCACCCTTGGGATTATCTTCATTTTGTCAGGTGTTTTGGTAGGAGGTATAAATTTATCCCAGGATAAATTTATACCTCCTACCAAACACGGTATAAAAAATTAGTGCTGGGATATTTAAGCCTATACCATGCACCAAACGACCCCTAGAATACTGCCTATTCCCTATTCCTTTTATGAAATAAAATAAAGTGGGGAGAAAAAGAAATATCATTCCCTGGCGAACCAAATAATTCAGAACGAAAGATTGTGAAATAATATTTTATAAATACTTTATAGTTTAAACATTTACATATAAGGAAAAATTTGAAACAAGAAAATGAGAAAAATATCTGCAATGAACATATTCTTTTTGATTGAGTACATGCTTAATAACAACAAAAAAGAAACAACACACAATTTTACTTGGGAAACCTTCAAGGAGAAGAAAATCCACAGCCTTCACCAACTCTTATTATTTCTCAATAAAAGATAATTACAGGATATTGAATTTAGCGGAAAAGCCAAGTTCATATAGGTTACGAAAAATTCTAATCCCAGAATTTCTTAGGTATCCTACAAGCTATTTTCTAAGTAACTTACAGACTACTTTAGAAAATTTAGCGCAACACTCATGCGCCTACCGAATTGTTTCGTCCATCATGGGGGCGGCAGGCCCGGCCCTGCAACCCCGTAGTCAGACCCACAAATTTAACATTTGGAAGCCTGACTTTAGAATAATTTAATGATTGTAAATCCTTAAAAGTTGTTACATATATGAAAAATAGCATAGGAGTGAAATGTGTCATATCTTTCGGGATTCATCACAATTGGGAAAAAAAAATATGCCAGTCCTATAATTCAAGAAAAAGAATAATTCTTTTTCCTCTTCCTTTACCTCATGTCCTCATTTTTAAATGTATGATGCATTTTAGCTTAGGCATGCTATTTAGAAATTTCCCACTACTTTTCATTAAGAAAATGGATGCAATAGGATTTGTAAAATTGTGGGTTGTTTCCGACGATCGAAGAAGAAAAGTTTTCTTCGTGTTGAAGAAATCAAAGCCATCTCAAAGTAAAGAAAAAGGAGGAACGTAACTATCCAACTGACATTTTTTTTTTTTTAAAGTATTGGTGATACGTCGATTTCCTCTTTTACGGTGTTTTATGTTTTCTCTTTTATATAAATGCGTGTATAACTTCACACGATACAATTACGCAAAATATTTCCTTTTTAAATTAAAAGAAGAAGAAAAATCAAAGTCATTGTGCACGATATCCATATACAATAAATATTTATTTGCACCCGCTGTTTATGATAAACCAAGCAATTTTAGTAATTGTAAAATTAAAGTGAGAACACATATTATCTAACTATGATTAATGATAAATGAATATATGAAATGTATTTGTCTTGCATTCACTAATATGGTGTAAACATGATACTAACCGTATATTTTACCCTCTTATATCATAAGCAACCTCGCACTAATACTTCACTTTCATCAATAACAACTCTACTCATTATTGTATTACTTGATCTAATTTTAGTACTCCAAACTTTCATAGGTTAAACTATCATAGGTTCAAAATATCTTAATCTTACCTACTAGTAATATAATTTTAAAAGCCTGAAAATTCAATTTAAAGAGATTATAGAAACATTCATATTCCAAAATCTTAAAATTGTAGATTTTCTAATCAAGGTAATTCTTACTAAGATCACAAATCCTACAGTAGGCGACTAAATTTAGACACTGAAGCAATGAATCTGAATTTTAAGACAATTTTCGTCCCCTCTTTTTGGTCTTTGTTAGATTATAGTAATAGTGTTATGCTTTCGGCGGGGGGCTTAAACTTTCAAACTTTTGAGTTTTGACAATACAAATATGTGTGCCCCAAACAACAAAAAAAAAATGTGTTGGTGAATTCTTTCCACTAAATAGAAAAGATTGGCCCGTTATAGGTAGTTGCTATATAAGTTAAAAGATGCAAATGTGGAAGGACATGATCTTTGGGTGCATATTCTACCAAACATGATATGTGTTCTTTTGCGAAACTCACTATATTAAAGCAAGCAAAACAGATGAAAGAGTTGTCATTAATTAGGCTTGAAAAGGTGCTGTCTAGTGGAACCTCCAATGTTCTTCATCCTCCCTAAATTAGGTCAAACAACAAAATTTTAACTAATTTTATTTACTAACCATTTTTTTATGTTATCAAGTCAATTTTACTTATAAGCGTAACTTATCTTATTTTCAAGATTACAAATTTCATTTTTTATGGAGAATTACTTCTAGATGTGGTCAGTGAAGTTGTAATTTCTTTCTGTTTTCTTGCTTCCATTGCGAAGTTTGACCTCGCGCAACAAGTGGCACAGTCGCACAAAGTGACTTTAGCTTCGGCCTGATAGCACTAATCTCTGTTGATTCTAATCCAACCTTGCCTCAACAAATATTTATTTACTTGCGGTCTCACCTCTCCCTCCCCAATCCGATTGAAAGTCTTACTCCTCTCTTGATTAGTCCAACCTCTCTATTAGCTTTGTCAGATAGAGGATCATGCTAGGGTCAGATGATAGATATTTTTGGGTGGCCGGATAGTATTAAAAATCTTTTATATCGTTGGTCAGAGACGAATGTAGCCTTTTGATACGGGTTTATATGAACCAATAAATTTTAATACGAGGTGTGCGTGTGTGTAAAAAATACAAAAATATTAATAATAAATATTATATCCGAACTCATATTTTTAATTATAAAATGAAAATACTTCTAAAAAATCTGAAAAATTGAACTTATTAAATTTAAATCTTAAATCTGTCTCTTAATCAAGATATATAAGTTTATATATAGACTCAAACAAGAAAGGGCTGCACTCCACAAAGTGGCCTTCTCTATTTACTTTAATTTATCAGGACCAAGCTTTCTATATGGGGTTGGACCATTTCGGTGGATATGACACTATTGAATAAACCTACTTAGTACTACTATCTTATTAAGTCACGCAACTTGTGCAAAACATGTCAAAAGGAGAGCCTTATTTTTTTTAAAAGAAACTGAGTGCAATACTTCAAACCAGTGGTTGAGAACTCAAAGAAATAACTTTAGTGCTTGTTATAATCATCTCTGCTTTTCTTACTTTTGTATAAATTAATGAACTTGGCTGTTAACCAAGTTGAAGAACAAAACCAATCTAAACTCAACCTCTTCATCTAGGTCCTATTTTCGACCTTTGGAATTGCATGAAAAGTTAAGCTTTTCAAAAGTCGATAGCTAAAAAGCCCAAAAGTTACAGTGCAGAGCCTAAAGTGTGTAAAATATCCTAAAGCAATTTTGGTATCTGAATAAGATAAAACCTGCAATGCACCTTCCAAATATTTTTATCAAAATTGAATATGTTTTCTCTTTATGGTTTTCTAATGCTTATGAAACTCTCTACGAGTGGTAATAATTAATGAAAGTTTCATTTTGTTGACCAGATACTGTCTCGTTTGATATTCATTCATAGCCAATGGTTATATGTCCAAAAGAAAAAATATAGGAAGATATAGGAAGGCCAAACAATTTACTTCTGCGCGTACATTCGAAAACCAATTCTTCCATTTTTCACAAGACAGAACTTACATGTTTAGAAAATGCTCAGAATAGTGTTCACAACTTTCATACTCCAATTAAAAGTATAAAAAGGAAAATATTTGACACCTCTAAACAGTATATAAAATCATACTCCATCGGCTTACATCGTCAGCCTAGTGTGATGACCCGCCACGTCATCATGCCACCTAAGTGCCATTTGGAGCTATTTTTGCCATGTGGATGCTTACATGGAAAAAAAAAAGTCTAGCATGTGTTGGATTATTCTAGAGCCATGGAGATTCATGTGAGATCTGTTTCAGATATTTATGGACTTCCTGAAGATTTCTGGAAGAGACCTTAAACATTCTGCTGTCAATGGATAATTCTAGTAGGAGCTGACTTTTGTAAATAAGTAGGGACTTATACATTAATTATTATTTGCATACTAGTCCCTAGGTGAGTAGTATAAATAGAGGCCATTCATTTGTAAAAAAACCATCAAGAAAATCAATTAAGTCTTCTATAATAAAAAGCTTCCTTCTAGCAAATTTCTCTGTCTTTCTCAATTACTATTCCCTTAGCGATCTTAAGTGTAGTAAACTAGGCTGACTTGGCATAGCAAGATCGTGAGCAAGTTGTGCAAGAACATGAGCGAGTTGTCAAGTGTCGCACGTGCGCTTAGTTGAAGACTAAGGACGTGACAACGTGGTATCGAAAGCGAAGGTTACGGCGAGGGAATGGCAAACGACGGAGAAATCAACGGTTAAAACCCAGCCAACGTCGTCGGCCGATGCTTGCGCAAGAACCCTATGCCGAGAAGAGGAATGACGCCAACAAGAGCCGGAGGTGCGGGGCGTCGGAGGTTGTGCCAAATGAAGGGCTTACATCCCGAGAACTATCTACCACCGAGGCGAGCGAGGATGCGTGGAGGTCTGTCCGAAGACGTCTCGCTCGGTAAAGAGTGGGTTATGAAGGTTAACGTGGGGATGGACGCCATCAACATATTTGGCCAACGTTTGGGCAGAGGTGGAGGGCACTCTTGGCGTTCTTGAGGGGCGTACTCTTGAAGAGATTGAAAGCATCCGAAATGACTTGGAAGGGAACATGCGGTGAAGCTATCATTGAGGTAAAAAGCAAACCATCACCGCCTTAGAGTGCGGACTTATGGAGGCGTTGAGTACTATCGATGCCATGAAGGCAAAGATAGTGGCACTCGAAGAACAGAGTCAATGTTGGCGTGACCGATGCTTACGTGCCCCAACAATGTGTTGTTGTGACGAGGAAGCTAAGATCGAGGCTCCCGAGCCACCGGTAATTCTAGTTCAAAGGGTTCGTGATGCACGAGGTGGAGAACTTTCTTTGGCACTTGGAGAACTATTTCGAGCATGGCAAAGTGAGGGACGATGAGGCCAAGATCAACACCGCTTGTGTTGTACCTAACGAGTAGACCCCAAGCCAACGTTTATGGTGGAGAAGAAAGGTCGCCGATCTTTGACGAGAGGTCTATGCACAATCAACACGTGGGATCAGTTCAAGAATGAGTTTAAGCGACAGTTCTTCCCAAATAATGTCTTGTACGAGGCAAGGCGCAAACTTAGAGAGTTGAAGCAGACGGGGAGCATACGAGACTATGTCAAGGAATTCACCACCCTTACGCTTCAAATTCCCAACCTTACCAATGATGACTTATTGTTTCACTTTATAGACGGGTTGCAAAATTGGGCTAAGCAGGGGTTACAACGCGTCAAGTCGCGGACATAGACCAAGCCATAGTGGAGGCCGAGTCTTTGATGGACTTCAAGCATGACAAGCATGACAAAGGCCAAGGCAACGAGTCAACGTGTAGTGATGCCAAGGTGGGGAGACCGTGGCGAGAGCAAGGAGTCGCAACAACAATACTCCAAGACTCAAAATGTGAATAAGTTCGACGACGAAGTCGAGTGGTCGTCGGGGCTATGTCGAAAAGAAGGCGCGAACGAGAAGAAGGGATGTTACTTATGCGGAGGGCGCACGGCTTCAAAATCGCCACGACACCGAAGAGCATTAGCGCTATGGTACGCGCAAGTCATGAGCGAGTACGATGCAAACACCGAGTATGGGAATCGCACGCGATTAGGGACGATTAGACTGTGTGTCTTTGTCGCGAAAGATAGTCAAACCAATGATAATAAAAACCAAGACGTGGATCTCACCATCAATAACAAGCCCGGCTCGTGCCTTTGGTAGACACTGGGGCGACTCATAATTTTGTGACCGAGGCCGTAGCGAAGAGACTAGAGTTGAAGCTTGATCCAATTAACGCCCTCGTTAAGACCGTGAATGCTAAGCCAGAAAATGCTCGTGGTGTAGCTAATGGCGTTAGTGTCAAATTGGGCGATTGGAAAGGTATGACAAATTTTACCGCCACTACTATGGATATCTTTGACATTGTTTTGGGGCAAGAGTTCTTTAGGCATTGTCATGTGATGATCGACCCCTACCTCAAACGTCTCTTGGTCATGGAGCGAGAAGGCTCTTGCATGGTGCCTACAGTGACTATGTCGCATGAACGAGGCCGTGCACAACTTTCGGCTATGCGGCTTGTCGAGGGTCTCGAAAGAGGAGCCAACATTCATGGAAACCATTACGAGTTTGAAGGAAGATAATGGTACCCAAGAGACACCGCCGCCTTGGATAGATGATTTGCTCGAAGAAAACAAAGATTGTATTTCCGAAGAGCTACCTAAGAGCTTGCCTCTTAGGCCTGAGCTGGATCACAAGATTGAGTTAGAGCATGAATCGGGAAAGGGTCAAGTTATGCACCGATTACCATCACCGCCTCACACAATAGGGAGATTGAAGCTATCATTGATTACCAGGCCAGCCGAAGACAAGGGCAGAAAGCCACCGCCATGCTCCTCGTCCACTGGAAGGGGTAACCACCGGAAGAGGCCACATGGGAGCGTTATGAAGACTTGTGGCAATTTAAAGACAAGATTCGAGAGTTTATGTTGTAGCAATGCGCCGCGGTCGTCGCAACGCGCCGCGGTCGTCGCAACATCAGGTGGGGGAGAGTGTGATGACCCGCCACGTCATCATGCCACCTAAGTGCCATTTGGAGCTATTTTTGCCATGTGGATGCTTACATGGAAAAAAAAAAGTCTAGCATGTGTTGGATTATTCTAGAGCCATGGAGATTCGTGTGAGATGCTCTCAGATATTTATGGACTTCCTAGAAGATTTCTTAGAAGACCTTAGAACATTCTAGCCTAATGGATAATTCTAGAGTAGGACTTCTTTGTAAATAAGTAGGGACTTATACATTAATTATTATTTGCATACTAGTCCCTAGGTGAGTAGTATAAATAGAGGTCATTCATTTGTAAAAAAACCATCAAGCAAAATCAATTAAGTCTTCTATAATAAAAAGCTTCCTTCTAGCAAATTTCTCTTGTCTTTCTCAATTACTATTCCCTTAGCGATCTTGAGTGTAGTAAACTAGGGGCGACTTGGCATAGCAAGATCGTGAGCAAGTTGTGCAAGAACGTGAGCGAGTTGTCAAGTGCCGCACGTGCGCTTAGTTGAAGACTAAGGACGTGACACTAGGCCCTAATCTGCAAGTCTATAACTAAGGAGGCACGAGTTTATTAGATGACCATTGCCAGACCATATTGCATTTGTGCAAAAAATAAAGGCCAAACCCATCGACAGACACCTGTGGTCGTCCACTTCTTTCACTTGAGCACCTAAAGTGGCCCTTGTTCCATTTAGACACTTCAGGTAAGGTTCGACTGTGTCATTTAGACACTTTTTGCTGATCTGGCAACTTGGGTGAATTGCACACCAAATAGGCGCGTGAAGAGCTCTCCAAAAAAACAGATTTTTTTCTTTTTTTTTCTTTTTATTTCTTCTTCTTCTTCATTCTTTTTCTCTACCATCACCAAGCTTACTCCTTTAATGGAGGTCAGATTTTCCGACTCAAATCTGTTACCATCGCTATTGCTGCCATTTCCACCACCCAACTGCTACACCTAATAATCAATCTACCAAAATTTCATTTCAACATTTGCTTCATTTGGATTCTTAAAAAAAACCAAATGGATAATTGACCCCTTTGTTCTTAATATTCACCAAAATAGGATTAAACTTTTCTAATTTCGGAACTTTTGGAAAACGTATCAATGGAAAACACAATATCAGACAATAATTCCCAAAAGAAAAGGGGTCAGATTCGTACGGAGAAAAAGATGGGTCATTGGAGCAATGAAAAAATGATGTTTGTGGTAAAATATTTATTTATAGTATATTAATGAAAAAGGAAATTTGTCTAAGTTTTTGAAGTTCTTCATAAACAAGGTAAAATATTTTCTGAATTTCATGATCCATCTCATTTGCAGGAATGCACCATTTTTGTTGCTAAGCTTTTGTCGCCAGATATGTTTAAGATATTCTCAATGCAAGAAGTAAGAGAGATTGTTGAGGAAGGTGGGTACGGTGAGGAAGACGATCAGATCTTGGGGGGGGGGGGGGTGGAGGGGCGAAAACGACGATGGAAATGGAGGGCTACGGAGGAGAAGATGAGCGCGGAGCGTGGGGGTGGGCGGCGGCAAGGTGGTGGGGTGGTGGCTGCTGGGTGGGATAAGGTATTTTTCTATTTTTTGAAATATTATTTTTTTCTCAAAATTTATTTTAATATTATTATTTGATCAAACGCCACATGTCCTAACTTAATTTGTCATTTTGCCACATCACCCAGGCGAGTGTGTTACACACATTTCACATATTTGGCTAATTGTGCAAAAGTGTCTAAATGACACGGTCGAACCTTACCTGAAGTGTCTAAATGGAACAAGGGCTACTTTAGGTGCCCAAGTGAAAGATGTGGACAATCACAGGTGTCTGTCGATGGGTTTGGCCAAAAATAAAACGATCAACACTACTGATATGAGAGTTTATCAGATGACCATTGCCAGACCATATTGCATTTGTGCAAAAAATAAAACGGTCAACACTACTGATATGGTGTGGGAGCTTTCACTAATATTAGTCATAGATGAAACATGTTTGATTACACGACCTAAATAATAGCTGTCAAAACTCTTTACGATGAATGGAATATAACGAATTATTCATCATACGAGAATCAGCAATACTATGATTGAACACCCTGGTAAAAGTCCATTCTCCAGATAAAGGCGAGCACCCAAGATAACAAGGCTAACTCTAGAAAGAAGAATGCTAATGACTATATTGATATAGCACAATCGTGTTAATACAACAAATTGGACACAAATGCCATATCTATTACTGGCTGCATGCACTAGATCCAGCCTATAAATATCCCAGAAGAACCAAATTCATTTTAGCATTGGAACACCTGAATATACATGTGTACATAAGCCAGCTGTGTAAGCTAATGCTTTCCATCTCTTCCATTCCCCGTCCCCGCCTCCAAGCTGGGTGCCAGAATTTTGAAAACAACATGAATTTTTAGCACTCACTCTGCTGCTTCATAAGAGGATTGCACCTGTTTGACATTTTTCTGCAGCTGAAATTGAAGGAGGTGATGCCAAAGCATAGATAGGTCAAAATTAGAGCACGGGCCAGGTAACCGTGTCAAAAGCCAATGCAAGCTCAACAAGGTTGTCAAGCAGAACACGTTAAATATCTCATTATCTGCTCAAACACTGCTCGCCATGAGTTCTGGATCTGAACTCCTGCTTCTCTCAGTGTCAGCATTCACACTTTCTGATCTTTTTGCATTACTCGTGGATGTTTGTTTTCCCAAATGAGAAATGGGAGTGTTACTTAAAGGAATTAGTCTGTCACCTTTTGAAGCTTCTGTGGATGTTTCGGCACTAGAAAAAGTACGTTTGAGCTGAGTCTTTTGACAGACTATCCGCCCCTTATTCCACCCAGGGAAACAAAATGATGATGAAACATTATCCTTTAGAAAAGAATATGCAGCCTTAGCAACCGGCAAATCCCTAGTTATTGAACTCTTCTCCGTCTGACCTCGTCTGATTCACAGAAAGCGATCATGTAAATTTAATTGAAAGAAAGAGGAAAATATGAAAAAAAAAAAAAAAAAACCAAATACATTACAAATACAGTTAATTACTATTAAGTATTTTCCTATGCTATGTAGACACCACTGTTAGGTGAGAAACAAGTTACACATGAAGATAAGACACTTCCAAAATTACAGCTACCTGAGATATTAGGAGATTTTTAATTTTTACTCCCTCCATTCCAAAAAGAATGACAGAGTTGGCGTACGAGGGTCACACCATCTAATTTTCAACGTGAGGATCATAGACTCCTAAACTTTCTGTAAAGATTTCTAGTTGTTTTCATGTTGAAGGGCATGATATGATGGATTGGTTTAGTTGATCCTAACCAAATGATGATGAAGTTACTTCAATTAAATAAAATATAATTTACATACAAGAACATAAAAGTAATACCAATTATAACCCTTTTACAATTTGAAAAATGACATATAGTATATATAAATCATCAAACACATGGATAATTCTTTAGTGACTGAGAAATCCGACCTGGGCCAACCCTTAGGACAGAGGGTTGCCCTTGAAACTCGAGAACAATGGGCTTGTCCTTCTCCACTTAAATATCAGTCTCAGTTTGCATGGCCCAAGGCTATAACCTGTGACCTAAGTCACAAGTCCCTCAACATTTGCCACTTGAACCAAGCCCTGGTGGCAACACGATAATTACCATGAGAGAAGCCATGCAGTATTTCAATGAGCAATATCATCCTAAAGAACCGTTTTTCCTTTTGATAAGTAAGTCATTAGAAAAATCCACTTTCCAAGAAATATTATGGATTATTAATTAGGGCCAATTGACACATTGACTCTCCTTTTTTATGACCAACTTCAAGGACACTGTCCAAAAATGAAAAAGAAGGGACACCAACTGAAGTGTGGTAGTGCCAGATACCACAATGAACCAGTACATGACCACATAGTTGATGTCCATGCTTCATAGTTCAGTTCTAATCTTTCAATTAAGCTTTTAAACAATTTATATATAGCTTTCAGTTCTGATATTGATCCTAAGAATAGCTGACATAGAAGTAGCCCAGTAGATCGAATCAAATGGCAAAATTATGGAGGAAAACCCCCTAATTCGGCGTCTACAATCTAATAGAAGAAAGTATATCGACGCATGTGTTACTGCAACTGCATAGAGGAAGTTCAGCCAATCCCGCTATTTTCATCTTGAAAGATTCAGAAAAATAGAACATGCTCTACCCCTGCCTTCGATTGCTTTCATTTTTGGCCCGATCAGGCTTCATCTTCTTATCGGCATAGCCATTTAGCTTGCTTTCTTGGGACTAACCTTGAATACTAGCCATTTCTTGTCCTTAGGTTAAAGCAAGGAAAGCATGCTAACAGATTGCCTATTAGCAACCTTTCCCCATTCTAAAACATAAATTTCAACTTAATCCAGTACCTATATAAAAAAAAGTCAACTTATGGTATTCCTTTATTTTTTTAGTTTGAAACCGTGGTGTCCGGGCCAGCTTACGCGCACCTCGACAAATCCACGAGACACCGTCCACCCCCCACCCAACAACAGGTACCAGGTAACTTTGTCCCAAGGCCAGAAGAGATGGGGAAAAAATCGCCTAGTGTTGTCTCTGCGGGAATTGAACCTGAGACCTCATGTTGCTCAACCCACTTCATTGACCACTAGGCCACACCCTTGGGTGCATTATGGTATTCCTTTATTAGTCAGTTTTTTTGTCATATTTTCCTTGAATTTCGTTTAATTCCCTACTTCCTCTCTTTCATAGTCTTCTTCAAATGCCATGCATATGCTGGCTAGAATTTTCTCAAGGGAAAGTTATGTTAGTGTAAGATACAATTGATTTGGTATTCTAGTCTAAAAGTGAACGCATACAAGAAATATAAAGACAAAAACTGTGATTAGCCACATGATATAGGCAACTCAATTGATATTTCAAGGAAATCCCGCACAAATCCTAAACTACTAACTGGATCAAATTTCCTTCCCTATCTCTGGTCAAACTAAAATAACATAAATGGACAGTAAAAATTTTCTCAAATTATCAATATGACAATTGACGTTTCTATATGTTGGAACATATGGAAACAGATTTAACAATAATGGACTTGTAATAAGCATGTGTTCATGCTGCTAGGTGATGGTTAGTACCCTTCTTTCCCTTTGGCTTTACAGTAAGAAGCAAATAATTGTAAAGGCCCCTAAAGGACGTCTTCGTCCATGCCGAAAAAGCAGGTTCCAGCACTTACGTTGCTTGATCAATCTACACCCACGCCCTCCAACCCCAGAAAGTAAATAGGAAGATGGCATCACAAAAAGGAGATGATCACTGACAAAGCAATGAGGCAAAAGCACTTACACGACTACAACAGAAGCCAGTTGGGGAAGCTCCTCGCCTTTATGAAACAACTCTTCCAAATCGTTGAGCCAAACTGATATTGCAGCGCATGCACCACCAGGCCACATCCTAAAACAATAGACAATAATTAGAGAAACGCCGGATAACTATTGTATATACACCCATTTTCACTATTTCCTTCCAGGAAACAGTTATGATAGCACTATTTGATAATATAGGGAGTTGCGGAAGGTTGAAGTGGAGAAGAAATCAATTTAAAAGTAGTGCCACCAATAACCCTAAGAAGAACGAGTACCTATGAACATCCACAGACCACACAAGTTTGTTTCTTCGAAACAGTTCAGGGAATAGCCCCCTTTTTGTTGCTTCATTCAGCACTCTTGCAGCCCTTTCTTTCTGGCCTAACCACCAAAGTGCTTCTATAAGAGTGTTGTAGAACCTCATGCTCAAACCACATCCTTCTGACTTGAGTTTGTCAAAGACATACTCAACCATCTGCCAATTATTTTCATCATCTAAATCTCCGTGAATCATTTGTCCAATAACTTGGTGCATATCAGAAGTCTTGTTTGTCCTCACATCGTTCAATAATTCACGGGCCATATCCCACCTAATAACAGAATTATAAGACAAAACATATAAGGACATTGGAAGAAAACGGAAAGAAGTCACTCCAGTCATGCACAAATTCACAGGAATTCAGACACCAACTTTAAGGGCATCCAAGCATCAATTACCAAATTAGACTAGGACCAGCTCAATTTCATGGCATAATCTATGGTAGTAGCTTTAGGACAGAGGCTAAGCTCCATTTACACCCTAATGCCTAAATCCTGCCAGCAAGGAAGATTCTGCAAATAATGAGCAATGCAAGGAAGTACAAAATGCACAAATCCTGAAGTAGTACGAAGAGGAAAAAAGATAAGGTAGAAAAAGAAACTATATGAAATTTATGGAAGAGAAGTTAAAATCCACAATAAGGTATCGACTAGTTCCATCAGTGCACACAACTAGTCAATCATTTTAACTCCTGTGCATTTTTTGAGTATGCAAATTGTAGAAATTAAGTATTTCCACTTAATACCTTTAGAAGTGATCTTACAGGAAACTATATCACATGTCACTATTCTCAAAAAAAAAAAAAAAAAAAAAAAAAAAAAAAAAGAAACAAGAAGCTATATCGTAGCAAGTTGAAAGACAGCACACAAATGGGTTCCAATTATCTAAAGAACCATTTCTGAGGCACCAATGTGAGATTCATAGAACAATATCAAGTTTTAAAATGTGAAGAATCAGCTGATTGGAAATTAAAGTCTAACCTCTCACTTTTTGCGCAAATTGCCAGCATCATACAGCAGCAAATGATGCTAGGCTGAATACCCAGTGATTTAATTTCCTGAAACTGCTCCTCACTTTCGTCAACTAGGCCTGCAAAGCAGTAGACACTCAAAACTGCCTCGAGCGTCCGCTCATCTGGATCACATCTTGCCTTTTCCATCTCAACGTAAGCTTTTATAGCTTCTTCGAACTGACCTCCTTGTCTATACCCTTCAATCATACCGTTGAAAGAATCCCTGTTCCGGGGAACTCCAACCTCACCCATTCTAAACCATATTGCTTCAGATTCTTTGTAAAGTCCCCCTTTAGCAAATGCATGGATCAGAGAATTGAAAGTCTCCACCATTGGCCTGCTTCCTACCTCATTCATCGTATTGAAGGCGACGACTGCCTCCTCATAAAGCGCCGCCTGTCCATAAGCTTCAATTACGCCATTATATACTTTAGAGCTAGGCACCAGACCTTGTCCATTCATATGCAGCAGAATCCTCTTCGCATCTTCATGAAGCCCTCCCTTACCGCAGGCATATATCAACCCTTCATAAGTCTCCATATTTGGTTCTACCTTCTCTTCAACCATATCATGGAATAATGTTACCACCTCCTTAAAATAACCACCTTCACCAAACACCTGGATGAGAATATTATACGTATCCGCATCCGGCTCTGTATTACTCGTTTTCATCTCAAGGAAAAGCTCCCTAACCTGATCATATCTCCCGTTTTTCCCATATAAATTCAACAGAATACTATAAGTCTCTGCATTAGCCACACATCCAGCTGCCTGCATTTGCCTAAACACATCCATAGCCTCTTTCATAGACCCCAAATGCGCATAAGCCTCCAACAACACATTATACGAGGTAACCTCAGGCGACGTACCCCCAGCCTCCATTTCCATAAGCAACTCCGAGACTTTTTCCAATTTCCCTAATTTCCCAAAAGTCTCAACCAAATAACTATAAGTAGTTACATCAGGCAAAACACCCGCCTCATTCATCGTCCTAAAAACCATCTCGGCCTCATCTTCTAACCCTCTACTCGAACAAGCACTTAACAAAGTATTATACGTAACTAAATCCGGTTGAATACCCTCGTGTCGCATTTCAGCAAATAAACCTAATAAACCCTCCCATTCATACCCACCTCGAGCACACGAGTTAATAACCGTATTATAAGTCAATATACTAGGAACTATGTTTTCTTGCTTCATTTTTTCAAGCAATTGAAGTGAAGTTTCATACTGTCCATTCCTTCCATAAGCATTAATAATCGAAGTATAAGAAAATACAGTTCTTGCCACACTGTGAGTTGGCATTTCATCGAATATCTCAAAGGCTTTATCAAGAAGCCCTTCACGACCTAATATACCAATCATAAGAGTATAAATATGCTCATTAGGCTTACACCATATTTGTCTTTGCATATACTTAAACAGTCGCAATGAACGTTGCCAATCCCCACGCGCCGCAAATTCCTTAAAGACTAAAGAAAAATCAGATAAAGAAAGCTTGTTTTTGAAAGTATCTAAACAACGCGCAATGCTTCCACGTGGCGGAAGGCTTGAGAGTTTGTTGATTAAGGTTTCAACGTCGTAACTGTATTTGCCTTTTTCGACGGTAACTGTTGGGTTGCCTAAGATGAGGTCTTTAGGTTTAGCTCTAACGGAAACCGTTAAAAGAAGACGGCGGTGGGCCCCGGTGAGGTTTTTGTAAGTTGGGATTTTGGACGGAAATAGGTAACGGTGTGAAGGGGGAATTGGGGTGAGGACTGGGAAGAATGAGTTGTATGTGAGGGACATTTTGGTCAATTTAACATGTGTTGTGCAGTGGCGGAGCACGGTGGAGTTACCGGAGAAAGGGCAGAGGAGGAGGTAAGGTTTAAGGTGGGTTTGGAAGGAGGAGAAGATGAAGTAGTTAAAGGACACGTGGATAATGGGAGCTGCGGATAATAATGGAACTATACTACCTAAATTAACTGTAAATAAATTTATTCCGTGTCCCTTTGTCCATTTTATTTTTCTTCTTTTTAATTAACCTTTCCATTTTTGTTTTGTTTTTTATTTTATCTTTTCTGCTCTCCATCTACTTTTATTTTCAAGTTAGAGAAGAGGGTTGCTCAGATGGCAGCACTTTCTACCTCCAACTCAGAGGTTGTGGGAGCCCCTGAGGAAAGGGGAGTAAAAAAAAAAAAAAAAAACTATTTTGGAGTGCTAATACTAGTGCAAAATGTCAATTGAGCCCTTTTTGTCCATCCGATTTTTGTGTGTAAACTATACCTCATACAAATCTAAGCTAGCGTTTCTTTATGTAATTTAGTGCCTTTTCATGTTTCAATTGTTATATTGCAAATGTTTCTCAAACAAACTCAACATAAATTATTCAAATATTTCTCCATAAAAAATAGTAAGTAATGGTTTCTTCAAAATTTTTATGGAAAATCAGCATTTCGTAATTCTATTGTATTAGAACGGAAATGAGTAATCCAGTTAAATCTTACATTGATTGAGGAATAATCTCTGTTTATTCTTAAGCAATTTTCTTCTCATGCCTAAAGTCCTTTCCATAACAAGTTCGTGGTAATCTCCATGATGTATGTCATTGCTTCTTTTATATAAAAGTGCTAGAAAGTAAATTAGATGCCTCCACCATAAGCACTGATTTTCTCCCCTCCTTTTTTTTTTTTTTTTTTTTATTTGCTTGTGTAAGAAAAAAGTGGAATCTGTAACCCAACTTTGAAACATTAGCGCCCGATAAGAATATAATCTGATAATATTAAAAATAACTTGTCTAACTGAGACAGGCTACAATTGTTCTTCGTTATACCTGGTGATTAATTCTAATACTGCACATCATATTGACACTACGAAGTTCGAAGTCCAACAATATTGTCATGTCCACTAAACGCGGATTAGTCGTGTTACCCTTTCCTACATTCGCTGTCAGTGTAACTGGACTATAGAGTTATAACACAGCTAAGCTGCGCAGCTTCACCAAAATCAGCTCGCAGAAAATGACTTACCACATCAGGCATATTCATGGTCACCTACTGTGCCGAGGCCCTGAGATCCTAGAGCCGTAGGCATTTTATGCACACAAGTTGAGGTTCGAGCAGCACGGTAGGCAGTAGGCTCCAGGAGATGGGAGTCCAGTTGTTATGAAGAAATTGACCCGGCCCAAAAGTCATGTAAACAACTCAGGGAATGACCACATTATGAACTTGGCAAAAGTGTCCGACTCCAAGAACTCTATATGAGCAGCCCTTCCGATAATTGTATTCAAGTTCCTTCCTTGCAATGTTGTATCAAAGTTGACATCGCACCTCATGAACACTCTATGCTCGGATGACTGAGCACGTATCTGATCCAAGCAATCATTCAGCATCTCCAGAAATACTTTACCCTTTTTTGAGTTGTCCCCTGAAGATGCTTGGCACATCTCGATTCTTGCAGAATGATATGGAACATAACCATCCTGAAAAGATAGAATCAGCCATCATGCGATGAGATTTGGGGAAAAAAGGACCTGGACGATAAGAAAGATAATAATCTCAAAGAACTGCACATTTGAGACAGTTCTTTTGAGCAGTGCAGTGAGACAACTTAGAATCACCAAAATTGCTTCAATTACAATGCTTTTCTCAATTATTATTTTTTTTCCGAGCAAAGTATACTTAATGGTGGCTCGGACGACAGCTACACGTTAAAATATTCACTTTTCAGGATGAATGAGAAGGTACAAGTCTAGGTGAAAAGAGAATCCATAGTAGTAGCCTAATTAAAACTTCAGCTGTACAGTTGAAACTAGCAACATGCAAAACATGCTCCAAATAAAGTACCACATAAGAAGCTCCGAGAGATGGAAACAAAAATGTCGCAATTGGTGTTTAAAACTGCAACTAGCAAAAGAGGTTAGCAGTAACGAGTTAACGACGTACTGCATAGAAATGTGATTCTCTTTCTTTTTTCAGTTTAAAGGTTTAAGATATTAACACTAAATACCCTGCATGAGAGAAGTTCCTTCCTATAGAACACTAAGGGTTCTCACTACCAATGAGGGTTGTGAATTAAAACATTCAATGAACTTTCTTTAAATACAGCACATAAGGGGTTTCATGATACCACATTTTATGGTAAATGCAACGCATAAGATGACCTCACCAAACTAATACAAGCAATAGAACATAATGTCAGCATTCATACTGTGGTTAGCTCGCACAAATTATCTGCCATAAGACCACCATGAGCTTTACTCTTGGTTCAACCAATTAGTTCAGTTATATGAGGAGATAGTACTCAGAAGCCAAGCTTGTTAAACTTAGTCTAGAATGCCATATGAATATAAGGGCCATGGATCATTTCAGCTTTCTATCTTAGTAACCAATTGCTAAGATTTTTCCAAAGAAAATTATGTTTCAATCAGAAATTACCAGTGCAATTCGAACACCGTATGTTACTTAAAAGACTCGACAAGCGACTTTTACCGTTATAGCCGAAGAGAAATTCAACTTCTCTTCCCTTTTAAAAAGAAAAACTTATCTTTCTTTTGAGCCTGAAAACCATTGTTCGACATTACCTGACTAAAACATTTTCTTAGCACAATTCTTTTCCTTTCGCAGAGCCTACTATATATACATTTTTTTAATAACCGAGAAATCCTCGAGGCTAGTGGTGCACGGTTCTAAACTCGGTAGATGATGGGCCCGCCCGTCTATCCTTCTCCGTTTAAATACCAGGCTTCTTGTGTGCAGCCGGGTTCGAACCTGTGACATTCACCTAATCTACTCATCACGTGTTGTGCTCTTACCACTAGATCAAAGCCCTGGGGGCTGCAGACACTTAATATAATGGAAATATACCTTATAATTCTTTGATAAAGCACATCAATTCTCATACGGAGAGATTGTTTCTCAAACCAGATTGTCTCATGATAATAGACTCAATTTCAGTTCTATTATATTCTGGCTGACGTATAAAATAATACTCAAGAGCAAAAAGCTCCAATGAGTTTGTATTCTATAATCAGAATGAACCATCGCAAGAAAGTAAAAAACAGAAAGCCAGCAAAAGAAAATGATAAATACCTGAGGTGAAGATAACAAAACAATGTTCTTGAAATTCTCCAAGGTCTTTTGCTGGAAAAACACAACTAGGATTGTTAGTAATCTTGCTAATAATCACAGCTAATGTTGCCTTTTTTCAGATTGATAAGATCAAATCAGGCCTACCGAATATTTGAAATCTCTTTTCGAGCTACCAAATTTAAAAGAACCGATAAAGAAAAAATGATTTGGGGATGGAGGTCTGGTTAATTGATTGAATAAGAAAGATAACCACAAGCATGTCATAAAATAAAGGAAAGTAGATATTCCATCTGAAATTCATGACTAAGTGGTCAATCTTCTTCCCACCTTTAACTAGCCATGAATTTCAGCAACAAAAAAAAAAAAAAAAAAAAAAAGGAATGAATTGGTGAAGCAGTCATTTTGACAGCTGCACCAATACCCTCAACCAAAATTAGTACTAACTATAGCATATAGTACCTTGCAAAGTTTGTACAAGAACGTGTTCCGGAGATCAGGATCATCTGTAAATGTAAGCTGATGTATGCATGGTGTGCCCTTGAGCTTCTTCAAGAGCCACAACCCAGAATTGAACAAAGAATTTGAACTGTAAAGGTAACCCAGATGTGGACCAGATACAGAAACATATGTGTGAAGGAATCTGAGATATGGTTCCATGATGCTCTCTGCAAAAGAAGCGCAAAATCTAAGAAATATTGATAGTTAGTTGAAGAAAACCGCTGAGATTACAGAGTTCAAACCTGTTAAAGCTGTTCTTAATATGATGTTCCCAATGGAATGTCCAACAAAACTTAGCTTAATACTCTTCAAATTTCCAGATCTCGACGCTTTGTCCATCTTCTTTTTTATGAAAGATGTTACTTCTTGTGCCAGCCTTAAGCCCATTTCTCTGAAGTCTCCTGCCGTTTTTTCTTCATTAACTTCTGACATTAGAAACTCTATCTTGGGATCTATTAAAAGCCACTGGTTCCGAACAAGGCGCAAGTCTAAATGATGTCCCTGCAATAAATGCTCTCCTATTAGTGTTAGAAAGGATTGTCAGCAAAATAATCACTGAAAACAGGTCATCACACACCACAGGATTTCAAAAAACAACCTTGCCGGTTGACATGGAATAGGGTGCTCTTATTCACTTCAATGGTTGTTCGAAGATGTTTTTTCAAAACTTGAACGATTTATTTCAACTACTGTCATTTTTGTTAATTCAAAAACGCAATTAATGAACTGTATTTTGATCAAATTGTAGCATAGAGTTGAATGAAAAAAACAATGTTGAAAAAACAAGTATGTCGTGCTTTCAAACAAGGAACTAGAGGTGCTTTCTGACAGAGAACAAGAAAGACAATTACATGGACATATGCTGAAAACAAACAACAGGATTATTACTCTATTTGATGCTGAGGACGATCAACTTGCCTGGAATCCATGGACAAAAACCACAATCTTCAAAACACGGCCATTTTGACCAGGGCTTCCCCCATGAATCTTTTTTGTGCCTTTAGCATGTGCCTCAACTAGCAAGCTATTTACATCTTTTGGCTCCCGCTGGATGAAGTATGAATTTCCACTTGTTGACCTCATAGGTGCATTGACAACACGCTCTATAATTACAATTGGGATACGCGATGGATCTCCAAATATGTGCATGTCTTGGATAGATCGACTGTTGATCTGCAATGAATCAATGCTAATTCATCAATCCATCAGTGAAGATATTACACCGACCATAATATTAGATTGTACTAACCCTCATTTGTGCGATACTTCTCCTATGAAGCTCAGCTCGCATAGCTGCAGTCTGTGCAGGCTGCACAGAGCAGAAGGACAGTTCAAGTTAAATACTACACTACAACATATAGAATGATTTTATTTTGTTTGAACAGTTAAAACATATAGAATGATTCTCATCTTTAACAACTCAGAATTGGCCGCAATATAGATATAATGTTCAAAAAGAAAAGAAGGAAAAGAAACGACAAAGATTATAGCAAATCAGAAGTGTAGATATGCTTACATCCTCAGTTATCTTCCGCATAACAGGTGCTCTCCCACGGGAACCATTGTAAGAAGAGCTATCAATGTCACTACTTATGTATTGGTGAGGCATCTCAACTTTAGAATGAACCATCCATATTGACCATTCAGCTCTACGATCAATAGCCCATTGCTCACGCAGAAAATCCATAATTGATGTCTTATGAGTCCTAAAGGGAAATCAAGAACCAGTTTAAGATATCAAGAAACAGCAGTACAGCACTAACCGTAAATGAAAAACCCTAGATACAAAGATATTTACACGTGATCTTGTCCATGGATAGACTAATTGAGGTGCATGATGCATTGACTGGTATCTAAAGCTTAAAATGAGGTAGTCGTCTTTCTTTTTCACTTTACTAAATACGTATTACTTATCCAAATGATGCATTAATCTGCAAAGTCTGAGGGGCAAAATAACATAAGCTCACTGAGTACAAGTAGTGTAAATGTAAATGGAAACAAACCTGTGAAACCTCATAAACATACTCCATAAGTAAAAGACTTGGTTGCCGAGGGAATGATACAACTGGAGTATGTCATCCTTAGATTGAGACTGGAGAACCCCATCTTCTAGTTTCTGCTTAAGAACATAACGAGTAAGAATTAATAAGGTATAGAAGGGCAGTCCTCCCTCAGTTCCAACTCCCAAGTTAATATCTAACTTATTATGTAGGAATATCCAAAAAAGGTACGAACTTTTGTGAAAAAGGAAGTTACACATACAAACATACAGCTGAATTCATAGCAACGCTCTGTCTAAGTGGGATATTAAATCTTTTCTATTTTAGAAAGCAAAGTCGGATATTAAATTTGAAGACGCACCAAGATCAATATTAAAGTAATGAAAATCAGAAAAAGATTCTGCAGTATGAGGATAAGACCTTGGTGCCATTCGGCATCTTGCTTGGCACTTCTCTTGAAGCCTTATCATTCATCAAGTTTGTGTCTGCACTTGGAGGAAATCGGGATCCTTGTGTATCATCGAACTTGTCAGTAAAATCAGTAAAATCAAGAGACTGATTTATGGCCTTGCTAATTTTTTGTAGCTCCTCGAAAAGTATGTCACGCGCAGTTGAAAGGCCTTTAATAAGCATTTCCTGTTACAAGATATGATAAGAAAATGCTGGAGAACCACATAGATATTCCCTCCATTTCAATTTATGTGGCAATGTTTGAATAGGCACAGAGTTTAAGAAAGAATGGAAGACTTTTGAAACCCGTAGTTATAAACATGCTATAACATTTTCGCCTGATAAAGAAAAAGTCATAACATTTGTGGGGCTACAAGACTTTTTAAACTTAGTGTCTTAAGCATTCCATAATATTTGTGTTACTATAAAAGCTTCTCATTAAGGGTAAGATGGGAAGTTTAAGTTTAATAGTTTCAAAATTTAGAAAGTTGTCATTCTTTTTAGAAAGGACTAAAAAGGAAATGTTGTCATATAAACTGGAACGGAGAATATGCAATTCTGTCACAAAATTTTCCTCTTTGTTTTAGGAAAACCTTTTTCCTCTTTGTTTTAGGAAAACCTATAAACAAAAATCATTTTATCTTCCAAAACTAATCGCAGAAATCCCCGAGGGACAGTGGCCACTGTTTGAAACTCAGTGGTAGTGGATCCATCCCTTTATCCTTCTCCACTTAAATACCAGGTTTTTGTCTGAACTCAGTAATCTAAAGTCAGGAAGAGCACATACTTGTTTTTCCAGATCGTAATCCTCATTATCGTTATCTTCATCCACACGAGGCTCGCTGAAAAGGTCCAGCATAAATTTAGTTACTACCCTCTTACAATAAAATGTGGCACTCAAATTAAACAGCAACCACATGAAACAGATATAACTATGGTATGATCTCATTAAGTACTCAATTTAACAGTAAAGGATTGGGATCTTTGACAAACCTTGGTACCTTCTGTGAGGAGGTATAAACACCACCTTTCAAAAGGCTGATGTGCACACTCACATCGACCAGTACTGCATGAAAAACGTCAAAATGTACAGGACAATAAGAGTGCAACCCTAGAAGAGCTTTGGATGGAAGACGAAATTCATGGACTGCAGCAGGAGAAGCATCCAAGGAAGCCTGCAGACTAGTCCTGCACAGAAAGTTATACAGTTACTAATCGTGAATGCAGAATATATTGCTTTTTTTTTAAAATCAGAAAATACTAGAAATAATAATTTTGTGAATTATTTCTTGATGCAACTGCAGAAAAACACAGTTCAAAAATTCAACTAACCCGTTCTCCAATATAGGTGCATAGAAAAGCTCGAATTTCAGAATGACACCAGATGTCAATGGACCCTGCTAATTTCGAAGTACATATTAGTAGGTAAGATTTTAAAAACAACAACAACAACAACCACCCAGTGAAATCCCACAACGTGGGGTCTGGGAGGGTAGAGTGTACGCAGACCTTACTCCTACCAAGGTAGGATGGCTGTTTCCGAAAGACCCTCGGCTCAATAGAAAGCATAAAAAGAGGTCAGATAAGGCCAAGAAATTCAAAGTGATATGTAAATGAAAATAACGAAAGCGACTAAGCCATGATGAAGCAGTTTGCAAAGGGGCAGTAGCTATCACAAATAAAGTAAGATAATCAAAGTACAGAAAATAACAGATAGTAGCAGAAATCAAAGCACAAGAACTTATATCGCGATAATGCGACTACTAAAATGAAAGGATAAACGATACTATCTACTAGCCTTCTACCCTAAAAAAAAAAAACGATATAGTGGTTCTCCAAATAACCTATATGCCTGAAATGTTTGAACAATGTGTACACATACTTCAGCTGGGAGGGGGAGAAATTACATATGGGGCTAAGGCCAAGAGAGGTCACCTCATGTTTGCGCCGAGATAAGTTGAAGGAGACCATCATGGAGAGAAGAATATCCTGCCTTGCATATTTGATTCGGAAAGGCTGTGTGGAGAAACTATGATCTGTATCATCAATCCTCCATACTCCATATACATCTTCGGAACCCAAATCAGGAGCTGCAACCCAAACAAAGGTATTACTCACTAGACACAAGTTCTCCCATTACTGCAAAAAACTATATCATATTATCAATGGCAAGCTTTCTATGTGTGTGCCGATGCAAGGGCATCTGCAAACATGTATTTCCCTAGACTCCTCTCTTTAACCCAAGAATTAACCATAAATGAGGACAAACTGTCCTCAATTATATTAAAAAGACCTACCCATTCAAAACACAATCTAGTTTGTTACCCATCAAAAAGATGGGCAGAAAGAAAGAAAAGGATAACATAACCTAGTTTATTCTAACTCATCTTCCTCCCTTCTCAAATTAAGATCTTTTTCATAGAGCTCATCTGATTGTTTCCCTTCTCCGTAAGAGAGTTGAAGACAAGATTATGACCACTAAGTGTTTACTTTACAAATTTCTAGTGAAAACAGCAAGCGGAAACAGATAAAAACATAAGTGCAAAAACTGTTGGTTAAGTTTTTCAAAACTAGCAATCAACCATGCGTATATACATGAAATGCCAACAAGGATACATTCTGTCCACTACCCTGGTCAAATATGAACAAAATCTGTACCTATCCAGACAACACAGAACAGGATGCTTAATTGCAGAATTATTGTGAAAATAATAGTAGCCATCAACTTTCAGAATGAATGTCAATGTCAAGAGAACCAAGAAACAAAAAGAAGAGTCCAAGAATGAGAACAAGATCTAGGAGAGTCATCGAACAGGTGCACTAATTATTGTCTCTAGAACCTTGTAAAGGACTAAAGGTCAGACTAACCAATAAACGAACTTTCTTAACGGAACAGCAAGTAAACTCTTCGTGCCTTTGGCACCTTAAGTAGACACGCTTAAAAAGGATAAATAATTTTTTGTGAAGTTAAAAAAGATAGATATCATAACCATGACCGCCATGAATTTTATGAACTGCTGAAAGGGGAACAAGGGTTCTGATTTCTCCAAAAGGGGAATAGGCCAGTGTGTATTATCTTGGTGGATTGCAATATAGCAATTTCAATTATGCCAGACTAGTGCACTAGACAATGTATGACCTCTATCTTCCTTTTAATTAGTTCTCGCTTAATATATCTTCTGAAATGTAATGACCAAAACTGTTTTCTATGCTTGTAAGATTAGTTCTCAGCAATGAATCAAGAAAATTACAATAAAATGCACAAAACATCAGAAAGTTATCATAGCACATAAAACTACCACATCAGTTTCTCATCTTGCACAGCAAAATTCATAGTAATGGGACTTTAAGCATTTCAGACTATTGAGTCCTCCAGTTTTCCTCAAAGATGATATTTTTCTCACTTCCATATCCCACTGTAATTGACTGCAATATTTGAAAGTATCCTGGTTTTAGTAGCCTGCTGTGTGCTTTGGCCGTTTCGTCATAGTCTAGAAATTTACCTTCATACTGGATGACTCTGGATGGAGTTCCTAATAACCCATCATCACCATCTTCCCATCTCATTGTAATCTTAATCTGGTACCATCTGCATATTTGGAAAAAATTGTAAGGCCACAGAAGTACAAAACTCAAATTACCGAAGGAGTAAGATTAAAAACTATGGAACATGATATCCACATACCCTTGCTGGAACAAGTCAAGATTGTGAAACCGGTGAATGTAGATGGAGATCTCATGCACAGCCTCCAACATTGGTTGTTTAGGCTTTCTGTGCTCGGACTTTGACTCGTAATAGGACTTGAGTAGTTGCAATTGTTGCTGTTGTGAAAGTGGCGAAAGAGGCACAGGCCGCACATCAGCACTGTGCAGCCTCCTAGGGGTCCCTGGTGTTCCTTTATTTAGACCAGCTATCATCCATCGAAGGCGCCGTAATATAACAGACATCTATTGAGGTCTCTAAAAATTTGCATCCCTCCAATTCCCTTCACCCAAGTATTAGCCCAATATATTTCCTCTCAGAAACAAGATATCACAAATCAAGTCTCAAAAATGTCTTGTAAATTCACTTGCAAAAAAAGCTAATCCTGCTCCAGCTGTCTAGGAACAAAGACCTTCGCAGGGGATCCCTGAGTATATAAAGATTTTTGTTAAGATCTCCTTTATAAAACCTGAAAACCTACAGGGGGGAAGTTTCGATGAGCAAACAGCAGGCTCTAATAAGAAAGATACTACCCGATGTCAGAAAATAAAGAGTTTGGCATGTTAAAAACTTCCCTAAACTACAAAGGACCAAAGATCAAGCTAGGACATTTATTATCAGGTATATAGCAAAGTTAAAAAGCTATCCACATTTACAACTCTGAGATAATAAAAGCCAATTCACGTGTACAACCACCATACATCAAATGTTTATGACAGCTGTTATGCCGAAGAAAATGCAATATTGGCAAACATATCATGCACTCAGAAAATGTACTTCTATAACAACCTAATGCAGAATGCAAAAAATTCTGAAAACCCCACTAAAACCCCTTGAACCTCATCTTTCTGATGCAAAGTCTGTATCTTTGTACAAGAATCAATAATGAGATTAGAAAGTAAAATACCAAGTTAACTAAAATCACTTTGATCAAATACCCAAAAAAAAAAAAAAGATTCAACAACATAAACAAAACCCCAAATGTCCCTCCATTCAACTCACAGAAAACCCACAACTTTACATGTCCTATTTAAAAAAAAATCGAAAATGCACCACTCAATCTTATCAACAATTACCTCATAAAATCTTTTAGATGCAGAAGTTTGAATTAACTAAACAATGCGTGCGCAAAAAAAAACAAGAAAACCCACCTACAGGAAGTGATCCAATCGAGGTTTTGATATACGAGGAAGAAACACCTAAAATGCAGTTTCCTATTTCCTCCTTTTTTCAGCAAACCAAACGGGGAATTAGTAAGTCAACGATGTTTGAGCTGTAAAAAAAAGCTTAAACTTTGTGGGAACGCGGCGGCGATGGCTGTCGGAGTTAGAGAGAGCGTGGAACAAACAGATGTGAACGAGGAAATCAATAAACGAGCTTGGGGGACAGGGACCTCGTTTTTTCCTAGAATTGAACCTGAAAAACAGCTACTAATTCCCAATGACACCTGTATGTTTTGTTAAATGACGGTTCTACCTCTGTTAGATGAACTTGATTGAAGGCTTTTTTATTCCTAAATGAGTCATTTCAGAACTTTTTCAATAATGCGTTTTAAGCAAAAGTTAGCGGCGTGTTTGGTCTCAAAAACGAGTGGTATCTTAGAGCCTCTTTGGATGAACTTAAAAAAAATTTTAAGTCAAAAAATAAGTTGGGAGGTAACTTATTTTTTTTTGTTTATAAGTTATTTTTTTAAGTTTTAGATAAGCAAAAAAGGCAATTATTTTTTTTTTCGAGTTTATTTTAAGACAAAATGACTTTTTTAAGCTGTTTCAAACACTCAAAAAAGTTGAAAACAGCTTATATAAACCAATCCAAACGGGCTTGTACTTATTTTCTATTATTTGCTAAATAATCAAGAAATATTATCCAAAGAGAATATATATGTAATCTGGCAATACATTATGGGGTTGGGATATGGTGGGGTGGCGGGTAGTTGGATAGTCAAGAGTACGGGGGTTAGAGGCATAGTGTGGTGGGAAAGTGACACTAAACTTGAAATGTCATGGAACTTATTTTTTCTACTTTCAAAAATATACTTCCTCTGTTCACTTTTACTTGTCCACTTTGGACTTATCATGATATTTTAAAATAATAAATGAAGTGTATAATTTATCAATATATCCATATTAATTGGTGTATATTTTTACTAGATTTGAAAAATATTTTGCAGTGAGTAATTAATATTATGGGTAAAATAAAAAAAAATTGTCCTCTCTTGATATGTTAAAAGTGATAAGTAAAAGTGAAAATCTATTTTTGAAATACTGGACAAGTAAAAGTGAGCCAAAGTGAGCCGGAAGGTGTAATAAAAACGTGAAAAATTTGAAAAACACTTCCAAAAAAATGTTTTCCTACAGACCAAACACACCCTAAATCTCATAGCGGCGAAAAAATCTGAACCCTTGTTGCCGTGTTCAAACCCCACAATCAACGATGTTGAAGACATTTGCTAGGAGTACTTTCTTTCCTAAGTCAAACGAAATAGGGATGAGCATTAAAGGTTCACCATTATTAAAAACAGCAACTTTTGTTTCTGTCTTTTGTCATCGGGAATAATTTGCTTAACATGTACTCCCTCTGTCTTAAATTATCTACCGTGATTATTAAAAATAGTTATCTCAAATTATTTATTATTTTAAAAGTTCAAATCATAATTAATTATTTTTTTCCATTT
This sequence comes from Lycium ferocissimum, assembly GCF_029784015.1. Taxonomy (NCBI): domain Eukaryota; kingdom Viridiplantae; phylum Streptophyta; class Magnoliopsida; order Solanales; family Solanaceae; genus Lycium; species Lycium ferocissimum. The sequence goes on along the minus strand of NC_081346.1, from coordinate 9,352,135 downwards.
AACTCTTAGTATAATTTTTGTCATAAATGGAGATGTGTTAAATGGAGTAAACATTTAATGGAGATAGATTATAACTTAGACATAAATAAGGATAAAGTAAATCAAAAACTCTCCTCATTAATGTTGTATTTATTAACGGGCGTGCAAAACAAAAAAACGACATATAATTTGAGATGGAGGAATTAATATTCAAGACAAGATATTCGTATAATGATGATATTGTAATGAATATGTACTCCATCCATAGAAATTTATTGATATTGTTACTTTTAACAATTTGAAGAAGGGAATGTGGCAACACAAATCTTCACCTCATATAATATGCTATGATGTGCTGGTATAAGCACACATATGATCTAAATGAAGCGAAATTGATAGTATGGATTCATATATATGTTAGAAATAACTTTGTGTAATGCAAAGTATAAATAAATTATTTTTCTCCTCTTTTCAATTCCATTGAGTGGCTAATTTATGGCTGGTTTAAATGGCCAGGTTAATGGTCATTAAGTTCTCTTTAATGACCAAACTAATGGCTCATCAATTTCTTCTTTGACCCTTCAGATTTTCAGCCTATATATCCTCTCTTCGTGGTGAATTATTTACACACATAAATTTTCCTTCTCATCATCTTTTCCTCTTGAGTTGTTTCTGGGCAATTGGTTTTGTGAAACTCTAAACTTCCAGCCACTAGTGCAAGTGTTTGGAAGTGTTGTGAAATCTTGGGGAGCGAACGGGCTAAATGATTTACACCGGAGTCGGTCTGAAATCGCTTTCAAGGGAGTGGCTTGCCACGACGCAGCGGTGTTCATCTGATAAGTTGTTTCTATCCTTTTGTTCATTATTCTGATTGATATTGTTTATATTTCCAACAATTTGAAAGCGATTTTCTTTTATACAATATTGATCAGTACCATATAGAGAGGTAAGATAATTCTATACATATTCTGGTGATGAAAAGTAAATATTTTTATTTCCTCTCTAAATAATGTGGTAACGAAAAAAGAATGTATGAATTGGATTCCTTTTGATAGATGCCTTAATTTGAGAAGTTAGATCTCAACAAAATTCAAAAGAGAAAGAATTCATGTTCATTTGAAATTGTGTTTCTTCTCTTGGTTGGTTGATTTTTGGTGTTAACTTATAACATGTTTATGAGCCTATTATATTTTAACTTCCCCACAAGTTAATAAAAAATTTATTTAATTTTAAAAGTTGTGGGGGATGAAGGAAAAACAAAAATGTGAGAAACTTTTGGCATGAAAAAGTCTGAGTTTGCATGATTGAAAAATTGGTGAAAATCAAATAACTGTTATGATATCATGGCGTAACAAAAAATGAAAAGGTGTTTATTATTGAAAGAATATAATGCCTGTGGGTGATTCACTGTGTTTGAATATGTGGGAATCATTAGCTTGTATAATGCATTCAAGGCTGTCAAAGCTGCAGTCATAAGGAAAGAGAGACTTGCTGAAATTGTGTTTCTGTTTCGATGATAGCAGGGATTTTGCTTAAGCAGTTTTCTATTAAAGTAGACAGGTTAGTATCTTTATTTTTCTTTATTGATAAAGATATAGCATGTACACATATAGTGATGTTGTTCATGATTACTTGGTTACTTTGGTATTGTTGTGAAAGTTAATTTTATGGAATATGGTTGCAAACCCAAAGCTAGTTGTCAAACCTTCAATGATAATTAGTTATTTTGTGGATGGCAAAGTAGGGCATAATCCCCCCCCCCCCCAACCCCCACCACACGTAGACTTTTAGATTTAAGAGAAATTACTATCCCGCTTGTTATACCCTATTTTAATCGGAGTCAAAATAGTTTACAACATCCCGATAATTCCGGGGTTAATTAAAGTACAGGAGTCGCCACCTAATTATTTACGGTGAATTAGGACACCTAAAGTAATTACCTAAAGTTGATTTTATGTTAAAGTCTACGAAACCAAATGATTCTAGGTACAGGTTCAACTAATCTAGAGGAAAGGTATTAGGCATCCTCTAAATTCCATTAATAATGGTTAACCGACCGAACTTAGGTTAATAAAAGAGCAAAACGCTCGATATAAAAATTGTGAATATTTTATAAGTCATGATGAAAAGGAGATTGAAGTTATGTTATAAATATAATGTACAGTGTAAAGTTGATATAACTTAACGTTTAGAAATGCACATTTAATTTTGAGGAAAGAACTTTAATTTTTATGTGCATATATTACTAGGATATTTACATATGATACACTAATAAAATTCTATAACTTATGATAGCTTAATTAAATTATATAAGTTGAAAGAAAATAATGAGAAATTTAACTGACAGTCTTTAAGGTTTGGCATGTAAGACATACCTTTTTTGTTTTAAAGAAATTTATACAAGCCTCCCTTTTATTCATATTTAGAGACCTAAACGTAAGAAAATTATTTTCTAAACTAAATTAATTACACATACCTCTTGTTTCCGTTTTATCCATCTGACAACGTGTGGCAAATAGCATATTCTTATTTCCGTTTATCAATCTAATAATGTGTTAGAAAATCACCATGAACCTAAATTTTCTAACAATGGCCAAATGACATATTCTTACACATACTACTTGTTTCCATTTATCAATCTCCACAACGTCTTTCTATCAAATAGAGTCTATCCGTGGTTCAACTTTTATGCCAAAGTATCGTATTCTCTGTTCTTAGGTCACCCATCTAACAACCAAGACAAACTATATCAACTTAATCGAACAACAAGAAGCAACAAGTCATATAAGAAGAAAAGATGGGGACAAGATGACATGAACGGCTTGAATTCGACTTTCGCGAAAGGATAAGGTCCCCTCAATGTCGTTGTTTTAGCAAAACGAGAACGAGCGGAGATGATATATGACTTCATGTGACAACGGGTCGTGGAGTCTCAAAGTGAAACTCTTCGGCTCCGGTATTTCATGCAAGAAAAAGAAAAGAAGAATGGTTAGAAAGAATGACATTCCGATCGTATAGACATGAATGTAATAGATAGACGAAATGAACAATAAACTTGTGCTAAAATAAGTACTTTCGAACTTAGGAATACAAAGATTTAACACTTTCTAAATAGAACATGTCTTTGAGTAATAATACATACAAACAGTAAGCTTTCATTCTCATTTAACGTACTCAGACATGAAGTCCTAACAAACCATTATGAGACCATAAAGATTCCCTTTCCTAAATGGCAGATAGGAATGAAAATGAACATATGTCATGCATAAGATATACACACAAATTCATTGTTCTGGAAACTAGCTTAATTTAAGGAAAACGCAAACATTCATACTCACGGTAAATCTAATACAAACTCCAACCAATCTAGTACTCGCATTGAGACACATACGAGGGTAGCAATAAACAAAGAAGGCTTCTTTTAGACGATATGTGTAGACATGATAGCTGAAACATTTAACTTTGTTTCATCAACTCTGATTCCTAGTTCAAGACAGGGGCAATTACTGAAATGGTATTCTAAGTGCCGCACTAAGTGGAAACATATTTTCGGGTAGCAATTTATTAAAAACAAACAGAGAACCCTCATTTATATTAGAACACCTTCGGAAATTAAGTTAAACAAATTACAAGACCTGAAAGGTACTATTTTAACGTGGCTGTAATTACAGCAGTTCATGACCACAAATAAAGCAGAAAGAAACGGCCAAAGTGCAACACTTCATGGACCAACATAGAGCAGCAGAATGGTTAAAATGCAGCAGCAGTTTCAACTCCAAAAAGCAACAACAAAATGGCTAAAGTATACCTAAATGAGCTAATTACCGTGATTGGCTAGTTTAATCTAACCTGAACGCGTTTACAAAGACCAACATTTAAATAATTTGAGCTAAAGAACCAGACTAGATCGAAACATGCTCAGTCAACAGGACGAGTTTTCATTTTTAAAATATGCCGATTAAGCTAACACAAATGTGCTGTACCAGCTGAGCTAAATTTAGCATAGAAATATGAATAACTTGAATAGCATATCATGCTTAAGTTAACATAAACATGTTTATCCATACTAAACTAATGTGTTGGCAGATTAAGATGAATCAGGTTAGGTAGAACATGCTCAGCTAAAAGCAGGCCCAATCAAATACTTAACAATACATATTAAAACTGACACGAGCATGCTAAACGAACTGAATTTACTGCCATAGACACAAATTTTACAAGATAGCATATCATATAACTAACAGATTTAAACAAATCAAATTAAACTGACATGCATAAACACTACTTAATTACCAGCAAAACCTCTTCAATTACACTAGTATAGTAAACTGCCTAAATTAACGAAATTACTACTAAATCAATTCACACAAAAAAGAAACTCATAAACAAACTGAACCACTAGAATGAAAATAAGCTAAGACGAGGAAGAAATTACCTTTTGTGGTACAGTGAACGGGGCGTCGAGGGTCGCGAATCCACACTCGAATACGACGAACGATTCGAACCTCAGATCGAAACGAACCAGAAAGCTTTGTGTCCAGAAAATGTTCAAGAGCAGATAAAAATAATTTATCAAATCGTATAATATATAGGGGGAGGTAAACGGACCAAAAAATCTCAGAACCAAAACCCAGAAATTCTTCTATGAGAAAATGTTAAAGAAAAAAGTAGTATGAAATTTTAGAGTATGCTACCGACTAAAAAAAAAGTCCCCCCTTCGGCTACGGATTTAAGGCCGTTTTATAGTAGACGAAAACTAGGGTTTCACTCGTTTTTGGGCGGGATTTGAAGTGAAGTAACCGTTTGAAATTAAATAAAGCTGTTCATTTTTTCTGAATTTTTTATGTTAAAGCAAAAGATTTCGTAGAAATGGAGAGGCATGGTCTAAGTTGGAGAGAAAGTAGCTTGAATTTTCGCTCAAAGGGGAAGAAGAGTCCAAGAGCGTGGCTGAGATGAGCAGAGTGAGGTAGAGACAAAACTATGGCATAAAAATGGAGTGGGCAACTTCTGTCCATGACTGATGAAGCTTGTTCTTTTGCTGAAAATGGAACGAAAGAGAGAGAGTGATGATGCGGCTGGTGATGAAGAGGACTAGGTCTAGGGAAAATTGTTCAAATGGGCCGGGTCTGATGTAATGTTGCTGGGCTGAAGAATTCGGATTGGGCTCTGTTGGGGCTACTAAAATCTGGCCGAGAATTGGGCCGTTCGTTTGGCCTCTTCCAATTTCTCATGTTTCTTTATAACTTGGAAAGTGTATGGAATAATCCCATAATTAGTAATTAATAGTAATAAGGATATAATTTAATGTTACTAATTTATTAATAATAACAAACTATAAATATATAGATAATGTAATAATAGTGTAGAAAATGTTATCTAGCTTAACTTTATGATTAACAAGTGATAAATAAGTAGTAATGTGAGGGTAATATTAAAATACTAATTGTAATAAAGTAGCGTTACCTGCAAATAATAGCAGCAATAATAATAACATAGTAGTGAGTAAAAAGTATTTAGATTATCAATAAAATTAGAAGCCCACGGAACTAAATCGGAATAGATGAGGGACAAAATTGGGTGTCAACACCGCTAAATCAAAAATAAATTTCATTAAAATGGGTGATATAAATTTTTTGGTCATTTCACAAGTGAATCTTGTGGCCAATGTGAGAAACTGGGTGTTAGACTTTGGTGCTGTTGGGCGCATTTGTGCTAACTAAAATTATTTTGTATTCTACACCCAAGTTGAAAGAGAAGAATTTATTTATTTTAGTGATTCAAGAATTACTCAAGTTCTTGGGGAAAAAAAAAATCTTCTCAAACTCTCATCTGAAAAAATATTGGCTTTAACTGAGGTCTTGGATATTCCTAATATTTGAACCAATTTGGTTAATGTGGAATTATTAGAAAATGTTGGAGCAAAGATTTATTTTTGAGAATGTTTTTAATTAAGAAAGACATTTTTTTTTTTTGGCAAATGATATTGTGACCGTGATTTAGTTGTGGTAAATGTTTTTAGTCATGAATGAAAATGCTAGAAACTTGCTTGATTGATTTCTTTGAACTTGTGCACTGAATAATTTTTTTTTAAGAGAAGCTATTTTATATGCTTGCTAAATACACAATCAGAGTATAAGAAACTAGAAAACCCCTTTATAAATTGTGAAAATATTATTCGTCCAACCTGAAATATTTGTAAGTGAGGGACGTCTTGCTAAGGTTATGTTACCTGAACCTACGAGGAAAAAAAAAATAGTTTCGAAAACATATGATTTTATGTTTATTGGATATGCCTTCTTGTTGTTAGTAGTGATGTAATTGAGCACACCACTATAGTTGAAATAAAGCATTAATGCTGGGATTTTGGAAAATATGTCTCCTTTAAAGAGTGATAATTTTTGTAATGTCTCTCGTGAAGAATGTTTAATAACTGAAAATGTAAATTTTTCTACACTTTAAGAGATCATCAATGATGAAAAGTACTCTCAAATCTGCTTATATTGCTGAGTCTATTGATTTGTGACAGGTAGGCTAGGTCATGTTAATATTGCTTCTGTATAAAGACTTAGAAATATGGATTTAATTCATGCGATGAATGTTGATGAATTTTCTAAGTGCCCAATTTGTGTAGAAGCAAAACATAGCAAAATGCCTTTTAAGATTGTCACTAGTAGAAAAACAGAATTGGTTGAACTAGTGCATTCGAACTTAACTGATTTCAAGAACACAGTTAGTAGAGGTGGAAAGATATATTACATTTCTTTCGTGGATCTCAAGGTGATAAAGAATTGAAAAATCAACGAATATCAAGGTAGAAGTTCTCTACTAACCCTATTGTGAGTTGAAAGGGTAAAATACTTTTCTACCTGTCAAATTCAAGAGATGAAAAGGTAAAATTATCTTTTACCTAAAACTTCTTTATTAATGTGTGATACATTTTCACGAGTAAAATATTTTATTTTATTCTCAAAATAGTGGAGATTAATGAAACGAGAAAATATTCATCATGAAAAATGTGATTTGCATCTTTGAGATTGCTTTAAAAAGAGTGTTGCAGGTGCATATATTAGTCTTGAAGTAACTTACGTGTTATTATTTGTATATGATGATTTTTATCTCCAATATTGGCAGATGTGCCATTGTGGGGGAACTAGCAACACTAATTTCTTTAAATTGTGACTCACAAGAGGCAATTTAAATTGCTAAGAGTAGTGTGTACAATGGAAAAAAAAAGACACCTTTTCGTTGGACATGATGTTGTCAAGCAATTGTTGAAGCGTGGTGTTATTTCATTGGAATTTAAAAGGCCGGATAGAAATTTGGCGGATCCTTTAACAAAAAATTTAGCAAAGAGAATAATCTTTGAAACGTCGAGGGGGATAGGGCCAAAGACCATGGATTGAGGTAATATAGTGGATATTCGTTTGTGGTCAAACGAAGCCATATAGGCCGTCAATATGCACTACATATCCTATCCCTATGGCGTGTCGTAGTGTTTTATAAGGTTGAGTTTTACTCTTAATCCATAGCCCGTTGTGGTGGTGCTTTTGAGAAGCACTTGATGGATTTACTTGAGTTTTACTCTTAATGTTTCCATAACCCTTTGTGGTGGTGCTTTTGAGAAGTACTGAATGGATTCACCCTTGATATGAGAAAGGTTGAGCTAATTTTTGCTCTTAATGATTCCATAGGCTTATGGTAGTCTAAGTTGAAGATAGACTTGATGGAATCACCTATGTGAATGTAAAGGTTTGACCGTCTTTTATGAAAAACTTGGGCTGTTTTTCTAGAGCATTCACGAGACCCGAGGTTTAGTGCATGGCCATAAAAATCACTGTGTTAGTATTGCGGAGTTTGCATAAAATCAAGGATATAGTATGTGTTGTGGGGGTCTCAACTCATGTCCATTCAGTTCAAGAGTGCTTCACTTTGTGGATATTAGTTGTTGCCTCATTTCACTACGTGTTAATTCAAATTCAAAGATATTGACACTTAAGTACATGTTCCTTCCTTTTGCCCAAAGTTGTTCTTACTTTTTATCTTTGCATTAGTGGGGGATTGTTAGAAATAACTTTGTGTAATGCAAAGTACAAATAAATTATTTTTCTCCCCTTTTCAACTCCATTGAATGGCTGGTTTAAATGGCCTGGATAATGGTCTTTAAGTTCTCTTTAATGGCCAGATTAATGGCTCATCAATTCCTTCTCTGACCCTTTATATTTCAGCTTATATATCCTCTCTTCTCGGTGAATTGTTTACACACGTAAAAATTTCCTTCCCGTCATTTTTTCCTCTTGAGTTGTTTCTGGGCAATTGGTTTTGTGAAACTCTAAACTTCTAGCCACTAGAGTAAGTGTTGTGGAATCTTGGGGAGCGAACGGGCTAAACGATTTGCACCGGAGTCAATCCGAAATCACTTTCAAGACAGTGGCTTGCCACGACGCAGCGGTGTTCATTTGATAAGTTGTTTCTATCGCTTTCTTCATTATTCTGATTGATATTGTTTATATTTCCAGCAATATATACATCCTGGTGGCAGGCATATATTGAGAATTCTGGCATCCATTATTTTTTACTCACTCATTATATTTTTATATTAAGAACTAATTCTAATAACATACAAATTAAAGATATTGATTGAGCACCCAATCTTAGAAAGTAAATTTAGATTAAAGGCATTTGAGCATCCACGACATAACAATTCTGGATGTGCCACTAATGCAGACCATCCAACTCATTTGGGTTGAGGAGAAATCAAAGATTATTTTAAAAAAAAGAAGCACAAGCTTGTAAAGCCATCTATTGCTCAGTTACGTTTTCTATAAATAAGCTAGCAGTGCAGAAGCTCAGTTTTTTTCTAAACTTTAGATTCTGGGAATATTATCTCTTGCACCATGTAGTATAAGTTATCAATTTTATGTATGATTTGACTTAAATTCATTAATCGTGTAATTAAATTTTTTACATTGTGATTATAATTTAACATGTTATAAAAGATGAATTTTCATATTATTCATACATAGAAGTGATTTATCATATTGTTCTGAGCTTACAATTACTGAAGCCAGAGGCTCATTCAGGATGGATAAGA